>NC_134215.1:1807500-2107500 GCF_965140235.1 Caretta caretta
TAACCAATAGAAATTAAATATTTTGGATGTTTTTCTATGTTTTCATATATATTGTATTCTGTGTTGTAATTGAAATCAAAGTGTATATTACTTTTGATTATAAATATTTGCACTGTAAAAATGATAGACAAAAGAAAGTACTTCTCAGTTCACCTCATACAAGGACTGTAATGCAATCTCTGTCGTGAAAGTGCAATTTACAAATGTAGATTTTTTTTTGTTACATAAAACTGCGCTCAAACAAAACAATGCAACTTCAGAGCCTACAAGTCCACTCAGTCCTATTTCCCGCGCAGCCAATCGCTAAGAGAAACCAGTTTGTTTACATTTACAGGAGATAATGGTGCTTCTTATTTACAGTGTCACCAGAAAGTGAGAACAGGCATTTGCATGGCACTTTTGTAGCCAGCGTCACAAGGTATTTACATGCCAGATATGCTAATCATTCACATGCCCCTTCGTGCTTTGGCCACCATTCCAGAGGACATGCTTCCATGCGGATGCCACTCATTAAAAAAATAATGAGTTAATTATATTTGTGACTGAACTCCTCAGAAGGAGAATTGTATGGCCCCTGCTCTGTTTTACCCACAGTCTGTCCTATAGTTCATGTTCTAGCAGTCTCTGATGATGACCCAGTACATGTTGTTCATTTTAAGAACATTTTCACTGCAGATTTCACAAAACACAAAGAAGGTACCAATGGGAGATTTCTAAAGCTAGCTACAGCACTTGACCCAAGGTTTAAGAATATGAAGTGCCTTCCAAAATCTGAGAGGGACGAGTTGTGGGGCATGCTTTCAGAAGCCTTAAAAGAGTAACACTCCGATGCAGAAACTACAAAACCCGAACCATCAAAAGGGAAAAATCAACCTTCTGCTGGTGGCATCTGACTCGGATGATGCAAATGAACATGCGTCAGCCTGCACTGCTTTGGATTGTTATTGAGCAGAACCCGTCATCAGCATGGACGCATGTCCCCTGGAAGGGTGGTTGAAGCATGAAAGGACATATGAATCTTTAGCACATCTGGAATGCAAATATCTTGCGACGCCAGCTACAACTGTGCCATGCGAACGCCTGTTCTCACTTTCAGAAGACATTGTAAACAAGAAGCGGGCAGCATTATCTCCTGCACATGTAAACAAACTTGTTTGTCTTAGCGATTGCCTGAATAAGAAGTAGGACTGAGTGGACTTGCAGGCTTTACAATTTTACATTGTTTTATTTTTGAATGCAGGTTTTTTGTACATAATTCTATATTTGTAAGTTCAATTTTCATGATAAAGAGATTGCACTACAGTACTTATATTAGGTGAATTGAAAAATACTATTTTTTGGTTTTTTTTACAGCGCAAATACTTGTAATCAAAAATGTAAAGTGAGCATTGTACATTTTGTATTCTGTGTTTGTAACGGAAATCAATATTTGAAAATGTAGAAAACATCAAAAAATATTTAAATAAATGGTATTCTATCATTAACAGTGCAATTAATTTTTTTTAAAGTGCTTGGCAGCCCTAGTTTAGACTATATGAAATGCTTGTAGGATGCTGCATGTATTGATCTCGCTTATAATATCTGCAGCCCATGGTCTAAAGTTACACTGAGTGTTTGCATTGCAAACCTCTGTCCCTGTGTAGCTCACCGGACAGGAAAGCAGCCTGAATTATTGCAAAGTGCTGGTCCTGCATTCCAGGGCCCACTGAAACCAAACGAGCCGTTGTGAAATAAAGGCCAAAGACTTTGTTGATTGTCCACACACACACTCCCCCACCATGAAAAGGAGACAGGTGCTGACACTTGTTCCATCAGTTTGAACTCCAGAGGAAGGGAATAAAAATCCCTGACTAGAATAAACGTGACCAAGGTGCCGTTTGGAATTTGGAGAGGATGATACTTATAAGCTTAAGCAAGGGATCCCCAAGCTGCTTGGCGTGGGTTAGCCGTCCAGGGCAGACAGATCTTGCATATTAGAGCAGCTTCTATTATCTTATGAAACCCAAGTCTAACTCACTTGTGTGCTTGTACGTTTACCTGCTTTAACCTTGTAAGTAACATTTCTTTTCCTTAGTTAATAAATCTTTAATTAGTTTACTACAGGACCGGCTACAAGTGTTGTCTTTGGTGAGAGATCTGAGGTGCAAATGACTGGTCTTTTGGGACTGGGAGTAGCCTGAATATTGTTCTGATATTTTATGTAAAGGGACCGTCTAGCACAAAGACAGGCTTACCTGGGTGGCAAGACAGACTGGAATGTTCAAGGGGACTGTATGACTCCATGGCAAGGCCATTCTAATGCTTGAGAAATTCACACTTGTTACTTGGTTGTGAAAGGTAAGCATTGAACACAACCAGTTTGGGGTTTGTGCCCTGAAGATGGCACTCTCGGCCGTGAGCCTCTCCAGACACTGTGGCAAATGCCTCTTGATTTTGTTATGAAATTTCCTGAGGCCTCCAAGACACTGGCAGCCTAGTAAATGGCTGAGTCTTGTTCCCCCTTAATGGCTGGCCTCATACGTGCCCTGAGTCAGAGGTGCTGGCATTCATTTCAGAACTGCACCATTCACACTGTACTGATGGACACAAGCTGCAGTACGGGTACATGGGGCCGGGGACAGGACAAGGCGTCAACAAGGGAAGGAATATTAAGCTCAGCAGCCTCCAGAAGCAGCAGGTTTAGCTCAGGCTCCTACTGCAGCTGGGAGGGAGCTGGAGTCCCCGTGACAGATCTGGAGATCAGTCCACGTTTGGCCACCAGCAGGTGTCTAGCTCCCCGCCCTGCTGCACAAGGAGTCTCCATAGGAAGGGAGGCTGCAGTGGCTCCACTTCCTCTTTTGAGCCGTGTGCCCGAGACGGGGCACCCTCCCAGCGCATGCGGCAGCCAGGACAAGCGCATGGAGCAGAGCGTGGCAGACGAGACAGGAGCGTCTGACCCCTGGGCACAAGGGGCCGGAAGACGACAGTCGAGGAGAGCGACTCGCCTGGCCATCAGAGGCTACGTGTCTGAGGAGAGTCTCCCCAACCCCTCCTGCAAACACCACCCCCACCACAGTGGCTCCAGCAGCCCCAGAACGGCAGCCTGAACCCCGCCAGCAGGCGCACGGCACCAGTCTCAGCAGCCCCACGTACTCACAAAGCACAGGCCAGGCCCGGAAAGTCATGAGGTCTTCAAAAGAAACTTGTCAGGCTCTTGGCCCGTCTTTGGTTGTTCCCAGCCCCGGTGCTGCCACCACTCAGTGGTGGAGGTACCTGCTAGAGGACCCTGCCTAGACCAGGGTACGCCGCTCCGCACTGGGCTCAGAAGTCACCATTCCATCCTTAACCGGCCCTTCTGGTCCTTGGAGCCGGACTGGGACGTTACCCTATGTACAGCTGTTCAAGCCTCCATACTGTGTCCCCTCAGTGCTCCAACCTGGGGTGCCTTTTACACTGCTTCATTGTGAGCATTCCCACTCCTGGTGTCCGCACACCCCGCCTCCAGCCTCTACGTTACTCCCCGCTGTGCTGCACGAGTGCGACAGCCGCCCGCTCCCGAACTGTGTTACCAAGTGACACCAGCAAATTCCCCATCCCAGACTTGTCCCCAGAAATGTGCATCTTGTACCGCCCAGCTCTCTCCTCCTCTGGACAATGCGAGCTTACAGAAAGTCCATCCCTTCATGAATAGGAAATAATATGCACAACCCCTATTATCTCCAGTGGAGGTTCCCAAACACTTCAACCAAACACACTGGTTTAGATACAACTATTTTATTAACTACAGATATTTTTTAAGTGACTACAAGTAATGAGGCATAAAAGGTAAAACAAATACCTAACTTAACGAGCTAAGTGAATTCAAAGCAAAATGGCTCTCTCACCACATGCTTTCGCAGTCTGACTGAATCTTTCAGCCAGGATCCCTCCCCAGTCCGGTGATGCTTCCTTTGTCTTTCAAGTATTGTCAATGCCGTGAGTAGAGATGAAGGGAGAGAAGATTTGGGGGGCTCTGTTCCCCCTTTTTTTATACTTTGCCTTTCCTCTGGAAAATCATCTCCAGCTGGGGTTCGGGAGATAGGATGTCTGTGTGGACAAAAACTTCCAGCTGTTCCTTGGCCATAATGTAAATTTCTTGCTCACCCCCTTTTTCCTGCCAAAGGATGACCACTTAACCAGGTAATTGTCCATCTGACGTTGATGACACCTGGCTCCAGTGTTGGCTAGCCTTTTGTCTCTGGGGAACTGGTTTGAAGTGGTTTCCCCAGACTTGGAACATGTCTTATAGAGTAGAATCTTATAACTTTACATACAATGTTGCCACGCACATTTTACCAGGACAATAATGTTCAGCGGAATACAGGTTTTTGAATGAAACCTCACAAGGCATACTTTGTACAAAATCCATTATAGTTTTGTAGAAAGGATGAACATAGGGATACAGACTGTCACTGTGCTTCCGGTTCAAGCAGCCCAGCTCCATACGTACTTAGCCACGACAACAGGAGCCACCTCCCAGCCTGCCTGACCACAGCCTGGAGTGTTCATTGACATCAGAATTCGTCACAAGCAAACAGCTGGTTGGAGCTGTAATCACCCATCAGAACTGGAGATTTCTCCAATCCCTTCTCCTCCAGCCCCACAACCAGGCTGGAGCACTCCCTCCAGCACGTTCGCCAGCACAGCCTGGAACAAGCCAAGCAATGGAGCTGGAGAACTACTGTACATCCCTGTTCTGACAGCATAGAATCAATCAGCAACTCATCTACATTCCAGGAGAGCTCCCATGTTCTCGTCACTGACGGGGAAAAACCATCACTGCATAACCCACCAAATGAAAAACAATATTTAATTAGGACAGAGCTAGGCAAGCACACAATTAAATGTTCTATTACTATCAGTCTTACCCAGTTTAAGCCTCAGTTCAATAAGGGGCCATTAAAAAAGGCTAATCGAATAGTGAAATGTACACAGGGAAGTTACATGTTGCATTTCAATAACTGCTCCAGTGCAAGAGATCTGAGGAGAGTTCTGCCGAAACCAGCATGAAAACGAAAGGCAAATGGGAGCAAGAGGCAGGAGTCAGACAAGACCTGAATGCGAAGCCTCCCAGCTCCCTCCCGTGAGAATCGCAGCTGTAGGACTCTGCAGTTCCTCCTGGAGAGGCAGAAGCAAATGGCCAGAGAATTGAACCAGCTGCCTTTGCTAAGCAGAGGCCCAAGACTTCCCATTTTACTAGGGAGCCTGACAGTGAGGCTGCTTGAGAGGAGCCTGCACCCTGCATAAGGGGACCGTCCCCAGACGCCAGCCTGGGGGCATGGCAGACACGGGAAGGGCTGGAGGAATCCACCCAAGGGAGCCAAACAGGAATCAGAGCGATTCAGACTGCTAGCCTGCTCCCCGCAGACCACCACTCACCAAGATAAATGAGGCTTGCGCCAGCTTGTCATCTCCCCTCCTCAGGGCATCACAAGGGGATTCCAGTCCAACATAGCAGCGGCCATCGGCAGCACACGAACCAGAACATCCAACATCCTGAGTGTCCGAGAGAGAGGAGGCCTGAAAGAAAAGCGGGATGGGGCAGGGGGTCTGCTTCTCCTTAACCTTAGCAAACAGGAACCATGCCTGGTCTTCCCCGCTTCTGCTGGAGGACTCCTTGGTGGCCTGGAGTGGAAGGCTTCCCAGCCCTCTGAGGAAGAGATGAGAGTGTTGTGCCTTTTACTGAGAGTGCTCTCCGACCCACCATTGGTCAGGAGATGGAATTCAACTTCTAGATCGCTACTGCCCTGGGCAGCAACGGAACCCTCTGGTTTCCCAGGCTGCCTCCCCCGCCGTGCAAGGATGAACTGACATTGAAGACGACACACTGGATCTTTCTGTCTTTGCTGAAGAGCACACGGCAAAGTGATTCAGGGCCAGGGAGCGGCCTGGGTTGCCTGAAGTTCCCAGCAGCGCCTTACCAACCTACCACGGCATCCCAGGCCCAAGCAGAGCTGAGCTGCGCAGAGCAGTACGAGGGTGGATTTCTGGGAGGGACTGGGTGAAGCCCTGGTTTAGCCGCGGACACTTTTCCAAGCGGAGCAGGAAGTGACCTTGCGGAGAGGGGCCTTGGGCATGAGGCAGTGAAGTAGGATTTGTCGTGCATCCAACAAGGGGCTCTGAGCCAACACCGGAATCATGGACATTCGCTCCCTTTAGGTCTGCGCTGCACCTTGGAGAACCAATTCCATGAAAATCCTGCCTCAGTGGTATATAAACCCACCGAGCCCAAGGCATCAAAACATTTCACTCCTCTCGGAGTCTGCAGACCTGAGGAGCCTCCAGATGAGTTTCTGAAACTTGCCTCCCTGTCAGGGTTTAACAGGATGGTTGTGCCATCTAGCGGCCACAAAGGAGATTCTACGCTACCTACCAGCAAGACACGAACCATGTAATTTGAACATCGTAGAATCTCATCTAACTGTAAGAAGTGCCTTTGGATCTGGCTTATCTCCTATTATTTGCTCACAGGGACAAGAGACAACCCTGCCCCCGGTCACTAAACTGCCATGTCAGGTATAAAGGCTCTGTATACCACCTGTATACTAGACACACTGCACTCAAAGCCACATAGTCCTTGTACTCTAGAGCTCACAAGTCCAGGCAGTAGCATGCAAACAGAGGAGGGCGAGGGAATGCCCGGTGAAGCCAGGGGGCTGATTGGAGGTGAGTGGCCACAGCATGACAATGCCATCTTTATGTGTGTCCCTGGGCCTGGCCTGAAGGAGAGAACTGGCAGGAGAGATGTGGTGTCAGACCAGGTTCAGGAAAGGGTTTGAGCAAGGAAGGGAGGCCAACCCAGAAATGGCAGTGAGACCCCAAAGGGAGAAGTTAGTCTGTGGCCAAGGTGGAGCGAAGTGGAGAAAGGGAAAAACAGGGAGTATCGCAGATATGAAGAAGGGGCAGGTTTATGGGGTGAATCCGAACCACATGCCTTGGGTAGCAGGCACCAACCCCTCACCTCTGAAGAAAGCTCATACAACCAAGATGCATGGTAATAAATTTATTGTATTTTATTACATTTTCCCACTTTTTCCACTTAATTCCAATTCCTTGTATTCAAAACTCTTCTTTCTGAAAGAAAATGATCTTTTAACATAAAAATATAAATTCTGCATATTAAAAGTGCATACACCTCGAATAATAAAACATACAAATAAATAATAAAAGGCATCACAGTCTCATGCACTTGTCCTCAAATAATTTAAAAGTTTTTATGGTACAATGTTCAACCCCAAGTAAAGACAGCCTGCTTTCCAGATTACTGTACAGTTCAAAAACATTAAAATACAGAAGAGTATCAAAGGTAGGGTGATCCCCACTGCCCAGTGTCAGCGTACAGTGATATGACATGCAGCTTTTAGAACTGTAGATATTCCAGTGTAAAATCTGAAATTTGGTGACCAGAAGAGAAACTGCATTTGTAATGGGACTTAAAATTCAATTTTAACCAATGGTGAGGCACAGCTGGTGAGCAAACCTGTATACTCTGAAGGCCAAGTGTTCTAGCCATGTGTAGCCTATATCCCCTGGTGTTTAATACTACCCAAGGCTGTATAGCACCTAGAAACATTTCCATATTGCATTCCACAAATGCTGCATCCTAACACAAGCTTTCTTGAAAAGGGTTTGTGCTGCAGGACCTTAAGAGTGGAATAGAATGTATGTTTGCACCTAGTTTTAATCTGTGCCATTTAAATACTATTTGCAGGTATACTGGATGTTAGTGGCTTTTTAAAAAACCCCGCTAAGCTTTGAAAAACCAGAAAGATACTGTAGGAATCTTCATTTTACCTTTGTTCTGCAAAATAAAGCTCCCAGTGGTAACAAACGCTTTATGGTGCTTTTATTAAGAAAACCATGTAGTACTTTCATCTCACCACAGATTAAAACTAAATTTTAGTTGCCTCCACAGATAACATGAGATACTGCCAAATTATTTCAGAGTCGTAGGCAAATGACAGCAAAGATAAAGAGGATTACAGTAAAATGATTTGGAATGTCATTTCAAAACAAACGTTCTTTATAACTGCTGTTGAGCTGAGAAAAAAGGGTCCTGGAACAGATGCCACAAAGAAATGGAGGTGGTAAGGATGTCCTAGATGTGACCAGTGACTGACTGGATTGTTGGCGATGGAAAAGATGTCTGTATAAGAGGGAATATCTCCTATCGGGGTCACACTCAGTTTTCCAGAAAAATTATAAACACATTTCATTGTGGCTCTTCAGTTTTCCGTACTAAAAATGCCTAATCCCTCAAGAAGTCTTGAAACCCACCTTTGAATTAAGAGGGCACAGTCTCTTAGACCAGCTGTTCTCAACCTCCTAGGGCACCTGTACCATGCTAAGACCTCAGCCAACCCCATGATGCTCCCATTAGGCCGTGCATGCTCTACCAACCATGGAGTCTGCACTCACACAGGACTGAGGCTTGGTGGTCATAGCCTGGGGTACACAATGGATTGTAGACAGCCAGTGAACAGCAGGGCCTAGGACAAAAGCTTATCATTCAGGGAGGAACCTAAGATCCCAGTCACCAAAGCCTGCTGTGGCAACGTAGGCAACATGCCAATGGCTGGTAACCACTCCCTGAGAGACTGAAATTCTAAAAAAGCTCTTTTAGACTGTCAACACTGCTACGGGTGACCTCCTTGTCTCACAGCATGATGTACAGAATGGGTCATTAAAACCATATAGAAAGTGGCAGGCTACATACAGAACATAACAGAGTCAGGCTATTCCGGTTCAAAATCTATAAAAAAACAGTTTGTTCTCATTTCAACACTTCAGATTCCTTTCTGACTTTACTCTACACTGCAGTCTTGTCAGTAATCCAAAATTCTGCAAAGGAAAGAGAATCAAAGATGTGCAAATAAAGCAAGAAACTAGATACATGCTCCTCTCTGGTGCTTGATACTTTCTGTGCTGACATGCAGCTGCACTGGGACTCAAAACCAGAGCCCCAAAGTCTACCTAGTAGCTTGTGATACTGACAGTGCAATCTCTAGTTTATCTTTAATGCTTGCATAGTTAATAAGTGCATGCAGTCAGGAAACAGCAAGAATTGCCATGCAAAAATGGTCTTCATTTCTTAGGAAGAATAGTTGGTCATGCTCAAATTTCTGTTGTGACAAGGAGACAGCTCTGCGTGTAGAGACTGGGGAACTTGCAGTGGGCCAAATGGACTGTAATTAAACTGGTAGTTTTCTATCTAAAGCACGTGGTTTTTGACTTAGCCATACAGATCGCGTAGAGTTTTAGAGTTAAAAGTTTGTACATCCATCCAAAGTGAGCCACCTATCACACTTACAAAGAATTGTAGGCACCAGTTTGTCTATCAAATGCAAGTAACACAAAGTACAAGGTGCCTCTATAAATACACTTCATTTAAAATGTACTTATAGTTAACATACTACTAAATACTACCCATAAAACCTTGCCCAGAAGGGTGAAAATAATTTCTTCAGATGGCTCTAGGAAGAATCTAGCTACGGAATGAAGGCTCAGCTCTTCCGCAATCAGAAGGCAAGACATCCGGATTACAAGCGAGTAACTAGAGACATTTGAATCTCCACAATTTAAGAAATAAATTCATTCACACCAGGCCCACCCAGAGATGGTTATAACCATCTATTAAGCCCTTCAAGATGACTAACTCTCTCCCGTCTCCTCTGAAGATTGTGTGGCTCTGCTGGAAGTTCAAAGACAGAGCTAACACTGGAATTCCCTACGCAAAGAACTCTCACATCTAGTAACTTTCTCTTCCAGTTTACCAGTCTCTGATCTTACAGGATTCTCACCTGTGAGCTAAACAAGCTGGAGACCAGACTCGACCCCACTAAAGGCTACACTGGCAATTCAACAAAGGCCCAAAGGCTGCACCTGACTAATAAAATGGAGCAGGATTACAGCCACTTGTCTTTAATTCAGAGCTGCAGGCATGAAGACTCCAGGACCCAGCATACAAACCCATGAGATCAGAATGGCATCCTGGGTCCTGCCATCTCCCCAGGTTGCATCTCCTCCACATTAGGTATGAGCTGCTCTGGGAGCCAAAGCTAAATTAAGTTACTGTAAACCAGGTACAGGTAACTGCTTCAGGGCAGTCCAAGACCTTTAAAGGACTAAGACATAAACCCCTGCCAGACCTGGCTTTTAGGACTTGCAAAACTCACAGCCAAAGGGACCCCGTACTGGGGTTACCCCTAATTTAGGATTGCTCTGTTGTGTTGGACAACAGCACACACCAACTGCTTCCCCTTCCTCTCATCTTGCAGGAAGGAGAAAAAGTGGATTGATGGGGAAGTGAGGGAAAGAGATTGAGATGTCCCTCCTCCCCAAATCATCTCCTCAGTGGGAAGCCTCCAAAATCATGCAGATGGCCCTAGAAAAATCTACTCCCCATAACTGGTTCAATTAGGGCTAGCAGGACAGATGCTTGGCTTAGATTCATATTCAAGGTGGTTCTTTTCTGGTCAAGCATCACATATCCCCAGAATTTCACATTCTATTTGATATCAACAGAACCCAAGGGCAGAGGATGCAGAGAAAAGCAGCGAACGACCATCACACTTTCCAGACAGTTTTGTGTTCGGGTTTCATCTGCCCATAAAGATACAGCTCCAGTTCTAGTTACTGGTAAGAGTCATGGCCATCATATTTTACTCACTTTGCCCAAAGTTGTGCACTTTATGAGACCAGCAACAGAAAACCACCGCCCTATATAAACCGAAGTGATTTGCTGTATGGCTCAGCCTGCCTAGTCAAAAATATACTGCAGCAAAAATAGATATGAAGTGCAGGCAGTCTGCCACAGGAGAACAGCATGTCACTCACTCTGAGAGATTTCGTTATTATACTCTTCCCTAGAGATGAAAATTAATGGGAAGAGGGCAATATTCTAAAAACTTCAGATGGGCGGGATTGACCAGACGTAAGTGTCCTGTGTATCATAGGTCCTGTTTTCAAAGTCGCAGATACCAACTCGCATTGGACAGTTTGCAGAAGAGGAGAGGATTTTGGAGCTAGTAGGAATTCCCAAGAGGGATTATTCGCAGACCCCAGAGAAAGATGGGAGTTACCTACCAGAACGGGGCAGTTTGGCTGTTTTTGATCTTAACTATTAGAATATTTGGCAACAATAAACTTCTTGTTCCCATTTTGGCGCTGCAGCTTCTGTCTGTAGAGCAGACTCACCACATGGTGCTGGCGCACTGGGTTAGCACTGGTCTACAGCACAGTCAGTCTCAAGACGCTGCTGCAAATTTGCTTCAATAAGGCAGTGAACACAAGCAGTAAAGCTACCACTTGGAACCCCTAAATCCACTGTCAGCTGTACGTAATACAGGACTTGCACAATGAATGAGTGCACAAGAGGGGAAAAGCTATTCCATAAGGTCACTTTGCACAATGCCACCTCACTAGAAAGTGCATCAAACTAGGCCCAGCCTATAGTGAGATGTCGGACCATGTTAGCACTGCCTACTGGAAAGGTGTTTCTGCTAGAAGAGCTGTCGCAACAAAGGAGCTAACATGGTTTGCGCTCTCAAGACGACAAAGCCTTAAACTAATGCTTCAATATCAGAAATTTTAGGTAGAAATTTACGACTAGAGGAATATGCCCAGTAACTCCTGCCTGTTTAGGAAACAGGGTACAAGAAACAAAACAATCCAGCTTCACAAATTAAAATAAATTTTCCATGCTTCTCTCCCCCTTTTTGCTCCATTAAGTGTGCTATAGGAACAGGAATGAATGGACTCTATGGCCATGTTTGGCTTTTAAAACATAATCCATGACATGGAAAGTCAGGTAGAGTACAGAGAAGTGTTACAGGCTAGAGCGCTGCTTCTGGGTATCAAGAATGCTTGTCCTGCAGAGCACATGGTCTGGACTGGATGGTGTGGGTTACACTGCACATGGGTTCGTATTCACAGGTTACACAGAGCTTTGTGGTATGCACAATCACGTATGAGGCCGTATACGCAAGTCTTGTGTATTACCAAGATGAAGCTACCCTGAAAGTAAATTTCTCAACAGCTTGTTGCAGATGAACTAAGTGTAAGTGATCAAAGAGCAGCCACAATCAGTGACCTGTGAGCAACTTGCCCAAGAGGTTCAAGAGAAGAGATTGAACTGGATATTTAACAATAACTATTTGTTCCAGGGTCATTTGTTACTGTAATACTGAGCAGGAAAGGTTAATAAATACGTCTGTCCACACACTAAGCTCACAGAGCCAGAAGTGTTCATGTGACAGGCAAAGAATTAATGTACATAATAATGTAAACTGGAGATGATTTGTGCACACAGTACAACCTGGCTATTATACACCACTTATCACAAAACACAATTCCATACATGAAGGACAGTTTGTTGTTTTCTTAAAATGAGAATGCAATTCATCATCATCATCTCATGAAATAAAAAAAGACAATGCCACATGTGTGTCAAAGGACTTGAGGGAAGAGAAGCCACCTTTCAAAGAGAAAGTGTGTGCAAAGATGTTGCCGATGTAGGGTTTTAACCCTGACAGAATTTCCCAAAGGACAAGAAACCAGACTTGTAAGACATTGTTGCAGCTGGACTCATCAGCAAGCATTAGAAACGTAGAATGAAGAGAAGAATGTGGGACTACACTATTAGTCCAAATACAACCCCGCAGCATTGTGGCCTGGCCACACAGAGATGCGTTGTAACACACTCGGAAAATGCAAAAAGGCAGCAGAGAACATGTGGTTATCTATTCACTTCTCCAGCAGATAGAGATGCCACTACAATGAAGCATCTGAGCATGTGTGTGAGAAAATGCTTCTCAGGGGTTTAACGATAAGGGTCCTACCAGCTTCACTATTATTCAAGACTCAGAATTCCAGCTGTCTTTCTAGGCATTGTAATAATCTTTCACCATGGACATTTCACAGCTAATGGCTGGCAACTGACTAGTCATTTTCTCTGTTGCTTAGGTAACACTTCAAAGGAAGAAGGAAGCTAGAGCAGACAGTGGAGTCTCCAGATATGCAACAACAAAAAATTAAGCCTGTTGGAATGAAAATATGAACCCTGTTCTGCACACACATACATGGGAGTACCTTTTGGATCTGTCCGGTCACTAATGCTAACCCTCCTATACTGGCTGAGTATATACCTGAGAAACAACATTAGTGTTGAGATATTGCCCTTTAAAAAGCTTCAAAAATGGGGGACTGGGGAGAGCACAAAGAAGCAGCAGTCTCTCTTTTCACAGTTCCCTTAGCATCTTCTGCAGCCAAGAACCAGGCCACACATCAACACAGACGGAGCCTGCTTAGACTAAAACCAATGGAATATTAGTTCACAGTTCTATAAAGCACGCTAGTTACAGTATAATGGAGTCACAGGTTTCAAACCTGGTGTCTGAAGAAAGTTGTTGCATTTTTCTATAAAGAGACTGTACAAGTGCTATGGGACAGTTGTGTTTATATTCTATGACTCCAGCTGGACTTCACTTGGTATCAATGCTGGCCAGCTGTGGCTATTTGGTTTGATGGCAGAATCAAAAGGCGCTTTACCAATTTGCAGTTAAGTTCTCCTCAAACACACATTAGGCACATAAACAAAGAAACAACAAGAACTCAGCATAAATTAGCTCTCAGCAGGAGAAAGAAAAACACCTGGATTGCAGCATCTCACTGAGGTTTCGGAGAAGGCCGTGCAGACATGTGCATGCTGGAAGGTAACTTTTTCAATGACTTGTCAGCAGCCTGTTTGTCACTGGAAGGAGACTGCGCTCCGGGGTCTAGCTGGGAAGACTTGGATTTGCGGCTGGACAGCAGAGAATGTTTGCTGGATGTGGCATCTTTTGGGACAAGCTTCGCTTTCACAGCAACCTTGGTGTTTGCATGAGAGGATGGTGGGAGGCTGCTCTTCTCTGACTTGTCTTCTGCCACATTTTTACTGCCTGGCTTGGAGGAGCCACCTGCAGTCTTTTTTGAAAGCATTGTCGTCTTCCCCAGATCAGCTGACCGTCGGGTCTCCTTCTGCCTCAGGGCTGATTTGAAGAAAGACAGCCCTTTATCTTCCGACTTACTGTCCCTCTTTAAACCTGAACGCATACTGATGCTTGGGGACCTCAGGCTGGCCATAGAGGAGCTCCGCACATGCTTGCTGTCCATTGCTCTGCTCTCGCTTCTAGGCTGGCTTATCCGAGGAGAGCTAGTTCTTGAGCTAGAATTGACACTGGTCTTATCCGAACCAAGGCTTACCTTGGAGCCCTCCCTGCTGAGGCTTCGGTCTGAAGTCCTGCTCTTCCCAGCAGAGGGCCCCCGTGTCACTGAGCCCGAAGTAGTTTTCTTGGCAGCTGTGGAGGATGGGGAAGAAACTGACTTGTGTTTCTGTTGAGCCCATGACAAAGCAGTTTCCTGGAATTTGGCACCAGATTCCTTTCTAGCCTGGCCGGAAGCAGGAGATGCATGTCGCCCACTAGTCCTGGAAGAATCTGTCTTGCTTCTGGAACGGGAAATCTTCTGAGAGGTCTTTAAAGGAGGGGCAGAGGCAGAAGAAGGGTGAGAAATTGGGGATTCTTGGCTAGACAAGACTGTCCTTCCTTTCCTCAAACTTTTATCTGGCTCAGAAATGCCTTTGGAGCTGGGAGCTTTCTTCAGGGTGCCATCTGCCTTCTCGGAGAGCAGCCCTGTCCCACTGGGGGCTTTCACCTCTTTGACTGGAGAGCTCTCTACAGAGTCACTCTGATCCACAAAAGCAATTTGATTGTTGTTATCAAAAGGGTCCAGAGCCAGATGGCTCCTGTCTGCTTGCACCGAGCTTTTCCCATACGGGTCCATGAAAGCAGAATTCGATTTCCTTGCAGTAGATTCCTCTCTGAATAACCCTTCCATGACAGCCAGAGGGGCTCTGCCCACAGTCCTATGTTCTTGCCTCCTGCTGCTGTCGCTTGATTCTGGGTAACTGCTGGAGAGATTCCTTAGGCTGCCAAAGCAGGAGGTGGACACTTTATCATCAGCAGCCTCCCCGATCTTCTCCAGTGTCGAGGCAGAAGCGCGCACAGGGGAGTCTCCAGGGAAGCGTGAAGGAGAGTTGGAGCGCATCTGCAGCTTTGCAGACAGCGACCAGGATGGCCGGACGCCATTTTCATTTACTGCCAGAGGGCTGGTGACAGAGGATCTAGAAGACAAGCTCTGACGCTGAACACTTCTTACAAAGGGTCGAGTTGAGAACCCCCCTGCAGGGGAAGAGAGCAACACTTACTTTTGTAACTCAGAAAGCTAAGCCAGCAGCACATAGAGAAATCCTGGAGAAGCAGGGTGCAGCCAGCAGCTATTGGGGTATTTGTAAAGGTGAATCTGCTAGCATTCTCTTTCCTGGGGAAATGAGAAGATCGCACCCCATGCGTGCTTTGAGCATGGCAACACGACACCAGCAGTTCTCATACTGTGGGTCAGGACCCCAAAGTGGGTAATGACCCCATTTTAATGGGGTTGCCACGGCTGGCTTAGACTTGCTGGGCCTCAGGGCCGAAGCCCAAGCCCCACCACCCGGGGCCGAAGCTGAAACCTGAGGCTTTAGCCCTGGGCGGTGGGGCTCAGGTTACAGGACCCTGCCTGGGGCTGAAGCCCTTGGTCTTTGGCTTTGGCACCCCCAGGACAGCAGAGCTCGAGTGGGCTCAGGCTTAAGCCCGCCTCCTGGGGCCATGTAGGAATTTTGTTTTCAGAAGAGGGTTGTGGTGCGATGAAGTTTGAAAACCCCTGCTCTACACTAAACTCACGTGGAGTGTAGCCTGATATTGCTCCCTACAAACATGGAAGAACTTAATTCTCAAAAAAACAAAAAACGTTTTCTAGAGGGGCTGGGCACACGCTGTGGTTTCCCCCTTACATTTTCTTCCTCTAAAAGGCCCCCTATGCTGGTTCCCACACTCCCAAAAAGGGCAGCCCATCAGTGCCACTCAGTCTCCTAGCACTCCTTGATCCACTGTCTGTTGCTCCCAGAGGCTGGGGACACTGCCTGCCTGCCTGCCTCCCGAGCTCACCCTGCTCAGCTTAGGGAGCCCACGCCCAGGGCTGTGTGCGTTCTGCTGCTATCCGAGGAGAGAGTCCGTATTGAGAGGAAACACTGGATCCACAGACCGGTTTTGATTTTATAACCCCCTGCCCACACTGTGTGCCGGAACGCTCACCATCATCTTCACTCCGTTCACCAGTCAGCTCAACTGATTCCGAAAGCGAGGCCAGAGACGTGCGTCGTGAAGAAGCTGCTGAGGCGATGCTGGGCTGTCTGCTGCCAGGAAGCCGGCTCACCCAGTGTTCACACAGAGAAGAGCTTGTAGAGCCTGCAGAGGGGTCAGGGCACTGAGATCAGACCAGCAGCATGTGGCCAATTACAGATCACACCCCCCCACCAAGGCACTGATTGATCACAACCAAATTACATTCCTACCATTAGGATTCAACTCTAACCCCCAGAAACCAGCGCTGTGCCTACATGACTGCAATGTTCTGACTAGCTGAAGCAATAAATCCACATTCACGTCCCATGGTTTGGCCCATAAAGAGAAACTCTTCCTCCAGCAGCATGTGAACTGCAGCAAGAGAGCCACTAGAGCCGAATGCAGCCCAGGCTGCCACTCAGACCCACGGCAGTGATCCTGACCCTGTCCCAGCACCCCTGTGCCTTCGCTTCTATCCGACCCCACCATGGATGGGGTCACTCCCTTCAGTTGACTGACTGGCTGCATTTGGTTGACTTAGTGAATTAAGTGAGATTCTACCAATCACAGACCAGGTTATATTTATACCATATCATTGTAATTGGATGAACAAACTAACTTCAGACTGGTTAGCTTTAAAAAAAAAAAAAAAAAAAAAAAAACCATTTTAATTGAAGAATAATGCTCCGGCAATCTGACTGGCTGCTACATATACAAACATCCAAATCAAAATGGGCTCCAAGACTCACCTATTTACTCTTTCCCCTTCGCTTTCTCCCCTTCATATTCAACTTTCCCCTTACTATATTCTTCAACTCGCAGCCCTTCGGAGGTGATATCCCCCTCTAACCCTGCCCCACCCCAGTGCGTGCACACGTACCATTTCCCTGGAGGAGATTTTTCTTCCTTTTGTGGGAAGGAGGGGAGAAAAAAAAATCAGCCTCCCTTTGTGGCTATTAAGTCTCCTGAGATTTCTTTAAGGCCCTGCCCATATCACATCTTACCCATGATTTTGTAACCAGGCACAGCCACTTCAACCAGTTACGAACAACCCTTCAGTTTGTGGCCAGGGATCAACAGTCATGTCGCACTCCCCATCGGTACCTGGCCTGGGCCAGGGAAGCTATCGATCCAACCAGCAGCCCAAATCTGGTGATGAAACCTGGGTACAGGGCACCTGACGCACGGTGTGCACACACTTAGAAGTAGTTTGTTTGTAGGAGTGCATTCTGGGAAGAGGCTAAGCAGCCAGCCTAGAGCAGGGAGAGCATGCCTGGGGAACATGCAGGTGGAGCTGCCCCAGGGACACATGGAGCTGTCCACGTGGACTGGCCTCCTATCAAAAGGGGACTGACCAAAGCCCTGTATACACAAGATCAGCGTGCCCCAGATAAAAAACAGAGCTGAACTGGATCCAGGAAGGAAGCCCCGTGCCTCTGGCAGGGTGAAGGGACAAAGCTGAGCGCAGTAACTGAACTGGAAGCTCCCTGGGCACGGACACTAGCCGGGTTGGTTACGGTTCCCTCTGCACCGAGGAGACCAGAGTCCGGCCGTGCCAGTGCAATCTGGCCCGCAGCGTTTTTATCTCTGGGGTACAAGTGCCTGTGCATTAGCTACAGGAGCGGGTCCCCCAGAGAACAGAGCCAGTGCAAGAGCAGCCGCGGAAGAATTTCCCAGCGTCTAGAAGAGGCCTCAGTGGGAGCAAACTCAGGCCAATGCTCTAGGACGGCCAGAGCTTGGGCTGTAAGCTCTTTGGGAGCCGTCTCTATTCCTGCCTGGTCAGCACAAGCTGAAATCGTCACTAAGAACGGGCAGCCACAAGGGCTAGCGGCACAGCTAGTGAGCTACGCCAGCTCCCTGACCACTCCCACAGCAGCCCTGTGCAGCAGGGGCTGACGAGGAGTGAGACACAAGGCTGATCTGATCACTAAGCTAAAGCCCTTCCTTCAGTTCTATAAGGAAAGACCAGGTAAGTTCCTTGACCAAGCCAGCACAGCTTTACCTGCCACAGAGCTGTTAGCTGACCACGATGGGATCGTCGTGCGCCTCTGGTAGAAGAGGATATAAGCGGTCTGCTTGCAGACTTCATTTTCTGCCAGCTGCAGCACATCAGTATCATCGAAGCAGTACCACAAGCCATCTACAGAGTTCTTACAATATGCTGTGAGACAGAAGAGTGCGTTAGAGACCTCACAGCACCAGGCACCATTCACTTCATTCCTGCCAACCCAGCAGCCAAATCCACTGTATGACAAACTGCAAGCAATCTCTTCCGCTACCACAAGCTCAGTTAGACAAAGTGGAGAAGGATGGATCACAGATTTATTATCCTGGCTACCCATACTCTGAATGGCCAGCAGGAAACTTGCTGAAGACACCAGAGATGTGCATTGCCCACATGCCGGTGCCTACAGTTGCCCCATGCTGTCCAGAGAAGGGACCCCTGCTTTGGGGCAGCTCTATTTGTTTTATTGTTTGTTTGTGGCATTTTGCCTCTGTTGCTGTATTTTGTCTCTTAACTGAACCTATTCAGAACGATGCAGGACTATACCATCCAGAGAACACACACGGAAGGAATGGCATGTGTCTCATCACTGGGCTGGGAGTGCACAAGCACAGACATTGAAAGGTGTTAAATTCCTGTCTCTCGCCAGCTGTTCCTTAGAGCTACATAAGGCCACGCAAGTAGGGATCTGCTGGGATATGCACACACATAGCTGAAGCATCACCACATCACATATACAACACAAGCTCTGGTGGCAGGCGAGCACTGAACAGCATTTTGTAAGATGTAAGGAGGGTTAACTTGATCGTCCATTCTAAGGATTATGGCTTGTTAGCATTTTTATCTGCAAGAAAAGCAGTTAGGATGACTGGGAGAAACTAATTTTTGTCAGATTTGATTGTAGTTTCATCTAATGTGCAGCTCATTTCTAAAACCCTATTGGCACTCCAGACTCAGGCAAACTCCTGTCAGAGTCAAACAGGGCTCTAAGTACCTACCCAGCAGCCCTCATCATCATGTTCTCCAAGCACCTAGAGTTGGAGTCCGCTGTTTTACTGTGTTTCTAGAATTACTGGCACTAGAAGAAGCTGTGCACAGGCTGTTTGGTAGGACGTGTGAAGGGAGTTTGGGCCTACAGGGCATTGTTCCAGTTCCCTGTAAGCAGGTCACAAAAGGCCATAAAAACACACCCTATAAAATTGGACACTAAGTGGCCCCTTATTAGCAGGCTCAGGGGGGCCAAGCTAGATTCCTGCACGTTTGGGAAGGCGGCATATCAGTGAGGCTACAGAGATCCACCCTGGAAAGTGCATCAGTCTAAAGCTGCAGAGCACTTGCCTGTATAGTGCCCTCCTTGCATAGTGCCGTGGTGATTGCACACAGCATACAGGTCATAGACATAGTCCTCGGGATCCCTTCCAAGTCCGTAGGGTCGTCTCCATGGGGACCAATGAGACGGCAGACTCCAGCTACTCTGACTACGTTTGACGACGTGAGGGGTCATATCCAAGCCGGTCAGAGGGAACTTGACCATGTTTTGAAGTTTCATTCTTCGGTCTCCTTCCTGTTTAAAAGGAAATGTGTGTTACAATGGCAGGGAGGATCCAGAGCTTGAGAAGAGGAATGCATGATGCAGAAGCACAGTCACACCGTAAGGGACTTCTCTCTGCAGCTCCTCTCTCCAGAGGCTACTGAGCCACCAACACAGCAGCAAGAGAAACTAGAGCAAAGTTCCAAAGCCAAAAGCGGTTATGGCAGACAGAAGAACGCACAGGATGGCAGGCAATGCCGACATGTTCTGGTGCGCAGTAAATGCGGCTTTGAACCGCAGTGTCAGTTGTGTTTGGTTTGCACAAGAACCACAACTCCAGGTGTCAATACAAGCCCATCTAGGATATTCATACTTCTAGTGAGCACAATTGGCCACTTGGGGACAGTATTCCATTGCAATGCAGCCGAAAGGCAAAGGGCTAATCAACTGCCTAGCTTCAGAGGGTCAGTAGTTTGAAAGCCCATTTTTCAGTGTTCCTTTTGGAGTCTCCCACTTCATGCACCTGTTTCTTACCTGTCTAAACCTCTTTAGATGTATGATGAGAACATCAGGTAAAGTCCATAGGCTCAGTGTAATACTCCCCTGCTGCAGCTGCTTGCAATGGGGGCAGCGCCATGCATCATCTGGAGCAAGCTAAGAACAAGGAGCATTAGCAGCTGTTAGCTGGCAAACATCTCAATTAAACCATTTACCTACAGCCATTGCTCACTTATGCGCTCAGACCCAGTGCCTCCAGACACCGGCTCCAAATACCTTCACTGTCTGGCTGGCATGCTGGCCAACCGGGGCTTCCAGCAGCACAGAGGAGCTCCCCAAATTGATGGTGCATAATAAACATGGAGGGGATGGATGCAGGAGACACTTCAGCCAGTGCAGCTGTGCAAAGCACCTACTTCTACTTCCAAACACTCCCTTCCGTGTTCTCTCTCACTCACACATAATAAATGGACAGGTCTGGCAGTATGAGAAAGCCATTTTTTGCTGAGGGCGAGAACACTCTTGCCCATGGTCTTCATGGCTCAATGGATCACAGACAAATACACAGCTGAAGTCAGTCTGGCTCATCAGGGTGTTAGTATTGTTAAAATAGGTATTGGAATTACAAGGATGTGTTTTGTGTTGAAAAACTTTATTGAATGCTTGTGAGCTGCTGCATTAATCTCACATATAACATCTGTATCCCATACTGTAAGGTAATATTTGAACTTTTGTATTCTAAGCCTTTGCAACTGTGCAAATTACCAGACAGGAGAAACATTATTTATTGTCAGGTTTCAGAGTAACAGCCGTGTTAGTCTGTATTCGCAAAAAGAAAAGGAGTACTTGTGGCACCTTAGAGACTAACCAATTTATTTGAGCATAAGCTTTCGTGAGCGAAATGCTGGTCTCCCACAGAAGGGGTTCTATCCTGCTGGACAAGAAGGCCCATCAGCGCCAGATGGGCTAGAGTGAAATATCAAAGGACAATTGAGGAAGAGTCTTGCAAGTGAATTCCTCCCATCAGCTCAGTTTGCAGCTCAAAGCAGAAGGGGACCATGGGTATAAAAGCCCCTAACAAGAAGGGACTGTATCTCTATGCTGTTTGGACTCGAGGGCAAGGCTTATTTGGCATAAGCAAAAGATCTGCCAGATTTAGCCCTAAAGGTCATATAAAGCTTATTTATCATAGAAGCTTTTATTATCTTTTAAAACTTAGACTAACTCATTTGTGAGTATCTATGTTCCTGCTTTAACCTTGTAAAAAACTCTTGTATCCTTTTCCTACACAAATCTTTAGATAGTTTATTATAGGATGGGCTACAAGCGTGGTTTCTGGGGGGAGATCCAAAGTGCAAGTGACCTGGGATAAGTGACTGGTCCTTTGAGACTGGAGTGTCCTGAATATTGCTGTGATACTTGGTGTAAGGGATGTTCTAACATAAAAGTCAGTTTACCAGGGTGGCAAGACAGAATTGGGAGTATCCAAGGGGACTGTCTATGACTCTGTGATTAGGTGCCTGAGGAGTTTACACTTGCCAGTTGGTTGGTGAAATCTACGTACAGAGCTCACAGCCAGTCTGGGGTTGGTCCCTGGTTCCGAACACTCCGCCCTTAGGTTGGTACTCATGCTTCTGAGCCACCGCAGAGCAGCTTGACCTTAGTTTGGGGGCTACGCTGCTTTCTATGTGTACGTACAGCCCCTGCCCAAGAAATGGGGAACCCAATTTAACGTTCTGGACTGTGCCAGCCCGTTTCATGGACAGGCATGTAGATCACATGTGCATGCATGAAAGTGACATTTGCATGTTACCCTCCTTTACAGCCCCATGTTTATCATGTACAGAACATCCCTCCCAGAAGACATGAAAAGGCTGCTCTCTGAAAGCACCTGACACCAAGCTAGCAGTCTCTCCCTCTAAAGTTCCCTAGCTTGAAGAAGTTCTTCTACAAAAGGTTAAGTACAGCATGATCTAGACGAGGGGAGTCTCCAGCCTTCCTAATAGTCTCCATCTAGCAGGGAGTGCTAAGAGAAAGAGGCAAGACCATTGGAGTGAAGGAACCGTCAGCATGCTTGCTGAGGAGGCCTGTGAGCATGGTGGCTCAGACTGAGCACTGTAGCTCCAAGGTGCACTTGTAGAGGCATTACAGGCAGCCTGCACTGCAAGAGAAAAAAATCCTCCCGGTCTGCCTCAGAGACTTGGAAACACACAATAGCATAGTTCCGTGAGAAGAAAGAGAAGCCCACGCGGTCTCCAGACTATCGTAAAGGAGATCTGCAGAAAGCATTACCCCTTCGAAAGGCAGACGCTGCCAAGGCGGGGGAGGAGGATTTGAACCTGGGGCTCTGACACCCCAGTGAGTCCATGTCTGCAGAACAGCTACTCCAGCAAACTAGTGAATCTAGGCAGCACTGGAAGTGACTAAAGCAGCAGAGAAGATGATGGAATCCCATTCTCCTCCAGAACTTCCCGCTCCATATTTAAAGAGGCCAGGCCCTGGACTCCTACCTGTTCCTCTTTGGTGTAAAGTTGGAAACACTGAGATAAAGTGCAGGACTGAGGTTGGTGATGAAGCTCCCTCTGCTGACGGACACTTTCAGAGTCTGGGACGTACTCATCCTCCATGTTCACAAACAAACTGCATCAGGGAAACAAGGCATTTACCAGCTGTACAATACACACATCCCAACGTTACAGATGAGCCATTGCAAGGCTGGAAGTATTGCTTGCTTGATCTGTCCAATCCCATAGGTAGCCAGCCTTGGTAAGAGGCTGCTCTACAGCAATTCACTCAAAGAAAGGAAAGCAGTTTTCACTCAGCCTTGAGTCTAGATCAGATAGCAGAAAAGCCACCCCATGAATTTCCCTTAAGACCCCTCGGACATGAATGGGAGCTGTGCACATGGAGCAAATGGTTTGTGATGGAGAAGCCAGCTCGTATATTTCGGAATCCAGGCTAAACAGAAGTAGGGATCCCACCACACAGAAGCTCCCGTAGTTTAGATCCTCCTGTCTTTACAGCTACAGTTTCACCTGAACATTTCAGAAGCTGGAGATTTTATGGGATTTAACATTTTGCTGTATTTCCTATCATGCTAGGCTGTTTGCAAATATTTCCCTGCAGTTAATGCAATCATACTTACTAATCTTTAGTCTCTTTGTCCCATTCTACCACTAATTTCACATGAGCAGTTCCACCCTGTCCACATGATTTCAGTGCCCTGGAGAGAGAAGCAGACATTGTAGGGTTAGAACAGCACTGAGTCTAAAGCTCAAATCACCCTGTACTGTGTATGTGTGTATCTATATCTATACCCACTGCGCACCTTCACCCCCTGAGCTAACCTAGGAGGGCCCTATGAAGTAGGAACTCAGCTAGATCAGAGAAGCAAGTCTTTCAGCTTAGCTACTACTGCCGCTAACTGGCTGCATCGATACAGACACGGTACTCAAAAGAAAAAAAAAATCCAGCAAGAACAGCTTATCCATAAAGTCTCCATTCACAAAAATGACCAGATATGCTGGGGGATTTTCCTTTGTGCTATCAGCAGGGAATCAAATAAGGAAATGATACCAGAAACAAACTACTTGTCAATTCATGTGCTAGACACACCTCACTGTGCAAAATGGGGCAAAGAAAACAACTCAAACAGCAAGTTATGAAGCCAGCAACATGTGCGACCAGAGAAACATAGCATGAACCAGATTTTCTGTTAGCCAATTGGATTCCAGCATTTTCTCCCTTGAAAAATGGCTGATTTTGTCTGTAATCAAGACTGTCCCATGGACAAGACTGACAAGAATTTTAAAGGGTTTCTCACATCCAAAATTGGAGGCCCTAGCCACTCAGTGTACTATGGTATGTAACAGAGAAGAGTGGTGCCCACAAAACTTTGCCCCAGTGAGCTGGCCAAATTCCAATTTGGGGATCTACCTGTGGTATTTCATTATGCCTAAGGATATGATTCTGTCACAGAGGTCACAGGTTCCGTGATTTTCCAGGATCTCCGTGACTCCTTCTGGGGCAGGGCTGAAGCAGTGGCTGAGGTTTGGTCAGCATCGCTTGGGCTGGAGCAGCGGCAGTCAGCCCTGCTGCAGGAGCAGCCCCTGGGTCCAGCTGGATTGCCCCCCCGGGGGGAGGGGGGAAGCAGACAGCCCATGCCGCAGGGAGCTGGAACAGCTGCAAGCCCCTGGCAGTGATCTATTTATCCATCCGTCCCACCCTCCTACCCTACCCCCTGCGCAGGGTATTTTTAGTAAAAGTCAGGGACAGGTCACAAGCTTCTGTGAATTTTTGTTTATTGCCCACAACCTGTCCCTGACTTTTACTAAAAATAACTATGACAGAATCTTAACCTTAATTATGCCCATCACTTCAGTATTTTATTGCTGGCCATCATATTCCCTTGGGTACAGTTTCTTGCTTCATTCCCTGTCTTAAGGATAATGCAGTAATGTCACACGCTGCTCCTATGGTTTTGTATTCCAATCTATTCTAGCTACATATGTGACTCTGCTCACACATTATCTAAGCACCTAGATGAGTGTACATTGCAATGATGGGTGAAGTGGTTCTTGAGTAAGTTCCTGAAGCATTGTGGGATGGGAGTACTAGGGAAAGGCAGATTTACTATAATATGTTCCACTCTGGGGGCAGAAACCCAATTTTAGAGATGACGTTTTAGAGCCCACAGTCCCTTCCTCGTTTTCCTTCGACACTAGCATGTTTAATGCCAGTTAACAGCCTGCAAGTTGAATTCCTCTCGCTCCTAGAGATGGTCCCATCCTTGGCACAGCTGAACAGCCCTTGCTCAATACATTATACATGGCTTGCGATGGGCAGTGGGTGGAGCCCCCTTTGGGGAGGCTAACCCCCAACTCTGCCCCTTCTGCCTGCACCCTCCCCACAGCCTGAGCCCCAAGAGCCCCTGCCTCAGCTGGAAGAGCCCCAGGCCAGCTGAAGTCCCGAGTGCCCCCACCTCGGCTGGAGGAGCCCCGGGCTGGCCGAAGCCATGCCGTGTCTCCCCACCCCGGACCCAGTCTGCCTGGGGAAAAGCGTCTGTTACAAGATGCTTTTGATATGCCCCATGCAGGTTCCAGGGCGGCTGCAGAGGTGGTATGTGCCGCCTCAGCTGCCCCGCAACCTGCATGGGGCATAATAAAGCAAAAACTTCACCGCCAAACCCCACAACCAAGGGTCTGGCAGCAACGGCAAGGGTCCCCTGGCCTATTCTATCTGCTGCCCATGTGGCTTGCAGTCATTTTACGCCGTCTGTTACCATCTCCAGTGCCGCACACCTGCCTCTCAAAGCTTCTCTCATCTTCTCTCCCCATTTATTTCCAATCACTTGCTCTCCTTCTCCACACAGTACCAAGTAGGAGTTTTCTAATGGAATTTTCTTACAACAAATATAAAATAATCCATGGCCATCCAGGTTTAGAAAGTCTGTCTGTGCTCCCACACGTAAGGCACCCGCCTCCTAAGGGCTAAGCAGCAATACTCAACTGCAACACTAGAACAAGCGGGTAGTGAACTGGGAAACACTCTGCCCCCCTGGGGGACAAGGCCGTGCTTACCGTTCCACAGTGGGGTGGCAGAGGGGTCGCTCCTCCTGAGGTAATAGGTACGTTATGCCCACAACACTAACCACCCGCAAGCTGAATGGACACACCTATGGTAAACAGGGAAAAATGTTAACTGGTTGAATGACTGAAGTTAGATTTATTCTAAGAGGCTGGTTCACTCCCTGCAAGTGCTAAGGCAGGATCTGCCCCTCTGAGTATGCATTTCACAAGAGAAAACAAGTAGATTAAGTTCTCGTGGCTACTGTGCTAAGAGTAGATGTTCCTGCACCTGGAAGCCAACGCAGGGACACTTGAAAGAGCTGAGGTTTGGGAGAATCACCAGGAACTCCTCCGTAGTGATAGGCAATGTCTCCTCTCTCCCCTCACCTGCTTGTTCTTACACAGACTTTTCCAAACAGACATGTCTACTCTAAGAGCCACCTAGCATGCTTGTGGGAGCCATGAAAACATCAACTAATGTTTCAAAGTCTTTTCGAAGGGAGATTTCTCAATTAAGAAGGTTAATGGCAGAACTACAAAACAAAGGCTGGCACCGGTTTGATCTTACAAATGACTCATTACAGCTTCAATCCTCAGATTTTTGCAATTTAAACTGTGAACAGTTTGAGGCTTATTGAGTGGGGGTGTGAGGAAAATAAGCAATCATCTCATTGAAACAATTATAAACAAAGGACTCACTGGGGCAAAAGTTCCCCAGGAATAAAGAGTTGGAAAGATCAGCTTGGGTTCTAAGCAGATCGCCAAAGTACTAAGGGGACAGGAAAATTCTCTGGCTTGCCATCTAACCTGATCTCAGCTCCTCCATCCACCTTGCGCAAAGACCAAAGACAAGCAGGGCCCGCATCAGGCTGAAGCCAAACGGCACCCAGAGCACTCTAGTGCACCTGCTCCCCTTGGCATTGCATTTCTATCGCTTGCCTCTGCTCCGCTGGAGGTGCCCAGCTCCAGGGCAATCCCTTTGGTGCTCCCCCAGAATGGGTCACACACCAAATTTCAGACATCTGCTCATCCCAATTTTGCCAAACCCAGGCTTTTTATATTGGGGGGAAATTCCAGGTATGAGACAAACATTTAGTGGCTCTACGGTTTAGACAGAAAGGCTCTGTTCTAAGGGGTGTAAAAGGCAGACGTCTCCTGTTAGCTGGTTTCAGTTATGGAAGGAAGCGTAAGACAAGAGTTCTTCTCGCATGCTGCTCTCAGAATGGCGAATAGAGCTCTTGACAGAAATCCTTTACGTGGGAGCTGACTTCATTCAGCCCCTGCCCAGGCGAGCACCTATACGTTTTCAAGGTGGTAAATAAAAGCGGGCAATTCGGCAAACGGCACACGCAGGCTGACCTTCAGACAGCACACCACCCCCCAGTATATATTTCATGTAAGGAATATTCCATCACCACACACACAGCACCTTCGCCACTTCCAATCAACTGGATTTTCCATCAGCTTCAAGCTACGAAGAGGTGGAAATTCCAGGAGCAGAAGTGTCAGTCTATTTTACCTGAATGCAGGCCGAGGGCCGCAGAATATTCTGCATCTTCTCCAGGATTTCCTTCTGAAGGAGATCCCACACAATTGTTTTCTCCAGGTGCAACACAAAGGGCTGGCCAAACCTATCGAAGGGAGCAACGTTTTAAGAAGCCGTTAAAAGATTAGTCTTTTTGAAGGGACGATCCTGTTATTTTCCCTTTTCTCACTGCATGTCTACAACATGACACTGAACAGCATCAACCCTGCCAAAGCCTGGAGTTTCAAAGGTAAAGAGGACACACTGTATGAGATTGCCAGCACTGGCCCAATTCTGCTCCCAGCAGAGTCCAGGGCAA
Source organism: Caretta caretta (assembly GCF_965140235.1). Lineage (NCBI taxonomy): Eukaryota > Metazoa > Chordata > Testudines > Cheloniidae > Caretta > Caretta caretta. Next base: position 1,835,166 of record NC_134215.1, read on the forward strand.
AGCTCACCCTCTCCTCGTTAACTCCAGTTACCATCTCAGGAAAACACATACGGCCCAATTCTACCCTCACCCCACCTCCACTGACTTCAGTGGCGCCCAGGCCTTGGAGACCTATTGAGATCACAATCAAGCCCAGACGGATTTTGGGGAAGGGAGAGTGAACATTTAGTGGTACACCCTGGAGCACACAGGGACAAATTACAAATGTTAAGACTGTCTCAGAGGTCACATTCAAAAGGGCCTTGTCAGTTGGTTCTAGCTTCCCACCAACAAAATCCAATTTTCAAGCTGAATTACGAAGACGAGGAAGGAGGATAAACTTCTCATTATAAAATATTTCCCATTCCCACTCGAGCACCTCAGCAAGAGCAGAGAGAGCCTTGACATTTGGCAGGGAGGCACATCAGGTACGAGTGTGAACTGCACCACCCTCAAAGGACAGGCTGGCTCATCAGAGGTGATTTCAGGCCACCTGATGGGATCTAATTCCCTATGACACACACAGTTCCCATTAGCAATCACAGAAGTTGTGCCCATTTAACTGCAGACTCAACTATTAATGGTTTCAAATGAACCCAAAGGCTACATCACTGAACATACGTTTTTAGTGGGCCAACGAGTCTTCAAACATCACTCTGGTCCCAACAAGAGTTCGGACTTTACACTGTGGCTCCAGAGAGGTGTCTATGTTGTCGTCTCAGTACATGGAGAGTTATAACAGAGAATCCTGGCTTTCCATGGAGGCCACAACCAGAGGTGTAGCCTGGAAGCTGGCATTTACCTTTTCCCCTGCTGTCCGGTAGATGCTCTGTTGCAGATCAGCAATACAATCTTGTCACTGGCTGCTGAGCGAGTAGAGGTTTCCTGTTTCCCTGACTTCACCGCCCCTTGTGTATAAGATGTTGTTCTGTGGTGATCAGTGCCATATTTCAAGCTATTCAGGTTATTGTTCACATGAATTCCTGGAACATTAGGGGAGAGAAGGCATTTTAAATGGTTTTCCTCTACAATTGGATCCTTGTGCCCTCCACTGACAGGGGAGTGTCAACATGCTCTCAAGAAGTCTTCTTCTAATTTAGAACAGCATGTCAGTGTAAAATCAGTGCTTCTAGATTGGGTCACTTAGATTAGATTCATTGTCGAATACTTTAATTCTATAAAAAAGTTATTTTACATACGTGATTATTTCTATACAACAGAGATACAATATAACACACACACACACACACCCAGTATCTCACACTGGAAACCCAGTTCAATTGTTGCATAGGCACCTGTAGTTTTAGGGCAGGTCATTTTGTTTGTACATAGAAGGAGAACTGTTTGAAGGAGTAAACGAAAAAACCCTTGCTCATTTTCAAATATAAAATTTTGCTTTTGTTCTCCTACATCCCACTCTCAGATGTTTCCTCCTCTAGTTGGTGAAATCTGTATCTGCCAAATTGCCAACAGAACTCCAGCAAATCTAGCTTCTTTTGGTCTCCTTCTCTGCCTGTGCACCAGCAGCATGCAGTTCAGCTGGAAAATGCACAAACTGGCTGAAGCATATGTTAGCACCCGCTGTTGCAAAGAAGACAGGAGAAACTCAGTGCTTTCATCCTGCAGGATCTGAGTTACTCCTATTGACTTGAATAAGAGTTACCCAGACACGGAGAGAACAGGGGCCCCAAGGGCCTTAGAAAGAGAGAGGCACATTTTGTTTATTCCTGAAACATCACCAGCAATCTGATTTTCATAGCAAAATTTTAGCTTTGTGTCAGAGTTCAGGACAACTGCCACGGTCCCTTTAGCAGCCCAAAAGTTGCACCCACTCTTGTGCTTCCAGCCCTCCAGCTGTTGCCAGAGAGCGAGTGCCCTTGCGGTGCCACTAACGGGAAATACAGAGGCAGGTGCTCTGAACTGTAACACATATGATGACAGTGTATTTGGGATCTGTAACAATCTGAATTGCAGGAGTGCCAACAGCGGTAAAAGCAAGTACTGAAGAAGGAAAAGCACAGAGACAAGTGTCTCAGTCGTCATTTTGGGAAAAGAAATAGCAAAAAGACTGGCGAAAACGAATTTTGAACAGCTGAAGAAAAATGGGCTGGTTGAGTTATGCAGAGAAATGCTTTCAGAGCGGATTTGTCTAAATCAATCAATTTGTTGTACCCTAATGACCAGCTGAGGAATGATGGTTCAGGTTTGCAGAAAACCTCCAGCCTGCTGGAGGAGGATTCAGCAGATGGAGAGCCCTGCAACTATGTGCCATCCAGACCAAGCCCACCACTGCAACAGGAATGGTGAACAGCTCAATAGCTGGAGCAGGAGAAGCAGGAAACCCAACAGTTTGCAGAGCAGGAGCAGCAGTGTCTGTATGAGAGAGAAGAGGACAAGAAGCAGCACTACCAGCTCCAGACAGAGCGACTGCAACAGAAGAGCAGTCGCCCAGTAGGTGGAACCAGACCCCAGTACCTGTACTGATGGGTGGCATCCCTCGCTTTAGGGAGGGGAATGATAGGGATGTGTTCCAGCATGCTTTTGAACTGGGGTGCTAGCTGAATAAAGTGGGGGGAAGGAACATGGTAAGGTACCTTGCTCCACTGCTGTCTGGGACAAAGGCCTTGGATATCTTTACCCTTACGGGAAGCGAGGACTATAAAGATGACAGTTAACAAGCTTTGTTACAAAAGTTTAAACTGACCCCCAAAACGTATAGAAGGTTTCAGGGAGTTTAGAACAAAAGGGACATGACCTATGCTGAGATTTCAACTAAAACAAGGAGTTATGCAAGGAAAGGGGGAGCAAGTTTTCGGGTGACCATGGTCAATGAGACCTACATATTAATGGGGCTGACAGCCTGAGCTCACACTGTCAGCACCGGAGCAGAAGGAAGGGCCCAGCTGTAAGCCTGTGCCCAGCTGACAGTTCAGGCTGTCAGCAGTGCATCGGAGGAGAGAGGAGGGGAGCACAGGGCTGTCTGTGTCCCACAATGCCCTACTTCAGTTGGTGGATTGGATGTGATTCTGGGGAGGACGTGCACCACCAACAGAAGGCACAAGAAGGAGCTTTAATTACTGTGGTGGCTGTGAGTCAACTTAACTTTGTATTGTAGACAAGTCTTCGGCTAGTCTCCGACAGGCAAGGACAGGCAGAGGGCAAAAATGCCTATAGCATAGCTGACTAGGGGAAGGGACATCCCATTTCCACTGCCAGTGTCCATGAGGAGTCTGGTTACATCCCCAGAGCATGCAGAGTGAAGGGCGAGGCGTGAGTGCTTGGTGCTCAGGAGAAGGGACAAGACCTACTGACCTAAAGGGAAATTAACTGGGCCCTAAAATGCAGATCAGGAAATAAAGTTCTCTGCCAGCCCCTAAAAAGGGACCCCGGGGCAGAACAGAGCCTGATGATGGCAATGTCTCCAGCCAAAAGGAGGGAGACTGAGGCAGCTGTGGTGCACTGACAAATCTACAATACCTACCCCAGTGTGGGAAATGCACAAGTACAGGGTAAGACAGCTGCTGGGGGGATAGTGAAGGATCCTGAGCCAGGTGGGAGAGGAAATTCTGCTCACCTTGACTCACTGGGGGTTACGGGGGTGGACAAAAGGAACCAATGGTGTGGGAGATCAATACTCCATCACCTGCACCCAGAGGAGCTGAGGTGGGGCCACCAGAGTCCTGGAGCCCAACTTCAGGGGAGGTGGGGCAGAGAAAGGAATCTGGCTATGGGGGAGGTTTGAAGACATTCCCTCGGCTTGACTTTTCCTGTTCAAAGCAGCGCATTGTTGACAGCCACTGCAGAACTATTTCTCTCTGTGGTCCAAAGAACGGCTGCTTGTAAAATTCCTGGGTGGTGGGAAGTGGGGAACCTCAATCCAGAACAGAAGCAACTGACCCCTTAGGGCCCCACAGAACATGACACATGCTCCCTAGAAACTGCACGAGCAGTGGGAGAATTAGGTCTCAAGTTTCCATCCAAAGGGTTTGGGGTAGCAGGGCAAGAAGGTGCTTGTGAAAGCTCAGTCCCATATGTTTAAAGAGGAAAATTATGTAGGATGCTGGTCAGACAACGCCTTACAGATTTTTGAAGGATGTTTGCTAGTTTGCTAGCAGGGCTGTTATCCGAACAGGTGAAACGTAACACAGAGAAGTAACGGCACAGCTGCCACCCAGGGAACGCCCCCACCAAGGCACTCACTCAACGTGCTCCCCTCGGAAGTCAGTCAGCACCCTCATCACACGCACTTCCGCAGGGGGAGAGATGTGGCAGACTGACAATATCCTGACTGAGCTTCAATGAATTAAGTTACACCTTACTGAATTATGGTTAATACCTCTGGGGTACACTGTATTAGAAATGCAAGTGTTTATTTACTGTCATGAGATTGTATGGACCTTCTTTAGCAGGAAGACAGGATTAATGCAATCTCTGAAAGGTACTAGGACCATCAAAGATCTTTTTGCAACGTGTGTGAAGTGAATTTCCTAGGAAGTACTTGGAGGTAAGGGGAATGCCAACCTCTTGAAGATACATTCTGAAGAGAGAGGCCCACTTTGTACCAATTACCTACTTCTGGAAATGCCAGGTCAAAGACCCCTGAACTGTATAACGTGCGAACTGAACGTGTTATGAGTGTGCTTGTTCTGAGCTGAAGCTGTGATGAACTGGAAACCCTAAGAACTCTCTTAGGGAGGGGTACTGATGGACTTGTCCTGCCACAATCCATGTAAGGCTTGGGGTTCTTAGTACACTTAAAAGCATGTCTGTAGGTTCTTTTATTGTTTTTAATAGGTTTTCCTCTGCAATGCTTTTTACCGGTAGAATAAAGTAGGCTTGATTGGGAAGTCAGTGCGGTAACATATCTGTAACAATTATACTTGTTATCCATCTCTAAAGAGAAAACATGCAGGTGTTCTTGAGCAATTTGTCCATGCTGGGAAGTATTCAGTGAAGGCAGGGACTGTGCAGCCTGGAGACACCGGGTCAGAAGGAGAGGGACACATGTCTCCATCCAAGAGAAGCAACAGCTGGGGAGCTGGACGCCTGAGCAAGTGCCCTTGCTGAACTACTAATGAGCAACACAGGTGCAGTTGCCCTGTACTGTAACAGATTGCTTGGCAGCACCGCTCCACCACAAGGTTTGGTAATGCCAGGTTCCAAGCTAAGCCGTCTATGTTTGGAATGCCAGCCCGTGGAAGCAGAGCTCAATTCAGAGTCAGCAAACCAGGAGACACTCCACGTACCGCGTTAGGCCTAGGACATATATAACCAAATGCCCCCTTTTCAAACAAATTCCCCTCAGCCAATACTCCAGTAGAGGTGGAGTTGGAGGGAAGAGGTGTTTAGAAGACCTACCCACTTACCTCTCTGACTAAGGATCCCCTCAGGCCTAAATATCTCAGGGGTCTCAAAGGCAAAAATGCAGTCGCTGTCCTGAACGGTGTCCAGGTCATCGGCATCACAGAAGGAGCGATGGAACCCATCGTAGTACATCTCAGTCAGCACAATCTACAAGGCAGAAGTGGAATAGCAGCCATTAGACCATCAGTGCCAGCCACGGCCGAGCTGCAAACTCCCAGGATGGCAAAAGAAGTTAACGAATGGACTTTCGCTGAAGCATTTTGGATGGAGGATAGGAATTCTCCAGTCTTACAGTACCAGCCAATAAGGAGAAACTGGGGAGGGTCTGGCCATGAGGGAGTAGCTGGGATCAAGGGAACAAATGCAGAGGTTTTCGTGGGACCCTTCGAGTGTCATCTTAGTAGTTTTCCCTTCAGAGTCTCAAAACCTGAGGACATTTCCCATGAGCCCCTGCTGGTTTCTCAATAGTGAGCAGAGTACACACGGTCACTCTAGGGCTGTTAGGCAGAAGCACCAGGCTTTCCCTTCCTCAGGTAACAGAGCAAAAAGGAGCAGAAGCAGCAGTGCACCTGGAGGCCTGAGCAGGGCACTGGTATAACCTACAGGCAGCCAAACGGATTCATGGGGGAGTTACACATGAGAGACAGTGCGTTCGGTCTAGTTTCTGCAGTCACCCATTTCCTCCATAAATTGAGGTCCACTGATCTGAACCCCGAGCACCCATTGTTACCTGCCACATCAACCAGAAGAACAAACAGATCGGAGGACACCAGCAGCAGCACGGCGACCGAAGATCAGCCCATTACCTGCTCAGTGGGTATCTTGGTTTCCATGGATACCGCTTCACGCAACTTGGCCACCGTTCCAAACAGAGGTACTGCCACACCGATGCGCATACAGTGCGAACACCTCCCTTGGTACACCACGGTGACATACAGAGGGCTGCAGAGAATACAGGGGAGAACTGGGATGGCTGAACATTTCTATACAGTACCTAGGAAAAAAACAGCCCGAGCTAAGCTTGGTCAGATCGACAAAGCAGGCTGCAGAACCCTGAATGGGGACTTTTACATTGCACACATCATAAGAATGCAGACTATTTCTGATCTAGTTATGACTCAATCTCCAGGCCATTTAGGGATGGGGAAACAGTGTAAGGATGTCACTCAGTCCTTGGGTTGCGACTCAAGCCTAGTTCCCACATAGAGTTCCCTAAGAGGCTGGTTGCATCATCAGTAATGAAGTCATACATGACCATTCTGGGCCACATTACCCTGGAGCTATTCAGGCAACAAGACCCACCCAGCAGATGCTTTGGAGTCCCAAATGTCTACCAGACCCTTAAATAAAGGAGGGATGGATACCTATCTTGCTCCAAGTTGGAGGTATGTTCTCTATGGTGCTAGCCTCTACTCTATGTACTAACTGGGGAGTCCTCCCAAGGAAGTGGAATCACAGAATACAGTTCCTCAATGAGGCCACCCTAGATGACCTCTTGATTGAAGGGCAATCCTAATTTTACCTCAAGGATCCTTGTAACATGGCCCAGATCAATCAAAACTGACATCCTAAAGGCACTCTCAAAGAACTGCTGCTGGGAAAACCCACTGGGTTAAAGAGAACGGGAAGAGTGGAAACATTTTTGTAGCCTCTTTTCTACAGCTGGTTGGAAGTTTTCCCCCAGAACATTTTCCCATTGGCAAAAGCCAATAGCAAAATGGCCTTTCTGCAACCAAATATTTTCTGTTTACATTTTTTAAAAAATTTTATATTCTAGAATCAAAGAAATGTAGGGCCGGAAAGGACTTTGAGAGGTCATCTAGTCCATCCCTTGCACTGAGGTAGGAACACGTCAATCTAGGTCATTCTCTGGCAGATGTTTGTCCAACCCAATGACTGGGATTCTACAGCTTCCCTAGGCAACCTATTCCAGTGCTTAACTAGCCTTATAGTTAGAAAGTTTTTCTTAATATCCAACCTAAATCTCTCTGTTGCTGCAAACTCAGCTCATTACTACTTCTCCTACACTTGGTGAAACCGGAGAACAATTAAAAAAAAAAAGTCAAAATCAGATCAAAAAACTTAATTCCAAAATTTCATTTTGGGTTAAAGTTTTGTAGGAAATTTCAATCTTTATTGTTTTCATTCTGCTTTGTATAAGAAAAGCTTTTAGATTTATGGAATTCTCTGAGAAATAAGAAATCTAGTTCCCGCACAGCTCATCTTTTCAGCATTTTTTGGGGGCTCAGAATACAGCTCTACCAGTCCATTCAATTCAACCTAATCTACCACAAATCTTGTTGGCGTCTCAATCTCTTCTATAAAAAGATTTGCAATGCTACCAAGCATTGGGAAAGGCGCCCAAAATTTAATTTCGAGGCACAGATTAGCACATTACCGTGTATGAGGCAGAGGAATTGGTAGAGAGATGCAGAGGAAAGGGTCAAAGGTGTTACTCTGCTTCTGACAATGAGGGCACGTCAGAGAGGACCTGTTAAAAACATCAATCGGGTTAAAGTTACATCTCCCATTTAACTAGGGACAAGCAAACCATCAAGAACAAAAACAGTGACCCTGCTCTTCCCTCCTGATCAAACCCCTTCCCCCACACACTCCAGCAAGGCTCTGCGCATTTTGCTTTAAATGAAAGGCGCCTAATTCCCAGATGCTCACGCAGTAATTAGTCTCTGAGCTCATTTATTACAGGGCATGACAGGAAGACAGGCTCCTCTCTATTATTCCACTTTGCCTCCACTAAGAGACATTTGTGAAATTAACAATTCACCCATATTTGATTCTAATATAAAGAGACTGACAAGGACTATTCTCCCCCAGACACGTGGGTGAGGGGAGGTTATGCAGGCAGCACTGCATGGGCCTCAATCTCATTCACTCAGAAAGAAAGGAGACTCCTCACATGCGCAGGCACACACCCGGAGTATTTCATATCCCAAATTAACAAGCCATAAGGTCACTAAGTCTTGCTCATGATTCTGTAACATCCCAAAGGTTTATTTCTTTGCCACTGGGGAGCCTCAGTGACATACTGGGAAGACCGTTTAACAACTCAATCTCCTACACCAGACTGGCTGCAGTGCTGCTGGGAGAGTTTGGAAACTGGCCTGTTTTTTTCAACTTCAGCTCTCAGGTGGAAAACTGTGGCTGTTCCCATGAACAAAGGGGCAGTGAAGGACTAAGCGCAGAATTTCTTTTCTGCTAGAAGGCTTCCTCATTAATGATAAATTACTACAAGCTTGTTTGGGATTCTAAACTCAAACAGCCACCACATGCCTCCAGTTCATACCACAGGCTCCTGACTTGGCACAACCCAGGCAGATCTCAGACATGCGAAATTGTGTCTCACACCTTTGCACCCTGACCAGTCGGGCTGGAAATGCCATGGGGGCTTAGGTTGGGGGTGAAGGCTGAAACAAGCACTCCTGATTTACTGGCAAGAGGGGAACAAATGTACGTTTTCCACGGAAGTGACAACGAATTTTAGTGCAATAAAACTGGCCGTTACTCCCCTTTGGAGCAAGATTTCATTTACCAGAGTGAGAGACAACCACTAAGGGAGTCTGATCAAGTGGGGCATGGAGACACAGCAGCACTGTAAACAAAATGGAGGGCTGCAGAGGGTTACTTGCCTGCCACCTCTCCGCCCCGCCAGCCCCCACACCACACACAGCCCTGCTGCACTGCACCGGGCTCTGCCACCAGGGATGAAAGAATCTTATTGTGATTATAAAGACATGCACATAAACCCCATAATCCAAGTGTGCTGAAAGTTACTGTACCTGTACTGAGCTTGAAAGAGTTCCTGTACGAAAGTGCTACTGATTGGAAAGCCTGGTGCCTCGAGCAGTGCAGCATCCTCCAATGGTGGCTGAAAAGAAAAAGCAGCTCTAAAGGGAAGCCTGCCAGGATATGCAGGAGTGCCACACCAATCACATACAAGAGCCAAGTTAGGTTCTCCTGAGCTAAACATACCAGGACAAAACCAAGTATTTGAAATTGCAAGTGCTTTCAGGCCCACAGAGAGGACTAGAGCAACTGAGCAGCATCTTCGCTGGACATAGCTAGCACATCAGTAAGCTGCCAAACTTAACTGGTGGCAGAGTCAGGGGTCACCATTCACACTGGATTGTGCTGGTGCACACTTGCCATGCATTGACTGAGAAGGCTCTTTGCAGCCACAGGGGCCAGGAACAGCCCTCCGGCTACTGCATTTGTTACAGGAGAGAGATCATGGCTGGGAAGTAGGGCTGTTGATTAATCACAGTTAACCCATGTGAATAACAAAAAATTAATCGCGATTAATGACAGTTTTAATCTCACTGTTAAACAGAATACCAATTGAAATTTATTAAATATTTGTGGGTGTTTTTTTTACATTTTCAAATATATTGATTTCAATTACAACACGGAATACGAAATGTACAGTGCTCACTTTATATCATTACAAATATTTGCACTGTAAAAACGATAAATAAAATAGTATTTTTCAATTCAGCTCATACTAGTACTATATGCAATCTCTATCGTGAAAGTGCAACTTACAAATGTAGATTTTTGTTATATAAGTGCATTCAAAAACAAAACAAGTCCACTCAGTCCTTCTTCTTGTTCAGCCAATCGTTAAGACAAACAAATTTGTTTCCATTTGCAGGAGATAATGCTGCTGCCTTCTTATTTACAATGTCTCCTGAAAGTGAGAACGGGCATTCGCATGGCACTTTTGTAGCTGGCATTGCAAGGTATTTACTAAACATTCATATGCCCCTTCGTGCTTCGGCCACCATTCCAGAGGACATGCTTCCATGCTGATGATGCTCATTAAAAAAATAATGCTGTTATAAATATAAAGGGAAGGGTAACCACCTTTCTGTATACAGTGCTACAAAATCCCTCCTGGCCAGAGGCAACATCCTGTTACCTGTGAAGGGTTAAGAAACTCAGCTAACCTGGCTGGCACCTGACCCAAAGGACCAATAAGGGGACAAGATACTTTCAAATCTTGGGGGAAGGAAAGCTTTTGTTTTGTGCTCTTTGTTTACGGGGTTGTTCTCTCTTGGGACTGAGAGAGGCCAGACAGAAATCCATCTTCTCCAACCCATCCTAATCCAAGTCTCCAATATTGCAACCAGTATAGGTAAGACAGGCAAGGCGGATTAGTTTATCTTTTGTTTTTTTATGTGAATTTTCCCTTTGTTAAGAGGGAGGTTTATTCCTGTTTTTTCTGTAACTTTAAGGTTTTGCCCAGAGGGGGGATCCTCTGTGTTTTGAATCTGAATACCCTGTAAAGTATTTTCCATCCTGATTTTAAAGAGGTGATTCTTTTACCTTTTCTTTAACTAAAATTCTTCTTTTAAGATCCTGATTGATTTTTCATTGTTCTCAAGATCCAAGGGTTTGGACCTGTGTTCACCTGTACAAATTGGTGAGGATTATCATCAAGCCTTCCCCAGGAAAGGGGGTATAGGGCTTGGGGGCATATTTTGGGGGAAGAAGTCTCCAAGTGGGCTCTTTCCCTGGTCTTTGTTTAAAATGCTTAGTGGTGGCAGCATACTGTTCAAGGACAAGGCAAAGTTTGTACCTTGGGGAAGTTTTTAACCTAAGCTGGTAAGAATAAGTTTAGGGGGTCTTTTATGCGGGTCCCCACATCTGTACCCTAGAGTTCAGAGTGGGGAAGAAACCCTGACAAATGCATTAATTAAATTTGTGACTGAACTCATCAGGGGGAGAATTGTATGTCTCCTGTTCTGTTTTTCTCGCATTCTGCCATATAGTTCATGTTATAGCAGTCTCAGATGATGACCTAGCACATGTTGTTTTAAGAACTTTCACAGCAGATTTGACAAAATACGAAGAAGTTACCAAGGTGAGATTTCTAAAGCTAGCTACAGCACTTGACCCAAGGTTTAAAAATCTGAAGTGCCTTCCAAAAATCTGAGGGGGACGAGGTGCGGAGCATGCTTTCAGAAGTCTTTAAAAGAGCAACATTCCGATACGGAAACTACAGAACCTAAACCTCCAAAAAAGAAAATCAACCTTCTGCTGGTGGCATCTGATTCAGATGATGAAAACGAACATGCACCAGTCCGTACTGCTTTGGATCGTTTTTGAGCAGAACCCGTCATCAGCACGGAGGCATGTCCTCTGGAATGGTGGTCGAAGCATGAAATACAACATGAATCTTTAGCACATCTGTCACGTAAATATCTTGCGACACCTGCTACAGCAGTGCCATGCAAACGCCTGTTCTCACTTTCAGGTGACATTATCTCCTACAAATGTAGACACACATGTTTGTCTGAGCAATTGGCTAAACAAGAAATAGGACTAAGCGGACTTGTAGGCTCTAAAGTTTTACATTGTTTTATTTTTGAATGCAGGTTTTTTTGTACATAATTCTACATTTGTATGTTCAATTTTCATGATAAAGAGATTACACTACAGTACTTGTATTAGGTAAATTGAAAAATATTATTTCTTTTGGTTTTTACAGTGTAAATATTTGTAATCAAAAATGTAAAGTGAGCACCGTACACTTTGTATTCTGTGTTGTAACTGAAACCAATATATTTGAAAATGTAGAAAATATCCAAAAATATTTAAATAAATAGTACTCTTATTGTTTAACAGTGCAATTAATCGCGATTGATTTTTTTAATTGCTTGACAGCCATACTGGGAAGCTAATACAGAGATATTTTGTTCCAAAAGGAAAGCTTCCGTGGAACCACTACAAAAGAAATGCCCCTGCTGGCCTGTGCTGGATTTGCCTTACCTTCAGTGGAGGTCTGCCATTGTATTTCACTAAATTGTTCAGGTCTTCATGAACTCTGTCTAACAGCCAGAGCAGAAATTCCTGCGCATCATGCTGTGAGTTCCCTCGGTACTGCATGGAGTTCTTCGAGACAATGCTCTGCAGAGGAACAGCAAAGAGGCCTTCAGAACACAGTATAAGCCCAGGGTCAGAACATCTGCCTTCAGGAACAGCCCTGTGATCAGAAACAGGCTCAGCTAGCCACTATATTCAGAAACATACAGCTTCCCTGTTGTCGAGGCGCAGCATTTACAGGTGGAAGGGGCAGTGGGTTCTGTGCCAAGCTTGCAGTAAGCCGAGAGCCGCAGGAGATGTGGAAGGTGCTCTCTGACCTGAAAACCGGACAGCAGGGCTAAGACAGAGGCTGCCAAGGGGCCTGGTTTCTATTTTAGACAGACATGTAAGTGATGCACTGGCTGATGCAAAGAGATCAGCACCAAAACGACCACTCTGTAGAACTAGCACTAGCTAAAAATCAGGCAGGTGCATTTTAGACCCTCTACAGTGGAGCAGCATCACGTGCAGGGAGGCTGGCACAGGGATCTCTTGGAGAAGGTGTAAAACGCCCCTGGCATGTCCCCCCCATCCCTCCCAGAACAAGAGGAAAAATCCAGCTCCATTATTAATATTCTGTTTTGAGGGACGATCTACATTCCTAGTCTAGCCAGGCCAGCAATACTCACCTGGCATGGATGGGGCACCTATACTGTAACACAGCTTTGTCAGTTCTAAACCCATGCTAGGAATCATGTCACAGCCTAAAAGGGTCTAACTTCCTGCAACACAGATGCTACTATGCACACAGTAGTACAGTTAGATCCATAGCACGCCCGGGCCATAAAATTCCCCATTATTTCAAATCGATAAACATGTCTTCACGGTGTCTCTGAGCTTGCGCAGTGTTACTGTGCACAGTTAACCAATCGCCTGTTCAATCCAGAAGTGGCTGCATTTCAGTGATAAGTGAAGTGATCTACAGGTAGGTAAATGTCAGGGCAGTTTGCAAAGTGCTTTGGAATCATTTTGGATAGGTGTTCACGACATATCTTGATTAGCTTCATACTCAACGTATGGAATCCTTAGCTTTAAGCTTTTGCTGTTAAAACGTGTCTTTGGGCTCAAGCTTGTGTCAAAGAGCCAGAAGTCAGAAGAATCACATAATCCTCCATTGAGAACACTCAACCCTTGAAGATAGCTACATAAATCCAAAATTTATCTGGATTAGCAAATAGAAATTCCAGCCACTGCTACAATCCTGGGCAAGGGGCTGCATGCCCGAAAGCACATTTACCAAGTGTTTCATCAACAAAGCGAGTGCAATTTTTCCCTTTGGTAAATATAAAGCATCAATGATCCAGTGCACAAACCTAGAATGGAGAGCATGGTTTGCCTTCATATCAGATATGTTGCTACAAACAGGACTTAGCTGTCTGCCTGGAGAGGCAAGGAACTGGGAAGTTTGCCAGAAAACTGCACATTTATCTAGCTATCAGAAAAGTACTATTTATCATACCACTACTGTCCTGGACTGAAGCCATTAAAGACAGGCTGCCATCAAGAACTACATCTCCCAAAGGAACAGCTCCAGCAGACAGCAATACCTGATGGAGTCCCTTCACCACTTCTGTAGAGCAGAAGTGATTTCAAATGCTGGTTGTTAGATTTTACTCTGAGAGCCACACATTCGGAGCGGGGGAGGCAGACATCTGGTCTTTTACCATTGTCTATACATAGGAACATCATGGCTCTGGAGCTTAGAATTGTGATTGAAAGGAGTCTCAGAGCTAAAGCGACCCTAGTATTGACAAGCTAAACTGATAATTGATATTTCAACCTGTTTTCTCTAGCTGAACACATGGTCTTTACAAGCATGTGGCAGATAACTCCTCAGACCCATGTCATCTAGCCTGGATTCTACCTCCAATATTCCCATCTACACAAAAGGCTCCTGTCTTAAGTGCTCCAAAGCCATCTCCCCGCTCCCCAAACCCATCTTCAGTAAATTCTGACAAGGCCACTCTGCCCCCGAAGCAGACTGTGCCATCACACTCCACGTTATTAATCATGTTTATCATGGTATTGCTAAGGACCTGTCAGGAATGAAGCCCCATTGTGCCAGGCACTGTACAAATACACAGTTGCAGACAGTTCCTCTCCTGAATAGACCGGACAGACAGGGTCAGGGAAGGGACAGAACACAGAAGCAGAGTAAACACTCTGATGGTAGCAAAGGGCATAACCACCACCAACCCAACAAAATACTCCCCAAAGAGACTGCAGGTGGTGATGAGAGAGAGAGAAACGCGCACACACACAGCACCGCTGGCGCAGGGATTGAGAGAGACTCGACTCTCTGGAGAGGGATTTCCACACCAGGGAAAGCTGTAACACAGGAGCTACACTGGCTACTTGTCGGGAGCCAGAGGAATGAACCTAATTTACATCCGAGTTCCCAGAAACGTATTCGAAGCATGTGCACGCACCCAGGATATCTGCCCAGACTTGATTCTTCCTGGACATAAACAGGAATTGCTTCTTGGAGTTTACGAGCTGTGAAAACCTGCAGTTCAGCTTCAACACCGCTGCAGTTTCAGGGATTGTGCTGGCCAGACTGCTGCTTACAATGCTGCTGCCTGTCTTTAGCCATCCTGCCACACAACATCCAGGCCCCAAACCAAACTGACCAGAGATCGAGAGACCCGAAAATGCCAAATATTGCTGGAGCAGCTTTGCCCAGCTTTTGCTAATGACTCCTGGCCAATAATGGGAAATCGGATATGGCGTGACAGGTGGAGAGATCAGCCATGTCGAGAGGGGGCTTACTGAGCAACAGCAACCGCCATTTCCTCAGCGTCATGGACCTGTCGAGTAAGTCGCCTGGGAAAGCGGCCCAGCACCTTCCTTCGGCCTGTCATTAGCCAGAAGGGACTCACATCTAAACTCCAGCGGTCACAGGGCAAAACCGTTCCTGTGTCTTAGTCTCAGCAATTGTATCCAGAAAATAATTGTCAGATTCCTCATTGAGCAAGGCTCAACTGCCAGGGTGATCTGAAAACTACTGTGAAGAAATTGAAAAATAGTTCTCTTTCCATACCAGGCATGTGACAGGACAAGCTTTCCCAATGCAACCGTTGCCAGTCCAGTAACAAAATATTGTAACAAAATATTCCTGCAGGACCAGGAACAAGAAAATGGGGCTGTAAGAGCAGCACAATCAGCAATAACGGCATAACCAACCCAGGGGATTGCTGGAAGAGACCAGACATTCTGCACACACGCTCATGTTCTCAAGCCTCCCCTTCTCTAATCAGACTTTACAACAGATTTGTGAAAGGAGGTTGGGCTACTTATGTTATCCCTCTTGGAAATGGAGTCACCACTGGGGAGGGAAATGGGCCAATCAATATTTATTCTAATTCCTCAGTAATCTGCCCACTTGCCCCGAAGCAGCAAATGAGAGGAAGTGGAAGCTAAGGCCTATAATCTGCTCTCAATACAGATGTGCAATTCCCACTGACATTAGTGGATTTACTGCTCATGCCTGCACAGGGACTAGTGTCTTCCCACCTGCAAAGTCTTGTATACACCTGAGACCCATTATCCTCCTCATCCACCCCCACAAACCAAAGGGTTGCCATACAGAGAGTCATAGCTTGCAGACATTTTAAACCTAGTCGACTCTGTCAGGAATGGCAGGGGAACCTGTGGATCTACAGTCCCGGAAAGCCTCACGGAAAGGACAGTGTCCTGACAGAGAACACACAGTACTAACAGAGCCCTTTGCATACTGTATCAGAAACAGGCAATGTAATAGCATTCACAAGCAGGCAGCACTGAACTGGGCCGGAGGTATTTGCAGAACATTGTAGTTTTAAACCACATAGCCCA
This sequence comes from Caretta caretta, assembly GCF_965140235.1. NCBI lineage: Eukaryota > Metazoa > Chordata > Testudines > Cheloniidae > Caretta > Caretta caretta. Next base: position 1,851,225 of record NC_134215.1, read on the forward strand.
GCAACTGGCAAGAATGCGGCTGAAGCAGAGATGAAGGAAGAGCAAAGTTATGAGGGTCCATCAGTAGCCAACATCCTGGCTCTGTAGAAGCATTTGATTCAGAAGCTCTTGGACATGATTAGAGGATTATCTCCACCCCACCCCCTCATTCATCTTCTATATATTTACACTAGTATGTTGGCCTGCTCTCTGATCACTTCACCACCATCTTTTTAAGAATAAGGCTATGTCTACTCTGCATCATTTACAAGGGCTCACTTGAAGCGCTACAGTGGTGCAGCTGAAGCCAGTGGGGGAGAGCTCTGTATGTGCAAGTGCTTACCCACGCAGCTGTTGTAGATACTGGTTCATTGAGGCTGGATTCTTCCCTGCCACTTTAAACATTATGCTTCAACGGGAGGAAGTTAGAACAGGGAGGTCCCTCTCCCATCTCTGAGTTCTCTCAAGTACATTTAATGGAGTGAATCTTTACAACATGGCAAATGAGGACAGACCTTGGCTTGCAGCCAGAACCAACAGCATTAATATCCAGCACTCGTACTTTCAATGGATATCAGCAATACGAGGGAAACAAGCAAAGACTAACTTGCTGTAAACATTCAGACCCCATTTTAACTAATATCCAGGGGATACCTCACACCCTCTTTTTGGTTTCAGAGGAGTCTACCAGCAGGGAAACAAGGAGGCAACATTGGTGAGATTTCATGGTATGTGGAAAGCAAACTCCAAACCTCCCAGAAAGGCAGAAAATAAGGATTCAGGCCCTCCACGCTTCCCTTCCAGCAGGAACATCTAGTTAATTATGGTAATTTTACCCATTTGTAATATTTAATATAGAGAATCTAGGCGACAATCACAGATTTGCAATTCTCTCTCTCAGATCACTTCCCTGCCAAATCCCCTGTACACATCCATCAAGTGTTATCCAGGACAAGATAGTAATTCCTGACATATAGGACAAAATATTTGGAAGTTATACTAAAAACTCAATGGGCACAAGCAGGAGTAGCCTTTAAGATGCGACCTTGTCATTTTTATATTTGTTTAGCTTATAGCTGCTCTCACAATATCAGATGGGAGCAAACAGCTGGAAAGCCTAAAGTGGACAGTGTTTGGCTTCTTGTTAACCAATGTAGTGCAACATAAGCTTTTTTTATGCTGATTTGGTGAATCCAATGACAGGGGGAAAAAACCACCAGTTTTGGGGAATTGCATTTCACTTATAACATTCCAGGATTCAATGAGACTCTCATTCTTTGCTCCTAGATGAAAGACCTTGCATTAGGCTGTTTTAAAAACACATCCAAATGAGTTCCTTACCAGGTATATAACCCACTTTTCGCCTTTATTTACCACTCCACCAAACTGTCATCTGCAAATTTACCTAGCAATTTTATACTTTCTTCCAGATCATTTCTAAAGATATTGAATAGCATCAGGCAGAAAGCATGTCCCTAAGGGACCCCACTGGCAACACTCCCATTGGAGGAGGATTCTTCCTTTACAATTATTTTTTGCTATCAGTTCACCAGTTTTTAGTACACTTTGTATGGGCAGCAATGATTTTGTATCATGCTAGTTTTTTTTAATCAGAACCTCACGCATGAAGTCGATGGGAGTTCTGCAATTTGGGCCAACAGTTTCTGAAGAAAGTATCTACAGCAGGAGTCAGCAACCTATGGCACGGGTGCCAAAGATGGCACGCTGCTGCCTGCCGGGTCCCAGCTGCCGGCCCCGCTCAGCCTGCTGCCAAACCCAGGCTGGGACCCCAGCAGGCAGCAGCGTGCCATTAAAAATCCCGCTCTTCTCCGCGCCCCCCGGGAAGGGTAAAGAAGCTTGGTCCTGCCGGCTGCTATTGCAGGGCAGGCAAGCTCCCCCACCTCCCTCCTCTCCCCCTTCCCCCACCATGCTGGGTTCCTGCACTTCACCCACTGAAAAACTGCCTAGGATATTAGCCCCAGAGGCAGAAAGTCTACATCACAGACCAGCCTCACAACCATCCTCCTCGCCCTCTGGCCACTGAGAAGGAAGAGAGGGACAAGCAAGAAGCAGTTCTATGGCCTTGTCTTGATTAGGCGTGATGTTAGCCTGTTAGCTTTAACTCTACCAGTTTAGTATGCCAAAGACAGCATGCCTTGTTTATACTAGATTTTAAAACATATTAGTTATATGCTAATATGTGCTATCACCACACCTTAAAATCCTAGTCTAGACAAAGCCTCAGAGGAAAGTCTGCAAAACCCCTCTTGGAAGTATATAAGGTAAAAGTGAGCTTTCTATATAGAAATAGTCTACAGAAATCTAGGCCCAAGTTGCCCCATTTCCCCTTCCTCACTACTGTCTGCACATCATTCCAATCAAAAGCCTAGTGGCATTTGACCAAAAGCTTCACTGATGAGTTTTCATGCCACAAGGAAGCCAGCCAATACTGTAGAAATGGAAGTCTCTGTTCATAATGGAGAGAAAAAAGCCAGGCAACAAGAAGCAAACAGCACATCTTGGGTGGTATCTTCCTTCTCTGCCTCACAGGTCTCCAGGATACTTATCCTGCCCCAACTCCCTAACATCGAGAAGGGAGCAGGCAGAGAATAAAGCCAGTTGCCTGTGGAGACAGATCGCTAGGTCACTGGACGTGAATCAGGAAGTACCACAGAACATCAGCTGCAGTTCCCTCATGAGTTGCTTTGCTCTGGAGACTCCACCGACAGTAGCTGCACCTTCCCGGTTCTATTCAGGCCCCTTTTGCCATCACTGCTGTGAAGTGGGTTTGTTCCTGAAACTTTTATATTTGCTGGTCTGTGAAATGTTACATGTCTTTCTTCTAATAAGATGCTGTGGCAGCAAAGTAATCAAAGGACAAGCAAGGTAGACAGGAAGCAAGAGACATATAGCAAAGAACACAGTACAATCTGGCTGTACCGCTAAGGAGCGCAATTAAACCTAGAGGAAAGATCAAGAGTAGACTCTTAATTACAAGTGCAATTTAGTAAGACAAAAAAAAAAAAAAAAAAAGATGTTCTTTAAATTTACACTCAATGGCTTGGTAATGGGATAGGGTCCTTCTCACTGCCAGGTCAACAGTTCAAGTCAAGCCCATTCTCATAGCCTGCTGCCTAGTCACTAGATGAGAACACACTACACTGATCTCTGGCTCACACCACAAGAAAACCCACCACAATTAGTACTAGATTAATGAAACTGTCCAAGTTGTCAGACAGTTAAGAAAAATTGGATGGGCCACACACGCAGAATAAGGAAGCCCCCTTGCACTCAAGTGGTGCCCACACTGAGAATTTCCTGCAGTTTTCCCACTGTTAGTCTAGCACCTGTACAGATCTACTAGGGTACACAAGCTACATGCCTTCCTTTGCTCAAGCAGCTCCAGATGACAGTGCTAAAATGCCTGTGCTGATTCACTGTAGTAAAACTGAACAAATACTTAGGCCAGCAGTGAGAAAACAGCATCAAATTCTCAGGGTAGACAAGGCCCTAAGATAGCGCCTCTACATCAGGACACAGGAAGTCTGGCAGGACAGAGTGGGGAAGCCTGTTCTGCTGCCCATGCTATATAAGTTCAGTGTACAGCCCATTTCACTATACAGTAACTCCAGCATTTACCACCAACTACAATCTCACAAAAATTAGATGGTAGAAATGTGAAACAGGGTCACTAGGAAGAAGGGGACGTTTGCAAATTCCACACTCAGATCCTGTCTACACTGAGGGAACTACATGGACATAAACCCCTAGTGTGAGAACCTTACCCAGACACAAGTTGCTGTTCACATCAGTGCTGTGTGTCTAAACTAGGGGATCTGCATTGGTGCAGCTACATCAGTGCAGAACACTACACACAAGACCAAACAACTAGTTTAATTTACTGCTCTAATCACAAACAGTAAATAAAATCACATGGAACAGAATGATTAGCCTTTCATTTGCTGTTTCTGTTCCCTGGAACACACAAGATTCTAATGGAAAAATATGGGCCTGCTATTTTCCAGTACATCTCTGGTAGGAAACAGCTGTTAAAAGGATTTTGTACGTACACGGATGAGGCTAGCTCATTAGAGGTCTGAAAACATAATGGCACAGATGTGCACAGGAAAGATATCTATTCTTTATCTTTCAATACAGAACACCAGTGACGTTCAGACAGATTTTTATCACACACAAACCTCATTCTGCATTTGGGAGATGATGTTAGAGGCAGAACATCCCATGCTGAGAGAGAGAGATCTCCATAGCACCAACGTGTCCACCTCCACCCTGCTCCACACACACACACACACACACACACGCCCCTCCCCAGCCAGCTATCCTTCTCTATAAAGGTGAAATAGAAATCCGGAAACTGCAGAGTTTGTTTCTCCAAGAGCAAAACACCATGGAACTAAAAAGGGGTTGGACAGTCAAGATCTTCTATTTGTCCCCAAAACAGGACACAGTGTCCCTGAAACACTGGAGACTTCAACCAAAAAGCCACCTGGGCTTGCAATGACTGGTGTGAGGTCACCACATGTTCCTTCCTGGCCTGCCCGCCACTGGGCTGACTCCTCCATCGCGGGACCAGCATGGCCTCCAGATACAGAGGACAGTACAGAGGAGGAGCTGCCTTAACTGTAGGCAGGGAAACGGTGCCAAGGATACAGAAGCAGATGAAACAGTCTCCCTTCCCCACACCCTTAACAGTAGCAGTATCAACTGGGGTGTGTGGGGGGAATGAGGCAGAAATAGAAGAGGTAATACAGCAACAAAGGAAGGGTTTGTTTAGAGTAGGAAGAAAGCCAATGTTGACCTAATCTCAGCCTAAACACATCGGCCAACTCTGAGCAAACCTCAAGCTTTTTTCCCCACCAGATGTATCCAAAGAGGAGACTGAATCCTAGGGGAGGCTAACACGGCTGTTCCTCTGAAACCTGCAACAGGAAGAGGGATTCCATGTTCCTCTCCCTGCCCCACTGACTGCAGTGCCTCCTTGGGGACAGAGAAGGAAAGGGCATCTCTGTGAGGGGGCAAAGAGAAAATGTTTGGGTGGGGGAGAACACACAAAAACAGAGCACAAATACAAAATGGGGAAAGGAAATGCCGTTGCTTCCCAATAGAGAGATAAGAAAACACAGAGAGGAAACAGTGGGGGGAAAGCTCTGCCCAACACTCCTGTCACATTCCAGTGTGCAATGCATACAAATGAGGGGTTCCATCCCCCCCTGCCCTGAAACCTTGGGTACCTCACAAAGTTTTGCTGTTGTATCTCCTAACCTGGGTCACTCTCAAACAGCATGCAGGGCACGCCCTGAGTGTCTGTGTATAGCTGCAGCCCTGGTCCAGCAATTCTGACTCGAGGAGCCTGTCAGCTACATACCAGCTACACTCTGACCTCCAGCAGCCTTGCTTACTATGTGCAGGGTGACCCCAACACACTCCCAGTCCCAAATTTTCCCCAAAATGTGTATTCTGCACTGCCCAGCCCTCTCCTGGGCAGTTCAGTTAAAGTAGCAAAATACTGGAAATTTCTTCCCTTACAGGGGCAACAGACCTAATATCTGGAGTTACCCAAACACTAGATTAGTTTTGATTAAAAACAAGTTTATTTAACTTCAAAGAGATATAGTTGTACTCACTCAAGGCAGTAAAGTCAGAAATGATTGCAAAATAAAATGCCTTCTAGTAGCTAAAACTTAAACTAGATTTGATTCAAAGTAAAATCCTCACCACATTACCAGCTACGCTGCTGACCACATTTTCAAATCAGAATCACACCCAAAGTCAAAAGGCTGGTTCCTTTGTTTTCTTAGGTGAGACAGAGATAAGGAGAGAAAAAGATAACTTGGGGTGATTTTTATAGTCCAGTCACACTTTGAAATGCGTTGTCCTGAGGGTTACCCAGGGACAAAGTATCTTCCAGCTGACAGGACAGAACCACAGAGTGTCCTGGTGAAAGAGGTTCTATGTTGTTGCTACTAAAAGGCAGATCAATCTATTCCTGTCCCCCCCTCATTGCCAAAAATGGCCACCAGAACAGTGATCGCCAATCAACTTTTATGACAGCTCGCTAGAGGAATCAGCTTGTCCTTTGTCTTTGAGTTACCGGTTTACCCTTCTAGCTGTTCCAAGAACCCTGTTTACTGCTTAAATATATTTACTTCAGTTTACATGTATTTGTTTAGGATAGACCTGTTTAACTACTGCTTAGTCAGGGCTACATAGGTTTGAACATGTGCTAACAATGTCCTAGGGGGGAATTCATAACTTTACATATAATGTTGCTACGCACACTGCTCCATGATATTATTGACCAGTGAGTTATTAGTTTTCAAATGATACCTCCCAAGGCATATTCTGTACAAAGATAATTACACTGGGGTGCAGGGTGTGAATATGGGGGTGCAATCGGTCACAACCAACTCCCCAGACAGCGGGAGGCTTAGCATCCCCCAGATTTCCAGCTGATCTGGAGAGTCATTCCTCAAACAAGTGTTAGATGGTGGCAACCAGGCACGGGCTCAAGCACAAGTGCCACATCTCCTGCAGCAGAGGATGCAGCAGACCTTAGGTCACCATCAACTCGCCCTTCAATTTAAGAAGGATCAGATATGGGGGAGGGATCTGGGGAAGGGAGAGGGGGGATAGCCAAAATAATCCTCTCACTAACCCTCCCAAAATTCCTAATCCTAGACCTACAAAGGGCTAAGTGGCAAGGGGGGGGGTTAGCACACAGTCACATGGCTACTAAAGCCATTGGGAGAAAGAGGTCTCTCCACAGGGCTTTTTGGCTTCTTGGTGGTGAACATTCTGGAACATGGGGACTAACAAGAAAGATCAGCCAGTCGGAAGACTGTGGCACAAATTCACTTCATCATGATTTCTACTCTAGTTTAAGATGGGTCAGAAGGACAGTCCTTTGAAATGGCACATTTGTATTTCAAAACAGTACCTCTCAATGACTGTTGTATCCCAGTGAATAGAAAAAGCTACCTCCTATCTCAAAAGGTAGACATTTCAAGAAAGCTTTTATATACTTAGTCCACAGAGAAACACCCAGTTTTATGGCTCCTGGTGAAGTTTTGCTCCAGGTTTTATAGGGCTCCCTCACGGCTGAGTACGTTTGTATGTACTACAGTTAACCTTCCTAGCCTTCGCACATAAAGTAATGACATCTGGCCAGACAAACAGTAAGCCATCCATTATTATTGTGTAGATGGAGAGGAATAAGCCACATGCAAACAACATCTCAATGGCTGTTTAAAAGCTCCCTGCTCTGTCTCAGATGGACATTAAGCTGACAATGCACTGAGCTCACCACTAGCCTCCCAAGCATGTTTGACTGTCATGCTACCCTGGTACTAAAAATAAGGTGTTTATAACTTTGATAAACTAAACCCTTTTCCTTTGTGAGAGATTTTACAGCCTCATAGTAAATTCAGTCTTTCAGAATTTAAGAAAGAAATACAGCCATCAATTAGCCATCATGAAGATCAATCAGGCTTTACCGTCTTACTGCATATGAAATTGCTAGGAGAAGCGTTAAGGCTCTTTAACCTTATCCAAAATTGCTTAATCAGTCTTGTTGCCAAACACAGCTAAGCATGGCATTCCAAAGAGGAAAGCGGAAGCCTCTCTGGCAGCCCCTCCCCCTCCCGAAGCTGCTGCTATGTTCTGTTCAACACCAGAGCACTCGCCTTCTTCAGAGAGACAAGTGTGGTAATTTGCTTTTCCCTAAAGAAAGTCACAGCCTCAATAGAAACTGAGCATATTAAGAAGCAGCACAGTGGATTCCTACCCCATGTTTCATACAAATTCATAGATCAATGAACACTGCCCAGCTTTCCCTATGCCAGCAGCCTGGCAAAACACTAGCAGTTAGCCCCATTCCTCTAGTTTTAACCTTTAATGATCCTATTTCTAGTTTTCTCTAATTTTGTTGAAGAAAAAACAATTTGTCAGGGACACCATAATCATAAGCCTTCCAGTAAAATAACCCACTCCTTTGGTCACGCAGCAATTGGGGATGGTACTGTACAGACAACCCTGCTATTAAAAATATAAACATTCAGTGAATCAATCGATATAGCTAGACCTGGGTCTCAATGCTACTGGGCAAAATACCAAGGGATGGGAATGCTGTTTTCACATGAGCAGGATTCAAAATGTAGTTAAAATGCAGAGACAGGGCACAGGATTGGGACTCAGGAGACCTTAGTTTCCCGCCACTGACCTGCTGTGCAATCTTAAGCAAGTCAATTCCCTTTGCAGTTTTCCTTCCCACCTTTTTGCCTCATATCTCAAATTAGATTGTAAACCCACTGGGGCAGGGACCTTGCTTTTATTTTTTCTGTAAAGCTCCTAGCACATTTCATGTGCTGTAAAATATGAGAACTTAACTGTCATGTCAGTCACATCCAAAATGATCAGATGTCACTAACTATTCTTAAAGGCCAAATTTCAAATGGGACCTTGAATAGGCTCAATTCCGTGGCAAGCACACTCATTTATAAATGCTAGGCTGCCAATGAAGGGTTAGGACATATGGATTAATTTCAGTCTCATTGGAACAAGTCACTCACTTATTTTATCATGTCCCAGTGGGTGACTAAAAGGGGCAGCTTAGATGTTTTTGCTGCTTATGCTTTGGCTGTATGATAAAAATTGTGACATAAGTTACAGTGCCCAGCCACCTCTGAGATCACACACCTCATTAGAAAAAGCTTTTAGGGCTATCTGGCAAAGCAACATACAGCTACAACTGTAAAGTTGCTTACCCCTCCTTGTGTTTGTTTCCTTTCCCTTCTAAAAATGTCAGGCCTCATTGCCACTCTTCTTCCTTACTGCAGACCTGGCTTTACAATGGAGGCAGCTTCTCCTGACTGTTCAACATTGAAATTTGCTTTCTGTTTCTAACTTCCTTCTCCTTTACCACTCACAGCCTAACCCACTCAAATTGCCAACAAACCACTCAACTTGACAGATCAAAGCAGCAGCCTGATGACGACCTAATCTCAGTGAGCCCACCTCAAGGTCAGAGCAAAAAGGCAGCAAACACTGACTAGCATTTTGAAATATGTTTGGGGTCTTCTAGTAGCAACTACAGACAAGTAGTAAAAGCAAAGCTCAGATTTTATTGATTAAACAAAAAAAATTAACTTGGGAAGACTACCAGAGACTTTAGCGAATAGCAGGTCACATTTACTCCCGATAACATGCCAGAAGTGCTTCAATTGTTTTAAAGTAAAGTTTAAAAACCTTCTGTTCAATTTTAGTAAGAAAAGGCACCTGACAATGATACCAACTAACAGAGCAGCTGTGGGATTAGCACCCAATTCACCACATCTATACTAACCTTTTTTTGGAAGTCTCCCATCATTACATCTCTACCAGTGGTAGCAAAGATGGGGCAACGGCGTTTCAAGTCACCTTGCCTAGATCTACGCCAGCCTAGAGAAGCACAGTGCCAAACACCCAGCAGTCTACACTAGCGCTACCAACACGTGAAACTGGCTGAAAAAGGCAAACATGACGTGACTGGGTTCAAGCCTGCACCCCATCCCCTCGCGCTGAAGCAGAACGGACAGGCTGGAGTGATCACTCGCTGAGTGGAGCGCGCTCCATAAACACATTACTGCCTCACTGCAAACTCCACTAAACATGATCAACTGGGAAATGCTCCCGAAACAAGTTTTAAACGGTGCATTGAGTTGCTTCTTTCACAAGAAGAACTATCCATACAACAGGAAAATGGTGGGCCTGGAGCCAAGGTTAGAACCACATACTGTTTCATGTTTCAGAGTAGCAGCCGTGTTAGTCTGTATTCGCAAAAAGAAAAAGGAGGACTTGTGGCACCTTAGAGACTAATAAATTTATTTGAGCATAAGCTTTCGTGGGGGGTGGGGGTGGGGGGGAATAAACATGGGGAAATAGTTTTACTTTGTATAATGACCCATCCACTCCCAGTCTCTATTCAAGCCTAAGTTAATTGTATCCAGTATGCAAATTAATTCAAATAGCAAACTGGATACAATTGACTTAGGCTTTAATAGAGACTGGGAGCGGATGGGTCATTATACAAAGTAAAACTATTTCCCCATGTTTATTCCACCCCCCACTGTTCCTCAGACGTTCTTGTCAACTGCTGGAAATGGCCCACCTTGATTATCACTACAAAAGGTTTTCTCCCCCCCAACTCTCCTGCTGGTAATAGCTCACCTTAAGTGATCACTCTCGTTACAGTGTGTATGGTAACACCCATTGTTTCATGTTCTCTGTGTATATAAATCTCCCCACTGTATTTTCCATTGAATGCATCCGATGAAGTGAGCTGTAGCTCACGAAAGCTTATGCTCAAATAAATTGGTTAGTCTCTAAGGTGCCACAAGTCCTCCTATACTGTTTCATATACAACTATTTTAAAACAAACATGCAACTGACCTTTTGCACAGAATAAAAAGAACTGACCACTATGCTGAACGTGCAGGGTACAAGATATTAAACTCTGACCTGAAGGGGGATCCCATTGCCCGTATAATAATGAACTGGTTTCCTAAAAGGACTATCTTTTAGTCTAATGCATGGGATGGAAGCTAAGAAGCTCATGGCCCAAATGACTGCATGTGTAGGGCAAAAGTTCTGCCCAGAAGGTCAGCATGGGCCAGGCAGCCCAGGCTAGGCAGCAGACTGGGAATTTCTAACCTCTCTCCATCTACCAGGAAAGTAGGATCAATAGCAATGGACTTAAGCACTCATTAAGAGTCACCTTTTTAAAGGTCAGAAGCAGAATTAACAGATGAATGACCAGAGTCCAATGTTTATCCAACTTACAAAGAAACTGAGCTTTACTGTCCCTATAGAAGTCAGTGATCACAAGGCAGCATGTGTTAACGTTTGGATAAAAGACATATAACCAATCTGTATTAAAAGAACTGCCTTTAAGCAGGACGTAGTTCAATTGTCTATTGCAGCCGTTGCAAACTTTTTTTTCGCGGACCACTTGAAAATTGCTAAGAGCCTCGGCGGACCACTTAATGATCTTTCCAATTGTTGTTTGTACTGTTAGGTAACTATTGTAAAGCACTTTGGATAAAAGCGCTATATAAAAAAAAACCTTAATTAACTTTTTTTTGTCTACAAATGAAAGCACACAACTCAGATTTTAATATCAGTAGTCTTACCTTTCTAATGCAACGGATGTGCCCTCTCTCCCCCGCCCCAGCAGCCCCCGAACTGGAGCTGGGAAGGAGGAGAGTGACTCTCCAGCAGCCGCAGCCCTGGAGCTGGGGAAAGTCGCCTCTTTCTCTGGCCTCCACAGCGCTGCATGTCCCAAATTCCCTCAATCCCTCCTCACCCCACTGCCCCCTCCCACCTACTCCCCAAGGCCACTACCTTATCTTACAAGTGTGTCTTCTCCAGGGTCCAGGCACCTAATTAGTGGAGCCACGCCTGTGTGGCTCCACTAATTAGGTGGGTGGCCCATCACTCTCTCATGTGCGGCCGCTCAGGGAGGGAACTATCCGCAGACCACCTGAATTGAGCTTTTTTCAGAGGAACAGCCGTGTTAGTCTGTATTCGCAAAAAGAAAAGGAGTACTTGTGGCACCTTAGAGACTAACCAATTTATTTGAGCATGAGCTTTCGTGAGCTACAGCTCACTTCATCACTTCATTGAGCTTGTGTGCCATTGGTGGTCCGCGGACCACAGTTTAAGAACCTCTGGTCTATTGCAACAGAGCTAGCTCTTATTTAAGCAGATTGAAACCAGAAATATTTTATTATTTCTACTAGGACTTCACATAGCAAACTCATACCATAGTGGGAGTTGTCAACAGTCAGCAGTGGAAGGCAATAACCCATTCCTGGAAACATGTCAGTGGTCTTAGGAAAGCACTGCTTCATACCATAGTGATGATATTCAAATACATATATTGGATCAATTTATTCCTTCATCCCTAGATTTGCTCAACATTTCACCATTTGTACAGACTTGACCTAAACTGATACAGAACATAACGAACTTGTACTAACTGGTAAGAAATTTCCCTGTTACACAAGAAGCATTCCTCTCTCAGAGGTTTTATTTATATAAGGATTTCATTGTTCATACCACATGCACTTTGAACACATTTGTCCACAGAACATTTTGCTTTACTACTGTCCCTGGATTGCACACAAATGCTGTTGTGGAGTATGGGCAACTCTTCTAGCAGTAAAATTCCTATGTTTCTACTCCCCCACATACAGGCGCGCGTCCCCAGAAGTAAAGCCTCTGAGGATGGATTGCTCTTTCCCCCACATAGATGGTTTAGATTCTCCACCTTTTCAAACATGTGACACTTACAATATCTAAACCAATGATTGTGCGCTAACTCCATCCAGCATGAGATGCTACCTCTGTCCAAGGCGCAGAAGCAGTAACATTCATTAAAGCCAATTAAAGTGCCTGATATTCTAAATATTCAACACTCATCCTGACCTTTAGCTACCACCATCCCTAATTTGTGCAGTCAGTTCCACAGTGATGTCTATGTACAGTATTTCTAATGCACCCAACACTACCCTGCACTTGGTTTTCCCAGGACTGTGGATTGCTAAATTTTGCAGAACAATTAACTACATCCGATTCTAAGACTTCAGCACCTCCACAATATTTACAAGATTGCTTCTCATGGTACTGGTGCTTACATCAAGAATGTCCCCAAAGCATGTGCATCTTGAAACCCTAGGATTTATTTCTATACAAATACTAAGTATTATAAATTACACGAACAATAGAATGGGTGCAGTTTTGTCAATATAGCATAGTGATCAAATTTATAGCACTCCTGGCAGTTATCCATCAGCTCTGCTAAGAATTCAGCTCAGGATCAAATGTCAAAATTTACAAAATACAAATGCTCCTTTAAGTCAAAGTTACCAAAAAAAAAAAAAAAAAGGCAGTCCTCAACTCGTAGAATGTAAAGCATCACCATCAACATGCTCTAGCCAACTAAGGATGCTTTACAGCCTATGTACTCAGGTCCTGAGTTGACGGGCAGTTAGTATGTAAAGTTCAAAAGAGAATATATAATATTGTTCCCAGGAGAAGCCCCATGAGAAGGAGAACAAGAGCCCAAGGAAGGCCAGTTAGGGGAGTTTGGAGAGTGCTGAAAGTGGGATTTTCAAAGCCTAATTCTCACTGTTTTTAATGGAAATTGGACATTGAGATCCTTTAAGCAGCTTTAAAAATCTCTCTGGCACAGATTGTTCTGTGTGTGTTAGAGCCCAAAGCTGTTCAGAGGAAGAAATGGCAAGCCTGAGGCACAACTACTGCTTACCCAGCAATTGCGTGTTGCCAATCCCACAACATTACCAAGAGGAGAAGGAAGCAGAGGCTGCGAAATTGGCACTAGTTAGCAGAGCTGCTGCTCTCATTAGGCAGAAAAAAAGCCGAACAGCCAGGTGGTCGTTGCATTGTGTCAGGGCACAAGAGCCACAGGAAGCAGAGTCCCCCCAAGCAGAGAGCGGGAACACACGCCACCTCTACATTCAACAGTGCTTCTTCCGCAGAATCTCCCCCTCCAACCCTGCCCAGCTCCATTACATAGTGCTATTCTCCCAAAGCTAGTGCCGAGAAGCTACCGTACAAACACACAGATGCAAGTATCAAGACATCAGAGGAGAGGAAGAGCTGCCATCAAGTCGTTTTTCTAAAAAGCCAGAGACCATGTGAAAACTCGGGAGAAGAAGGGCTAGTGTCTGGCAAAGAGAGATTTAACAGAGTACAATTACAATAAGAACAAGTTAAAGCGATTCTATAGTTCTAAACGCAGACAAAAATGTCGAGTCCCCTGGCAGGCTAGAATCCATCTGCTGGGCAGGAGTTCGCAATCTGGGAGGAGATTATCTCAGCTGCATGCCTCACTGCATCTCTGCCCCCTTTCTGGTCTCCGGGAGAGCCCTCCTCCCCGGTCAGGCCCCATGCCTTTACCTCTCCTGGGACAGAATTCCATAATTCTCCCACTCTTACCCAGCATGCTGTAGCCCAGGACCCACTGCACCAATCACAGTTATCAAGCAGGTCTGACTAGGTTCTTCCCTTGAGGAATTCTGGACCAGTGGTCACTACATATACCAAACAGCTTCCTCAAAACCAAAGCATTGCTATGTTGTTTATTGTTTAGTAGGAACAAAGCACTTAGAGAAAAAGGATTTTAGAACAATATACTTGTATGTCTATCTTATCTAGTGGTTTACCATCCCCAAAGGTAACCTAGATAGGCCTACCCTCTTCAGACACCTCCAGCTGGAATCTGTATCTTAATCTAGTTCCCCAAGCAACTCCCCCCTCTCAACAGGCAGAGAGAGTCCCTTTTTACATTGCTACAGTCCTTTTGAGCTTCTGGCTCCCTCCGGTCGGAGCACTGTCTCTCAACAAATCAGGTGTTCGCTGAGAAGTGGCTTATCTTGAGCTAGGCTTATTAAAATTTAGGACTGGAAAGTACCTTCTCTTCAAGATAATTTGCTGCTTTTTCTCTTCCAGCTTATTTTTTCATACAGCCCCCTGTGATGCTATCTAATTAAAATATGACCATGCAAATCATTGCTGCTACCACTGTTAGATAATTGCAACGAATCTTATACAAAATGTGACACGTGGCCAGAAAGGGTTAAGCAGCTTGCAGGATAATTGACCCAGAATCAACCATTAGAGAGATGGTAGAACAGTATGTAAATGGTCATTAGGGCCATTCCATGGTAGATGGTCTAGAACTTTGAAATGCAAACATGTATTGTTAGAAATTAGAGGTGATATTAATTGTATGTATGTACTCATATCTTGTTAAATGCAAGCCATGTAAACACACAGTTCCTGTCACTATAGCTATTGATTCAGAGATCAAAAGGGAATATTAACATTTAGATTAATCTTGGGTGCAATAATGTCATTGTGTATGTGTCTCTTTAAAGTTTGTGATAGATTGCCTAATGGATAAATTGCCTTGTGTTAAATTGGGTAGCTAATCACCGGTGATTCTTAGGAAATCAAAGTATCCGTGACTGCCTATTGTTCGCCTAAGGACTCCGAACTGTATAAAGATGCCTTGGGTCTCAATCCATTTTATCTCAGATCTGCTTGATGCTTCATGCAGGGGAAGCTTAAGCCCAAGATTGAGATCTCCAGCCCTAACCTGGAATTACCCCGAATATAATTATTGGACTATAACCTATGACTAATTCTGAAAGAACTCTTTGCAACTACAAAGCTCACCATCTCTGCTATGAATCAGTCTCAAGAATTGTACTCATGTCTGTATGTATACTGATCTTTTAACCAATACTCCCTCTTTTTTTAAATAAATATTAGTTTAGTTAATAAGAATTGGCTGTAAGCATGTATTTGGGTAAGATCTAGAATATTCATTAACCTGGGAGGTAATGTGTCCGAGCCTTTGGGATTGGTAGAACTTTATGTGATGAAGATGATTTCCAGTAATCCTCCTCATATTTGACTTGGGTGTCTGGGTGGAGGCCTGAGGCTGGGTGGCTTTAAGGAAACTGTGTTGCTGGCTTCTGAGGAACCAGTGAGGTATTAGAGAAGTCTGTTTTGTGCTGGAGGTAAATTTAAGTATTGGAATATCCACCAGCTTTGGGGATTGTCTGCCCCATTCTTTGGAGTTCACCCTAATTGAGTGACCTCAGTTGGCTCCCCTGGGACCCTGGTCACACACCCTAACTAAACCAAACCAATATATTTATGCAATAAACATCTCATCAATCAGATCAACACACAGCATTCATCAGTTATAGGACAGTTCCACTTCTATCAGAGAGCTTAATGAGTAACTCCAAACATCATCTTCCCACAATGGAGCCTTACCTTAAAGTTGGAATTGGTTGCAGACACCATCAGTGGATCTACCCGCAATGGATTACACACAAAGCATCGGTCTGGAACAACGATAATCCAGTGGAACTGGGTAAGCAGTTTTATTAGTGTATAATGAGCTTTGGACACCCCCTTTATCAGAGGCCAGGACATAAATCCAGGGCTTTATTTAAAAATAAAACAGGTCCTAGGAGACTGGAGAGATCCTGGGACACTCACAAAACATGGCACATCTGACCAAAGAGTGGATAGTGATTCTAGCTCTATAAACATTATCTTTTCACTACAGAACTAGCTACAGCAAGCTCCACAGAGTTACCACGAGAGGTATGTTCTACAAACTCTCTGTCTTAACCGGATTTTCTGGATTTTTTAAAAAAAATACGATTATGTGATTCATGGACCATGGGTTAGGCAATTTCTCACAGGCAAACTGAACGGGAAGAACACACCTTAATCGCTACAGAAACATAGTGAAGGATAAAGGGTGTTTGGAGCCTTCATCCTCTCTGAGGTGCCTGTCAATAAGGGTTCAGAGGGAGTGCCCTCTCTCAGAGGACAAGTCGTAAGGGCAAGCAGATAGAAGAGACACTCAAGGACCAAGGAGGAGACAAGAGTCAGCAGGGGTGCAAGTGACAGTAGGAGTCAACAACCCCGGCAGATCAGCATTTTCTCCCCATCCCAACTTACTCCACAGAGAGAAGGGAAAATTGTGTTTGTCCAGCAACTGTCCAGCTCCATCCCAAGTCACAGAGCAGAGGGGACTGGAATTTCCACAGCATGCTGGCTGCTACACTAACAGTTATAGGAACTTTACCTTTGGGTAATTATTTTCTGGTAACAAGCTTTTAGGGCTTCCAAAAAGTCTGCACACGAAGTTATTAGGATGGGGTGCAATATTGCTCTCCTCTAGATACCTTCAAACTTCAACAAACATATTAAAGACTGACTAAGGAAAGGATAGAATTAGGAAACAGTGTGTTGCTTCTGATAACAGGATAACATTCGTTTAGCTAAAAGAAAAGGAGGACTTGTGGCACCGTAGAGACTAACAAATTTATTTGAGCATAAGCTTTCGTGAGCTACTGGCACTGAGTAAGGTCCATCTTCACATCTGCAAGGAGTGAGCAAGCAGGTTTATACCAGATACAAAGTGATTTGATGATTACACTCTGTCACGTGCTAGCTAGGCTGCCTCTTTACAAGGGGCAAGCTGTTTCTAGTGAATTTACTTTTTGCATTCTCTGTCCTGAAGTGTAACCATCCTGAGCCTGCCGTTAAATCCTGTGTTTAATGGGATTATTTGCTAACTGACAGATTTGCACAATGCCTCTTTAAAGGTATAAGTAAATACTCTTGTGTGGCTAAGGCGGGGACTGTAAAGTATGGGAAAAAGTAGAACTTGAATTTTTCCATTTAAAAGCGAGAGCTAAATGAATGGTTTCAGAGTAGCAGCCGTGTTAGTCTGTATCTGCAAAAAGAAAAGGAGGACTTGTGGCACCTTAGAGACTAACCCATTTATTTGAGCATAAGCTTTCGTGAGCTTTTCTTTTTGCGGATACAGACTAACACGGCTGCTACTGTGAAACCAGTAAGTTAGGGTGTGAATCTATTGTCCGTGTGGCCCCTCTGAATAGGATAAACAGGAGTATATCAAAGCATGCTAGGGACCTTTTCGTGCATTGCAGCAGGGTTCACACGGACAGCTAGTGAGCTTAGATTTACACTCCATCTTACTGACTTCATTCAGACAATCCCTCAACAGCATTCCCCATGATATGTTGCTTGACAGATCATCCAGAAGGCTCCTCAGGTGACTCAAAAGATGGTATGCGAGAGAGGCATATAACGAATGCCTAGAAAGAGGTGTTCACCTAGCAGTTGTGGGGTTTTTGAGAGGAATGGGAATGCAGAAGAAGAGAGTTCTACTAAAACCTTTTGAAGGCAGGAGTTATTTCTATCTAGGTATCATTGTTATTAATCATGAACATGACGGTAGTGCTTAAAGACTAAACAAGTGAGGCCTCATGGATGCATTGTACAAGCACAAGAGTAGTAGATGTTCCCTTCCCCCACTTCCATCGCCATTTTGTCACTGCAATGTAAACTCCTCTGCAATCTGAAGTCACTTATAAATTTCCAAATGCAAGTTCAACTGATTATTTGATCATGGCAGTCGAAGGAGTAATTGGTAACAGTTTATATGATCCATTCAAAGACTAGTTTTTAGACTGTGGACTCCTTGGGACAAGACTGTCCTTTCTCTATTCAGGAAGCACTTTGCACACTCCAGACACTATCAGAAAAAAAATGATTTGAAGTATCTGTGTCCCCAAGCATGTCTAAAAATGGTTTCATTATTCCTGCAGTTCAAGGGCTCTGTTCTTCAAGTGCTTATACAGCCCAGCACGATACTCAGTATTGAAAACTCAAGTGTTCACTCACATGAGGACCCCACACAGCAACTATGCACAATGTAATCGCTGAATATGCAGTTCGCTGTGCCATGCACACATGACAGGGACAGCAGCTAGTGGGGCCCAGCTCACAAATGAATTAACAGACCTCCACAACAAAAAACATGGAAATAGCAGGACTGCAATGGAAAGACATCAGTGGATTTCCTGTGTGGAAACAGACAAGATTGCTGGCCATTGTCCCAAATTCAGAAGATTAGGGAGCCTAAATTGTGTCCGTGCAACCCCCAAATGGGCAACTTAACAGGAATCAAGAGGGCACACCTAGTAGATACATCGGGTGGGTCAGGATATTACTGTCTTCATCTTCAGTAAGAAAGTGCAGCATGTGAAGATTACATATTCTGGAACTTGATGGGACCTAGTTGCTCAGATCAAGGTACAGCACTGCATGCTGGGACCTGCAATCTCCACTAGTCACACCATCATTTGGATAACGGAGCCCTATGGTGCCTTCAAGAGCCACATCAGACGCACAAACCATACTTCCGGCTGCTCTTGCTATAATCCAGTACATCCTCTCTTCATCCTGCCATGCAGGAAAAGAATTCACCATTTAGATGAACAAAATGAAGTCTCCACTGTCTCTTAATCCTGCAAGGGAGCGCTGAATTTTGATGCTCCAAAGAGTCATTGTTTCAAAGAAGGTAATTTAGTAGTACTGTACTCTCACTATGCTAGGAGTAAAGTTAGCCCAGGAATAACCTCTTACTGTAGCTTTGTCAGGTGCCTTTCATCCCAAAGGACCGACAGTGCTTTAAAGACTACAGACACAAGATCACTTCCCCCACCACCACAGAAGTGACCTGACTTCTGGGGCAAACATGACAGCTATTTAACAGCACAATACTTTACAGTAGCTTTGGGCAGAAACTAAAACTGCAGAAGAAATGTTTAAGTAGGCAGAATGCACCCAAGTAAAACAGGAGTTGGCACAGATGTGGAGATTAAAATCCTCCACTCTTGCAAAAAGTGAAATTGGATATTTTCACGTGGTCAGAAACTTGGTTTGAGTGTAAGAATCTACCCTTTAAAATGAGTGACTCTGTAAGAATGGCATCTTACTATTCAACAGATCTACTTTCTGCATGTAATCAGTCAGACTTGCTCACCTGAGTGACAAAAACAAGTTTTAATTTTAACACATTAGCACTGCAGAATCCACACAGCAATGGAACAGCAAGGTGGATGCTTTCTGGGCTCTCACAAAACCAAGAGAATTGTTTATCAAGTTTCAATAGAACACTAAAAATAAAAATACTGGAGTTACGAAGGATAGAATCTGATCTGCAGAATATTTATTACTGGTGACAATACATGAGCCAGAAAGCACCTCATTTGATTTATAGCTTGAGTCTGTGGCACTATCATGTAAAATGCAAGTCTGCTTTTTTGAAGACACTTAGAAGCTAAGTTAGGTCTCTGGAGCTGCTGAAATACAAATGTTGAATCCCACAAGGCCCCTTACGGAGAAGCATGTTTCAAATTAGAACCATGCTTTGCATTCCTCCTGAAAGACAGCATCAATACAGTACTCTCCTGCACCGTGCTGGGAAGTCGTGCCCACTGAATCATGAACACCAGGTCCTACAGC
Organism: Caretta caretta; assembly: GCF_965140235.1. Lineage (NCBI taxonomy): Eukaryota > Metazoa > Chordata > Testudines > Cheloniidae > Caretta > Caretta caretta. The sequence continues at coordinate 1,871,151 of NC_134215.1, forward strand.
ACCTGCAGCTAGACTACAAAAATTGGAAGTCATGTGACAGCAACAATGCAGTGGTTCTCAACCTGTGGCCCTATCAGCACACAGCTGCAGCCCATGTGACATCCTCAGGGCCACACAAATACTATATATATTGTGTGGATGTCGTCCACATAACAGAGATCAGAGGAACAGCCGTGTTAGTCTGTATTCGCAAAAAGAAAAGGAAAGCTCATGCTCAAATAAATTGGTTAGTCTCTAAGGTGCCACAAGTACTCCTTTTCTTTTCACATAACAGAGAGAGCGCTTCATGTGTGGCCCACAGTAGTAAATAGGTTGAGAACCACTGCATTAGTGGTAAGCTGCTAGGGCAGCCATGCAAACCTGCTCTGTCCTGTCATGGTGCCATGACTACACCAGTGCTTGCAATATTCATGGCAGCAGTTGTAATACAGGTAATAATTTTTCTTGTGTAGACCAAATCTAGGGTGAGAGTTCTCCGAGGAACACCAAGAAGTAACCTAACCCAATAATGCTTCTGACTAGACCACAAGTTAAAACTATCCCAGTTTTCACATCCGGAAATAGAAATGGCAAAGAAAAAGTGTGGCCTGAGGCAAAAGCAAGCAGTTGTTACAGGAGACTACTTGAGAAAGAGTACTATTTACACAAAACAAACTGTTCATTGCTCAGCTTTGCGAACCAGACGACTGAAGTATACCTTCTGCTCACAGCCACAAGTTGGTTCCACCAGGCAGCTTTCAATTAGCAACATATGGGCCACATATCTAGAAATAAGAAAAGGAGGACTTGTGGCACCTTAGAGACGAACCAATTTATTTGAGCATAAGCTTTTGTGAGCGACAGCTCACTTCATTGGATACATGTTTTTATACACACAGACCATGAAAAAATGGGTGTTTATTACTACAAACACCCATTTTTTCATAGTCTGTGTGTATAAAAACATCCTCACTTTTTTTCATGGTCTGTGTGTATAAAAACAAACATCTTCTGTATTTTCCACAGTATGCATCTGATGAAGCGAGCTGTAGCTCACGAAAGCTCATGCTCAAATAAATTGGTTAGCCTCTAAGGTGCCAAGTCCTCCTTTTCTTTTTGCAAATACAGACTAACACGGCTGTTACTCTGAAAAATATCTAGAAATAGTATTTCAGACATGTCAAGAACCCCAAAATTCTGTTCCACGGGACTTTGGAATAAGCTTTAAGACAGGAAAAGACCACCAAAACAAAGTCTGGTACACACTTAACTTGCTATGTGCCTGGTTTGGTATTGATGTTAATAAGTTAAAAACTTATTCAGAGAAGGGTTCTCAGGCAAACTAGTCCCAAGGGCAAGGTTAGCCACTGGCACATGAGACTGGATCTGAGTAAAGAGAGAGGAGGGCTAACTTAAAAGTAAACTAGTTTAAGAAGGTAAGTAGTGTATTGCTAGCATAGCCAGGTTAACAAGCAACTGCTGCTCTACAGACAAGAAACAAGCTGTTTGCAAACACTGCCAAGTTAACCTTCACGCTCGATTTCAGCATTTAGTTTTTTGCTTTGCATGACAGAAGTTTCAAACTTTGAAAACTCCAATCTGCTGTTTGTCTGTTTACAGACAGCTAGCATTTTTGCTTACTCAGAACTGTGAGAAACAACATTCTCCATAGGCATTGGTTATCCCAGAGAGTCACTAGTGACTGCCATTGTACAACATGCCTTATGAATCTGCTTATACTTCAGCTAGTGGTACACATCTGGTCCCAGCTTCTTAATAGAACCAAAATTAACATTTGTGGCCAAGAATAAAAAGATAAATATCCACTAAAAAGAGTTCCTTTCTCCTGAAAACACTTAACTGAAACAATAAAGGAATCTCCCTAGTGCACTGGTATTCAAACTCGTTTTCTGGCGACCCAATTGAAGAAAATTGTTGATGCCCGCAACTCAGGGCTGGGGCAGAGGGTTGGGGTGCAGGGGATGGAATGCTTGGGGACATGAAGGGATGCAGGGGTGGGGACAGGGCTCTGGGGTGGGGACAGGGATGAGGGGTTTGGGGTGCAGAAAGCAGCTCCAGGTTTGGAGGGAGGGCTCAGGGCTGGGGATTGGCAGGCAGGGTTGGTCCCAGGCAGCAGCGCAGCAGAGATACTAAGGCAGGCTTCCTGCCTGTCCTGGCATTACAGACTGCACTGTACCCCAGAGGAGGCCAGCAGCAGGTCCGGCTCCTAAGCAGAGACCCGCAAGCGGCTCCACATGGTTCTTGCCAGCAGAGACCACACCCCCCAGCTCCCACTGGCTGGTTCACGGCCAATGGGAGTGCAGCGCCAGTGCTCAGGGCAGGGGCAGCGCCTGGAACCCCATGGCCTGCCCCGCCTAGGAGGCAGATCTGCGGTTGGCTGCTTCCAGGGCACAGTGCGGTGTGAGAACAAGTAGGAACTAGCCTGCCTTAGCCAGGCAGCACCGCTGATGCCCCTTTTAACCGCCCAGTCAGCAGTGCTGACGAGAGCCGCGGGGACCCAGTGCTTGACGTTCCCTGACCCAGTACTGGGTTGCGACCCGCAGTTTGAAAACCACTGCCCTAGTGTATACCAAAGCCCTCACGCCTGTAAATAAGATAGCTAAGCATGAGGTCAGCCTATGTCCTACTAAAGTATGACCTTGTACAACCTGCCTTTCCTCTTGCTTTTTCAGTTACAAGTTCTCCTCTTAGTCATTATAAACGGTGAAAGATTTCCACATAGCCCGGGGCCAGCTAACGGGCGTGAACAAGGAATGGCAGGGGCCCGTGTCGGGGACCATAGCACAGCTGTTCAATAAAAATCAGACCCAATTCAAAGAGAGCGCTGCTGAAGGCAAAACGCAGCGCCGGCAGGCGAGCCAGAGCGGTGACCCGCAGGGCGGGGACCGCCCTGAGCAGAGGCACATGCCCGAGCGGTTCGCACCCCAGCCCCTCACCTGCGCGGCCCAGTGGCGGGCGTGGCGCGGAGCACGTGTTCCACAGGTTACACCCCTGGGCCAGAGGCAGGCGCCGGGGAAAGGGCCAGCAGCGGCCCCCGGCCCAAAGGCGAGCCCAGGCAGCCGCGCCCCCGAGGCTGCCCCGCCTCACCTTGAACTCGCGGCTGTGCTGCGGGGTGTACTCCAGCGTCCAGAGCGCCCGCACCAGCTGCGCCAGCTGCTCGGTGACCTCGCCCTTGGGCGGCGGCGGCGGCGGGGCGGTGTCGCCGGGCGGGGGGGCGGCGTCCGCGGCGCGGGGCGGCTCGCCGCCCGCCTGGCCCCGGTAGTGCTCCAGCGCCAGGTACTCGGCGAAGAGCTCGGTGTTGCTGAGGCACTGCAGGACGGCGTTCATGAAGCACGTGTTCCCGTGGTTCTTCAGCCCGGCCACCCCGGGCACCGGCTCCAGGGCCTCGGGGGGCGGCGGCGGCGGCAGCAGCGGCGGCTCGGGGCTGGGCGGCGGCGGCGGCGGCCGGGCCGGGTGGAAGCAGCTGCCCAGGCCGCGGGCCGCCGCCGGCGGGGGCAGGCGCGGGGGCTGCGGGCCGCGGGCCGCCTCGGGCTCGCTGCTGTAGTGCGACAGGGTGGAGAGGGTCTTGAGCACCCGGCTCATGAAGCCGCTGAGCGAGCGGGCCGAGCCCGCGCCGGCCCGGCCCCGGAACAGCCGCTTGCTGAAGGAGCGTTTCTCTGGGGGGCCGCCGGCCGGCCCGGGGCCGCCCACCCTGGACATGGCTCCCGAGCCCACGGCACATCCCCGGCGGGCGCTGCGATCGGCCGCTCGGGCCGCGGCCTCCCGTAGCCTCTGCAGCCCGGCTCCCGTCCCCGCTGGGCGGCGAGCAGAGCGGCGGGGGGGGGCTCACCGGGACTCCACGGAGCGGCGGGGGGCGGGGCCACCGCGGGTCACGTGCCCGCCGTGAGGCCGCCGGCGCCATGTTGGGCGCGGGCCGGCCCGGCGCCATCTTTACGAGGGCGGCACGTTCGGAGCCCGCCACGGGGGCCAGAGCGGGCGGCCAGGGTCCCCTTCCACTTCGCTGCGCAGCCCCAGCCCCAGCCCCGAGTACAGCAGCGGCCCTGGCGGGAAACCTTTCCGGGGCCCGCAACGGGCGCCGTCCGCAGGATCCTGCCTAGCGCCCCCCTCCGCGCCTGCCCGCCCGGCAACCCCGCCCCAGGGCCCGGGAGACCCTAGGCCGGGCAGGGGGCGGAGGGTGGCACCAGAGGCCATTTCTGCCACCAACTGCCCCGCCTGTCCCTGGTCTGTCACCAACTGCCGCCTTCTGTCACCAGCTGCCACCAACTGCCCCGCCTGTCCCTGGTCTGTCACCAACTGCCGCCTTCTGTCACCAGCTGCCACCAACTGCCCCGCCTGTCCCTGGTCTGTCACCAACTGCCACCTTCTGTCACCAGCTGCCCCGCCTGTCCCTGGTCTGTCACCAACTGCCGCCTTCTGTCACCAGCTGCCACCAACTGCCCCGCCTGCCCCTCTTCTGCCACCAACTGCCCTGCCTGTCACCAACTGCCACCTTCTGTCCCTGGTCTGTCACCAACTGCCACCTTCTGTCACCAGCTGCCACCAACTGCCCCGCCTGCCCCACTTCTGCCACCAACTGCCATCTTCTGTCACCAGCTGCCACCAACTGCCCCGCCTGTCCCTCTTCTGCCACCAACTGCCCTGCCTGTCACCAACTGCCACCTTCTGTCCCTGGTCTGTCACCAACTGCCACCTTCTGTCACCAGCTGCCACCAACTGCCCCGCCTGCCCCACTTCTGCCACCAACTGCCCTGCCTGTCCCTCTTCTGCCACCAACTGCCCTGCCTGTCACCAACTGCCACCTTCTGTCCCTGGTCTGTCACCAACTGCCACCTTCTGTCACCAGCTGCCACCAACTGCCCCGCCTGTCCCTGGTCTGTCACCAACTGCCCCGCCTGTCCCTCTTCTGCCACCAACTGCCCTGCCTGTCACCAACTGCCACCTTCTGTCCCTGGTCTGTCACCAACTGCCACCTTCTGTCACCAGCTGCCACCAACTGCCCCGCCTGTCCCTGGTCTGTCACCAGCTGCCATCTTCTGTCACCAGCTGCCACCAACTGCCCCGCCTGCCCCACTTCTGCCACCAACTGCCATCTTCTGTCACCAGCTGCCACCAACTGCCCCGCCTGCCCCACTTCTGCCACCAACTGCCACCAACTGCCCTGCCTGCCCCACTTCTGCCACCAACTGCCCCGCCTGTCCCTCTTCTGCCACCAACTGCCCCGCCTGTCCCTCTTCTGCCACCAACTGCCACCTTCTGTCACCAGCTGCCACCAACTGCCCCGCTTGCCCCACTTCTGCCACCAACTGCCCCGCCTGTCCCTGGTCTGTCACCAACTGCCCCGCCTGTCACCAACTGCCACCTTCTGTCCCTGTTCTGTCACCAACTGCCACCTTCTGTCACCAGCTGCCCCGCCTATCCCTCTTCTGCCACCAACTGCCCTGCCTGTCACCAACTGCCATCTTCTGTCACCAGCTGCCCCGCCTGTCCCTCTTCTGCCACCAACTGCCCTGCCTGTCACCAACTGCCACCTTCTGTCCCTGGTCTGTCACCAACTGCCATCTTCTGTCACCAGCTGCCCCGCCTGTCCCTCTTCCGCCACCAACTGCCCTGCCTGTCACCAACTGCCACCTTCTGTCCCTGTTCTGTCACCAACTGCCATCTTCTGTCACCAGCTGCCCCGCCTGTCCCTCTTCTGCCACCAACTGCCCCGCCTGTCCCTGGTCTGTCACCAACTGCCATCTTCTGTCACCAGCTGCCCCGCCTATCCCTCTTCTGTCACCAACTGCCCTGCCTGTCACCAACTGCCATCTTCTGTCACCAGCTGCCCCGCCTGTCCCTCTTCTGCCACCAACTGCCCTGCCTGTCACCAACTGCCACCTTCTGTCCCTGGTCTGTCACCAACTGCCATCTTCTGTCACCAGCTGCCCCGCCTGTCCCTCTTCCGCCACCAACTGCCCTGCCTGTCACCAACTGCCACCTTCTGTCCCTGTTCTGTCACCAACTGCCATCTTCTGTCACCAGCTGCCCCGCCTGTCCCTCTTCTGCCACCAACTGCCCCGCCTGTCCCTGGTCTGTCACCAACTGCCATCTTCTGTCCTCAGCTGCCCCGCCTCTCCCTCTTCTGCCACCAACTGCCCTGCCTGTCACCAACTGCCACCTTCTGTCCCTGTTCTGTCACCAACTGCCATCTTCTGTCACCAGCTGCCCCGCCTATCCCTCTTCTGCCACCAACTGCCCTGCCTGTCACCAACTGCCACCAGCTGCCCTGCCTGTCCCTCTTCTGCCACCAACTGCCCCGCCTGTCCCTGGTCTGTCACCAACTGCCATCTTCTGCCACCAGCTGCCCCGCCTATCCCTCTTCTGCCACCAACTGCCCTGCCTGTCACCAACTGCCACCAGCTGCCCCGCCTGTCCCTCTTCTGCCACCAACTGCCCCGCCTGTCCCTCTTCTGCCACCAACTGCCATCTTCTGTCACCAGCTGCCCCGCCTGTCCCTCTTCTGCCACCAACTGCCCTGCCTGTCACCAACTGCCACCTTCTGTCCCTGTTCTGTCACCAACTGCCATCTTCTGCCACCAGCTGCCCCGCCTGTCCCTCTTCTGCCACCAACTGCCCCGCCTGTCCCTGGTCTGTCACCAACTGCCATCTTCTGTCACCAGCTGCCCTGCCTATCCCTCTTCTGCCACCAGCTGCCCCGCCTGTCACCAACTGCCACCAGCTGCCCCGCCTGTCCCTCTTCTGCCACCAACTGCCCTGCCTGTCCCTGGTCTGTCACCAACTGCCATCTTCTGTCACCAGCTGCCCCGCCTATCCCTCTTCTGCCACCAGCTGCCCCGCCTGTCCCTGGTCTGTCACCAACTGCCATCTTCTGCCACCAGCTGCCCCGCCTATCCCTCTTCTGCCACCAACTGCCCTGCCTGTCACCAACTGCCACCAGCTGCCCTGCCTGTCCCTCTTCTGCCACCAACTGCCCCGCCTGTCCCTGGTCTGTCACCAACTGCCATCTTCTGTCACCAGCTGCCCCGCCTGTCCCTCTTCCGCCACCAACTGCCCTGCCTGTCACCAACTGCCACCTTCTGTCCCTGTTCTGTCACCAACTGCCATCTTCTGTCACCAGCTGCCCCGCCTGTCCCTCTTCTGCCACCAACTGCCCCGCCTGTCCCTCTTCTGCCACCAACTGCCATCTTCTGTCACCAGCTGCCCCGCCTGTCCCTCTTCTGCCACCAACTGCCCTGCCTGTCACCAACTGCCACCTTCTGTCCCTGTTCTGTCACCAACTGCCATCTTCTGTCACCAGCTGCCCCGCCTGTCCCTCTTCTGCCACCAACTGCCCCGCCTGTCCCTGGTCTGTCACCAACTGCCATCTTCTGTCACCAGCTGCCCTGCCTATCCCTCTTCTGCCACCAGCTGCCCTGCCTGTCACCAACTGCCACCAGCTGCCCCGCCTGTCCCTCTTCTGCCACCAACTGCCCCGCCTGTCCCTCTTCTGCCACCAACTGCCCCGCCTGTCCCTGTTCTGTCACCAACTGCCATCTTCTGGCACCAGCTGCCACCAACTGCCCCGCCTGTCCCTGGTTTGTCACCAGCTGCCCTGCCTGTCACCAACTGCCCCGCCTGTCCCTCTTCTGCCACCAACTGCCCTGCCTGTCCCTGGTTTGTCACCAACTGCCACCTTCTGGCACCAGCTGCCCCGCCTATCCCTCTTCTGCCACCAACTGCCCTGCCTGTCCCTGGTCTGTCACCAACTGCCACCTTCTGTCACCAACTGCCACCTTCTGTCACCAGTTGCCCCGCCTATCCCTCTTCTGCCACCAACTGCCCTGCCTGTCCCTGGTCTGTCACCAACTGCCATCTTCTGTCACCAGTTGCCACCAACTGCCCTGCCTGCCCCACTTCTGCCACCAACTGCCCCGCCTGTCCCTGGTCTGTCACCAACTGCCACCTTCTGTCACCAGCTGCCACCAACTGCCCTGCCTGCCCCACTTCTGCCACCAACTGCCCCGCCTTTCCCTGGTTTGTCACCAACTGCCGCCTTCTGTCACCAGCTGCCCCGCCTATCCCTCTTCTGCCACCAACTGCCCTGCCTGTCCCTGGTCTGTCACCAACTGCCATCTTCTGTCACCAGCTGCCACCAACTGCCCTACCTGCCCCACTTCTGCCACCAACTGCCCCGCCTGTCCCTGGTCTGTCACCAACTGCCGCCTTCTGTCACCAGCTGCCACCAACTGCCCCGCCTGCCCCACTTCTGCCACCAACTGCCCCGCCTGTCCCTGGTTTGTCACCAACTGCCGCCTTCTGTCACCAGCTGCCCCGCCTGTCCCTGGTTTGTCACCAACTGCCCCGCCTGTCCCTGGTTTGTCACCAACTGCCACCTTCTGTCACCAGCTGCCCCGCCTATCCCTCTTCTGCCACCAACTGCCCTGCCTGTCCCTGGTCTGTCACCAACTGCCATCTTCTGTCACCAGCTGCCACCAACTGCCCCGCCTGTCCCTGGTTTGTCACCAACTGCCCCGCCTGTCCCTGGTTTGTCACCAACTGCCACCTTCTGTCACCAGCTGCCCCGCCTATCCTTCTTCTGCCACCAACTGCCCTGCCTGTCCCTGGTCTGTCACCAACTGCCATCTTCTGTCACCAGCTGCCACCAACTGCCCTGCCTGCCCCACTTCTGCTACCAACTGCCCCGCCTGTCCCTGGTTTGTCACCAACTGCCACCTTCTGTCCCTGTTCTGTCACCAACTGCCACCTTCTGCCACCAGCTGCCCCGCCTGTCACCAACTGCCACTAGCTGCCCCGCCTGTCCCTCTTCTGCCACCAGCTGCCCTGCCTGTCCCTGGTCTGTCACCAACTGCCACCTTCTGTCACCAACTGCCCTGCCTGTCCCTCTTCTGCCACCAACTGCCCTGCCTGTCACCAACTGCCATCTTCTGTCACCAACTGCCACCAGCTGCCCTGCCTGTCCCTGTTCTGCCACCAACAGCCCTGCCTGCCCCACTTCTTCCATCAACTGCCCCGCCTGTCCCTGTTCTCTCACCAACTGCCACCTTCTGTCACCAACTGCCCCGCCTGTCCCTCTTCTGCCACCTTCTGCCATCAACTGCCCCGCCTGTCCCTGTTCTGCCATCAACTGCCCTGCCTGTCCCTGGTCTGTCACCAACTACCATCTTCTGTCACCAACTGTCACCAACTGCCTCGCCTGTCACCAGCAGCCATCTTCTGTCACCAACTGCCCCGCCTGTCCCTCTTCTGTCCCCAGCTGCCCCACCTGTCACCAACTGCGTTGCCTATCCCTGTTCTGTCACCAACTGCCATCTTCTGTCACCAACTGCCCCGCCTGTCCCTGTTCTGCCACCAACTACCTCGCCTGCCACCAACTGCCCCGCCTGTCCCTCTTCTGTCACCAGCTGCCTTGCTGGTCACCAGCAGCCATATTCTGCCACCAACTGCCCTGCCTGTCTCTCTTCTGTCACCAGTGGCCATGTTCTGTCACCAGCTGCCTTGCCTGTCACCAGCAGCTGTGTTCTGCCACAGCCTGTCAGCAGCTGTCCCACCTGTCACCAGTGGCCATATTCTACCACCAATGGCCACATTCTGTCACAGCCTGTCATCAAGTGCCCTGCTTGTCACTAGTAAGGTTACCACCCAGCCAGTATTTGACTGGCCTGGCTGTTTTGGGGGTGCGGGGGTTAATGGATTTGCCAGTTGCCAGAAAAATAATTTAATCTGCCGGGTTTGGTTTGTTTTTTTTGGCTGGGTCTAAAGATTTGCATTATCACAATATACTGGGATATCTAATGTTAAAAGTTTCTTTTTAGTGTATGCCCAACATGTCTCAAGTGGCATGTGACCAGGATTCATCACCAAATTTAGTCCACTGGTTGGATCACTGGCAGGGAGTGTGACGTGAACCGTGTTTCATGCCCCCCCAAAAGTTTCTGTGTCTAGATAAAGATGCTGCAGTGTTCACACTTCCATAGTTAAGCAATAACAGATCAAAACTGTTGAAAATATAGCAGCTGTCTGCCCACCAACACGCAAGTGCACTGTGCTTGTGTGTGAGAGAGGATTTGAGTCGCGAGGGAGGAGACATGTGAGGCATATTAAATAATGGAAGATCAGGGCAATGGTGCAAGTGATCCTACTACACCCCCGAAAAAAAATCTCGCACATTCAGTGACAACTGGCTAAAAGAAACAGACTACAAAGACCGGCTGGCAAAATGTGCTGATAAAACAAATGTCCGTTTGTTATCAATGACATTATCAATCTTATCTATATGTGTTATCTCTCTAGATACTATAAGTGGCTGTTGAAGGGGGGGAGTTGTGGAGTTACCTTGTCATTTGGGTTATGGCAAGCGTGCCTTGTTGGGGGAAGGGGTTGCTGGGTTTTTTGCATTTCAAAGATGGTAACCCCAGTCACCAATGGCCCTGTTCTGCCACTAACTGCCCCAGCTGTCACTAGTGGCCATATTCTGCCACCAGCTGCCCTGCCTGTCACCAATGGCCATGTTATGTCACAGCCTGTTACAACTTCCCCATCTCTCACCAGTGGCCATGTTCTCATGGAGGACAGGAGAGATACTCAAGGACTGGAAAAGGGCAAATACAGTACCTATTTGTAAAAAGGGGAATAAGGAAACCCAGGGAGTTATAGACCGGTTAGCTTCACGTCAGTACCTGGCAAGATAACGGAACAAATAATCAATTTGTAAGCACCCAGAATAAAATAAGATGATGAGTAACAGTCAACATTGATTTGTCAAGAACAAATCATGTCTAACCAACCTGATATCCCCCTTGGACTGGGTAACAAGCCTTGTGGATAGAGGGGAGCAGTATATACCATATACCTCGACTTTAATAAGGCTTTTGACACTGTCTCACACGGTCTCATAAACAAACTAGAGAAATACAGCCTAGACAAACCTACTATAAGGTGAGAGCAAAACTGCTTGGGAAACTGTACTCAGAAGCCAATGCTCAAACCACTGAGCTATCTCTCCTCCTCAGAGAGTAATTATCAATGGTTCACAATCAAGCTAGAAAGGCATATCGAGTGCGGTCCTGCATGAATCTGTCCTGGGTCTGGTTCTATTCAATATCTTCATAAATGATTTGGATAATGGTATATAGAGAGTACACTTATAAAGTCTGTGGATAATACCAAAATAGGAAGGGTTGCAAGCACTTTGGAGGACAGGATTAGAATTCAAAATGATCTTGATAAACTGGAGAAATTGTCTGAAAATTAATAGGATGAAATTCAATAAGAATAAATGCAAAGTATTACACTTAGGAAGAAATAATCAACTGCACAAATACAAAATGGGAAATGAGTGCCTAGGAAGGAGTATTGCCAAGAAAAGAATCTGGGGGTTATAGTGGATCACAAATTAAATGTGAGTTAACAGTATAATACCATTGCAAAAAAAGCAAAATCATTCTGGGATGTATTAGCAGGAGCGTCATAGGAAAAACATGAGAAGTAATTCTTTTACTCTACTCAGCACTGATAAGGCCTCAACTGGAGTAGTGTGTCCAGTTCTAGGCACCACACTTTGGGAAAAATGTAGATAAATTGGAGAAAGTTCAGGGGAGAGCAACAAAAAATGATTAAACATCTAGAAAACGTGACCTTGAGGAAAGATTGAAAAAAATGGATTTGTTTAGTCTGGGGAAGAGAAGATTGAGGTGGGACATGATAACAGTCTTCAAGTACAAAAAAGGTTGTTACAAAAAGGAGGGTGATAAACTGTTCTGGTGAGGACAAGGCAAGAAGTGATGAGCTTAGATTGCAGCAAGGGAGGTTTAGATTAGACATTAGGAAAAACTTCCTTACTCTAAAGGGTAGTTAAGCACTAGAACAAATTACCTAGGGAGGTTGTGGAATTTCCATCATTGGAGGTTTTTAAGAACTGATTAGACTGACACCTGTCAGAGATGGTCTAGATAATACCTTAGTCCTGCCGCAGTGGGCAGGGGACTGGATTAGATGACCTATTGAGGTCCCTTGCAGTTCTACATTTCATAGAATTGTAGGACTGGAAGGGACCTCGTGAGGTCTTCTACTCCAGTCCCTGCACTCATGGCAGGACTAAGTTATTATCTAGACCAAGGGTCTCAAACAGCGGCCAGTGAAGTTATTTCCTGTGGCCTGCCATAGGCGCTGACTCCACCAGCAGCCAAGCTGCCCTCCACCCCTTCTTCCCCCCCGAGCACGCTGCATCCCTGCTCCTCCACTTACCTCCCAGCACATCCCGCCACTAAACAGCTGTTTGGTGGCACTTAGGACTTTCCGGGAGGGAGGGGGAAGGAGCAGGGACACAGCATGCTCAGGGGAGGAGGCAGAGAAGAGGCGGGGCCAGGGCAGGAATTTGCGGAAGGGGTTGGAATAGGGCGGGGTTGGGGTGGGGACTTTGGGGAACGGATTGGAATGGGGGTAGGGCCTCGTGGACGAGACCAGCAGTCTGAGGTATGAATTTCAGCATGTATGGTTCTTTGCTGTGAGTAGTTGCAAAGAATGTTTGTTAAAAGAGGCAACATATTTTGATTGAATAGTTACTTTAAAAAGTTCCTGCCATTACGGTGATGTTGATAGACTGTTAGTATAGATCATCATCAGTGTTACTGACCACATAAGGAATAATTACAGGTGTTTATATTTTATTAAATCCCTCTTCGCATTACAGTTTTTAAAAAGTTATTACATTGACTTTTAATAGCACACTGTATTACTCTTCATTTTTTTCATTTTTGACTATACTTTTGTATCGTTGTATGCAAAGGTTTCAGTGATGCGGCCCTCAGGCCAATGTACTAGTGCTCATGCAGCCCTCGTGGTGATCTGAGTTTGAGATCCTTGATCTAGACCATTCCTGACAGGTGTTTGTCTAACCTGCTCTTAAAAATCTCCAATGATGGAGATTCCAAAACCTCCCTGGGCAATTTATTCCAGTGCTTGACCACCCTGACAGTTAGGAAGTTTTTCCTAATGTCCAGCCTAACCCTCCCTTGCTGCAATTTAAGCCCATTGCTTCTTGTCCTGTCCTCAGTGGTTAAGGAGAACAATTTTTCTCCCTCCTCCTTGTAATAATAAAGGCAAAAAGTTCTGAGACATTCACAGTTGCTCCTGAGATCACGCTTTTAAAAAACCTCAGAAAATCACAGGATGTGTGATAATATCACAAGAGCTGGAAAGTCTGCTGCCTGCCACTGTGCCTGCTGCCACCCACTGCAACCCTCCCCTGATGCCTGTATCACTCACCACTACCATCACTGCCCCTCCCTCTCACAACATGCCACAATTGCTCCCACCTGTCAGCAACTGCCACTCCAATTGCCACCTGGGCAGTCTCTGTTCTGTGAATGAAAACTGGACATGAGCCTCCAGGACTGCCAGTCCAGCAGCATAAGGTTCCCCAGCATAAGGTTCACTTAAAGAGTAAGGATTATGCCTGCAGACCCACCCCATACTCACATGCTCGTGTCAGCTTTTGACATCCCCTGACAACGGGGCCCTGGCCTGGCTAGCTTCTAGGTGCTACCTCATTATAAATGTTAAAATAATAATAATTTTGTTCTCATCCCAAAGCATCTTCACTGACATGGCAAACAGTGCGGCATCCCCATCCATTCCTGCCCGTGGCTCATCCCTCCATTAAGCCCAGCCTGATCATGTCCCTGCACACTGTGTCCCACCATCTAGTTGGTGGTTGGCCTCTAGGTCTGGCTGACCTTGGTTGCATTGGCATTAATAATAATTAATAACTTCTCCAAGCAAAGGGAAACTTGCCTTTGGGGCACACTGCTGCCATTCTCTACCCTGAGACCACCCTCACATAGTGCCCGGGGCAGCGCTCCTTGCTCCCAGGCTCAGTCAGACACTTACCTTCAACCTCAGGCACTAATCATTAGTTCACCCCCATGTGCACATGCCATGCACTCTTATTTCTCCAGGCCCGCATTTCCTGTAGATTTCCTGTGTTTTCTTTGGCACCAATGACCCTTCAGTGTGTGCCAGTCCCATGCCTCCAACGCCTGGCTTTCCTCCATGTTCAGGGATTGGCAGCAGCTCAAGGGCTGGGCTTCCTATATTTATTTGTAAAGAGGTAACTGGGTAAAGATCACTATGAATGGGGGGAGGTCAACTAAATATTTCTCTTCTCTTTTTAGGGGAGAGTGGAAGGGAGGTCCAAAGGGGAAACCCAGCAGGGCCCCCCGGTGTGTTTACTGAGCTAGTGGGGAGTTAAGGACAGTTCAGAGCTGTAATAACTAAACATATTTGAAAGAGAATGTGGTTTTACAAAATAAGGAGTGATAAGAGCCCAGGAGACATGGCAAATTTAAAGATGAAAACTATGGGGCAGATCCTGCACTGCAACTCACGAGAGACAGTGCACAGAAAGTGCAGTCAAGGGAGGGAGGGAGGACAAGGTGACTTTAAGCCACATTTGTGCCTTCCAGATTCTGAGCCTCTAATGGGGCCTAAACATCCCTCAACATAATTTAGAGCAACTACGAGCATAAGCTAGGGCCACCAGGTATCCGGTTTTGGACCAGAACACCCAGTCAAAAAGGGATCCTGGCAGCTCCGGTCAGCACCACTGACCGGGCCGTTGACTGTCCGGTGGGCGGTGGCAGCATGCGGCGGGGCTGGCAGGTTCCCTGCTAGCCACCATGCTGAATGGCTCCCAGATCAGGAAGCAGCCAGCATGTCAGGCTCCTAGCCTAAGGGGCGGCCAGGGGGGTCTGCGTGCTGCCCCGCCCCCCGCCCGCCGGCGCTGCTCCCATTGGCTGGGTCGGGTCAAGGTAGGGGAGGAACTAGCGCAACTTGCAAGCACTCAGCAGGCTGCTGTTGAGGGGTCATGTGGCGTGCGCCTCTCCCGCTGCTGCCCGGCTTCTCCTCCTCACGCTCCTCATGCTGCTGGGCTCGAGCTGCAGCGTGTGCCCTGCAGCGACCCGGGGTCTGTCTGTCACCCCATTGCCGGCACCCAGGAGTTTGAGGTATGTGTATCCTCATCTCCGAGTGCTAGGAATGGGGCTACACCCCCATCTCCCCCCTACTGCATCCCTCCCCGTCCCAACCCCACCGCACCCCCATCCCCCGTCACTGCATCCCTCCCCGTCCCAACCCCGCCGCACCCCCACCCTGCTCTCGTCCTTGGCCTCTTTCCCTCCCCATCCTCTCTCCTCCACCCCACCCCCTCTTTTCCCCTCCAGCCCACCCTCCTCTCTTCCCGGCTGGGTGATTTAGGCAGTCCCTGGAAAAGTGTATGTAAAAGTGTCTCTGTGTAGGCAAGTGTGTGCATGCAGGCATTGTATGCGTGTAAGAGACTGTCTTTGTGTAGGGAGGTGCATGTATAGCTGCATGTGTGTATACCTATGTGAATAAAATTTGCAGCCTAACTCTTTGACTTTTGCTGGGCACAAAAAATTGATGACATAAAATCTGTGTGTATTCATTTCATAACAAGTTTTTAAAAGAGAAGGGAACTCTAAAAGCAATGTATTATTTCTTCAAAAGTGAATGTTGTTGACTAGTAATTGCAGAAGAGCCAATGGATCATACATTTCTCCCCACCTTTGCCTAGCTACATTATAAACTCTTTGTTGCAGACTCTCTCTATTTACGTGTGTGTCCAGCACCTACCACCCTGGAGCCCTGATCGTAGTTTGGGTCTCTAGGCACTAAACAACAAGTCTAATATTAAATTATGTGGAAGTCTATGAGTTAGTGCATGCTGGATGTGTACACATGAAGACACGTATGTATCTGCATGTAGGTGTGGGAGTCAGTTTCGACAGATTTCTTTATATAGGTATCTGGACAGCTGTGCATTTCTGTGGTTGTGCTCTATGGATTTATATTTGGGCTTCAGGAGTGAGCCTTTACTGGACCCAGTGCAGCTGTGAGAATTCCACACATAAAATTACAGTAACTTTAGTGAACAAAAAACATGGAGCTGGTTACGAGAAATGGGAAGAGGGGAGGGAAAGAATCGTGAAAACCTTTGTGAAATTTCATTTTTTTAAATGACCGTTTTTGACTATTTTGCTGCCAGCTCTCGTGTCCTGTAACAAATAAAACCTGAATTTACCATAATACAGCTCTCAAATCAAGAACTATGCCTGTCTGGGCCTTGCAGTGAAAAGGAGCATGCGAGAGAGCGTGTGGGAGAGCAAGCGATGGAGGGAGGGGGGATAGAGTGAGCAGGGGGGAGCGCTCAGAAAGGGGTGGGGCCTCAGGGAAGGGGCGGGGCAGTGGGAGGGGCACAGCTGTTCAGTTTTCTGGAATTAGAAAGTTGGCAACCCTAGCATAACCCCACCCCCAATCCTTTCCAAGCCCAACCTTTAATACCCTCTGTGGCAGGGCCTCAATCTGCTCCAAGCCCCACTCCCAAAATGTTCCCTATGCCCAGTTCCATTGAGGGGGCAGTTTTGAGCCATTTATATCAATCCTACAATGCTCCTGCACTGGGAGAATTCTCCTGGGCCCATTGTGGCTCATTTTACAGCCCCTGTGTGTTACTATAGCAGTGTACCAGCCAGGGCCAGAATCACTCCCTGCAAATCTACCAGGAACTTCTGAAGTGAAGGCCCGTACTGTGTGAAGCATGCCAAGTACTGATTCACTCCAGACACTTTCCACATCACCTGAGTCTTCCTTGGCAGATTCCCACCCAAATAACGACTATGCCTAACGCTACCCGGCTTGTGACAGCTGAGGAGACCATGACCTGGGTGGTGGCTTCACGCACATTTCCTGCGCTTTCATAGAAAAGAATGCGGTACACAACAGGATTTGTGAGGAGCAGGACCCTTGCTATGAAGACGGCAGGGAAAGCGGGCTCAATTATTGTAGGGAACCCAAACAGTTGCCCTACTGAGATTATATTTTTTTACTTACCGTGCATAGATTTTATATTGTGTGCATCCACTTTACTGTTGTTTTATTATCATCATCGTTATTTATTATTTCTACTGTGAGAACACTAGAGGCCCTGATCCAGGCCCCTTTGCACCAGGCCCTGTACAAGGGGTGAGAGCTAGGCCAAGAATTTGGGCAGCTGTAAAAGTGGCATAAAATGACCATGAGCTCCTCCTCCTCTGGAGCTGTGCCTAGCTCACTCAGAGGCCAGGCCAACGTCTTTTATCAGAAACAATAAAATGGCCTTTCTTTGCAAGTTCTATCCCCTCACACTGGCCCAGCAATGGAGCCCAAGATAAATCAGTTCTGTACTGATCAGCATCCTATATTACCTGGTATCATATTGCACTCAGATGTGCGGTTTGGTAATTTACTGCTGCAAACCATATCTAGCAGTCTTTCCACTCAGCTTGGCTTTGCCTAAGCTTATGGTTTGGAGACATGCCTCACTGCTCTGATATTGTGGTTCGCACACAAATCCTCACATACAGTCGTTTTCATTCCTAAAAGTACTTTGGTTAGTTGATTTTTTTGCAGAAGGTATTTTACCACCTCTCGCGCATGGCAGTATTTCTGTGGCTTCCCGTAAGCCAGCTCTTTGTTATGTTTTACAGTGCTCTGAAGGTCTGAGTGCCTGTGTGTGCACTTCACAGCAGTTATCTGATCAGGGCAGTTCTCTTTCCAAAGCTCCAGTTTACCCTTCTGCAGGGGGGTCCATTAGCAATATGGCAATGAGCCAGCTAGTCTGTGTGTGTACTACTGCCCTCTACTGGCTAGAATCAAAACTGCTCATTAAAGTACGGTTATAGTTACAGTATCATGCAGAGGCCCCGGTCCGGACTTGGCTCTATAGAAACATGTAGTAAGAGACAGTCTGACTCACAGAGCAAGCGTCTGTACTGCTACTAGCTAGTGGAGATTCTCCTTAACTCAGTGGTAGGAGCCTGTGGTTTGAATTAGGAGGATCTGGGTTCTGTCCCAACGGTTGGTTTGAAGTTCCACGCATGGACCGCCCTGGCAGCTGGGAAGACTTAGCTGGCCAGGCATTTGTTAAAATATGTCTGTGTCTGGTTTATCGCCACTGTACAAGAACCCTCCTTTTACCTGCATGTTTGTTACAAAAATTCCCTCACTATGTTTTTATTTTCAGATAATTTACAGTATTTAAATTGTTCTGTAAGTGGATGCATGGATCTGGAAGAAGTCTTTGTGCCTAGTACATTAATGTTGGTTAGAATATGATGTTAGATTTTATTAATAGGTTTCCCCTATGTCCCACTGACATCAGTCATATGCAACTATTGGGCAGCAGCAGGGCGTTCAGAAGTGACTTTTCTCCGCTTCGTGAGGTCTGACTTGTATAACCTGTTATGGGCACAGTCTGAGATTCACGGTGGTGTGAATGAGGCCCACCAAATCCATACCACTGACTTGATACATAAAGCAGCAGGGGCCTTCTGATCACCCACCACAAAAAGAGAAACAGGATTACACAGACTAGTTCACACACTGGGATCAGAATACAAGTGACACATTCTTGATATTCACAATTGCCCCTTTCCCCAGGCTTCCCCAAAAACCCAGAGGAGGGAGGAAAGGCCAAAGACTCCACGAAGTCCGTTGGGGACCTTACCATGTCAATTATTAACCAAGGAGGTGCTCAGACACTGTAGTGATGGATGCCAGTCCAGAACCCTGAAATACGTGAAGCTCAGGAATGCTTCTCTTAGGTGTGTGGGATTAGTGAGATAAGCAATTGAAATTTTTACAATGACTGCTTTAGCATGTCAGCGCTTTGTCTGCAGACACCTTATGGATCCCATCCCGCGCCCTCTGTGAATGTAATGGAATAGTTCCAGGTACAGCTGATTTCAGACACGGCCTGTGGACAGCCCTCCTCTTTCTCCCCTCTCTATTGGCAGCACCAGTGGAAACTCTGAAATCCTAGTCATGATGTTGTTTGCAGCTCTTGGGCTTAGTGATGCAAGGCTGCCATTTCCACACCCTGGAAATGACCCAGAACTGTATAAAGATTAGCCAGCTCCCTGTGACCAACTTCAGACTGTAGGGGAAGGGAACTGTTCCAAGTTTGGGTTCAGACACTGCTGAGATCACAAGAAGCCACGAACATTTCATCCTGAGGGCCATTCTTTCCCCAAACTCCTCAACGCCCACTTTCCAAGCTCCCAAGTGCTAGCACACGTGGAGTGTGAGACCAGTGCCAATGCCACCTCAGGAAGCAGTGGGGCTGGAGAGCCAGAGCCGTGTAAGTTTTCCTCCATACCAGGCCCATTCTCTCCATAACATCGTGTCTCTGGGCTAAAACCACAAAGGGACGTAGGTGTTGCAATGCTCAATCCAAGCCCCGCCCTTCTGAGGTAGTTAGATACTGAACTCCGGGCCCTAGGAAGGCGCCTAGCTCTGCTTGGGATTCACAGCCATGAACTTTCTCCTGGAATTAGGCACCTAAGCCAGGTCGGCCTCCCTTTCTCGATAAAGAACAGAGAGCAGGAGACCCCATTACAGCAGTAGCCCAGGGGGCATGATCAGGGCACTCACTTGGGATGTGGGAAACCTGTTTTCAAATCCCTACTCTGCCTGATTTGCAGCAGGGACTTGAATTTGGGTTTCTTACATCCCAGGTGAGTCACCTGATGGCCCGCCATGCTAGGGGATTCTGCTGAAGCTGGTCCAGGGCTCAGGCCTGGGTGAGGGTGACGAGCCGGTCAGCACTAGGATGTAGGTGGTTTGTGCATACCAACTGGCAGACACCTCACCCACTTTCCCAGAGAAACAGCATCTATGGAGTTGGGCAGCAACTTGAGCAGGAGGTTGGAGGATTTCAGTTAGCACCAAAGCTCTTTTGTGGAGCTGACCCTCTGCCATTATCTCTGGCCCTTTGTTTCTCCCATAGCAGCACCTATGTCTGACAAAGAACCAGGATGATTAGCCATGTGCCCTGTTTCCTGGCTTGCTGTCTGCCACCAGCCGCGATACACCTCGGGCAGCAGGCAGACTGGTGGTCGAGGGGGAGTTCCTGTGCAGCCCTGCTTTCCACACAGAGCTGGCTGCATAGGGAAACTGACCAGAACTGCACAGTTCCCTGCCTCGGGGTATGTTTCCCCCTGAGAATTATGTGAGTCCCTCAATGTGTAGAGATGAGCAACCAAAACATTTGTCTAACCCTCCACATGGCTATCCCATGGAGGCATTTGTTCCTCCTTGTTAATACATGAGGAAGAAACGCTTTGGGGAAGTACCAGGGGAGCATACTGTAAAGAAAATCACGGGAAATAACCCCCTCCCCACATGTGTACAAAATACCGTAATAGCCTCCTATACCTCATCCCCCCAACCACACACTCATGCACACCCTGCCTTCCAAGAGATTTCTTAGTGCTCAGAGGACATCTCTCTCCACCATCTCCCAAGATCTGGGAGGAACCTGCGCTCACGTTGGGGTCTCCCACATGTTGTACCTGTGTGATAACCCCCCCCACACACACACACACACACCACCATCACCACCAGGCAGCAGGAGGGACATCCAGAGCAGGTGCTCATCCAGGACAGTGGTTTTCAACCTTTTTTCATTTGGATGGAGGTGCGGACCCCTTGGAAATCTTAGACACAGCCTGGGACCCCCAGGGTCCATGGATCATAGGTTGAGAACCCTGATCTAGAACCTCCACAACGGACTGACCTTGCTTGGAGTGAGGGAGTGAAGAGCAAGGAGGGCAGGCAGGCTCTTGGGCCCAGGGCTCAAGAGGCCTGGAGCTGACACTAGGGGGACAGGAGACTCCGTTTGGGAATCCTCGGACAGTATCATTGTGACTTGCTCTCCTTTGGGGCAAGTTTTATGTGTCTTGTGTTTGTGTCAACATTGAGACTGCGCCTTGTTCCTTTGAAAGTAATGTTCAGAAAAGCCAGGCAGAGGGTGCAGTGGGGAGCGCTGCCCCACACCCATGGACAGGAGGGGAAGTGCCCCACGCTTTAACCCCTTCTCCTGCTCCATCCCCTCCAGGGCTTTCACCAGGATGGCCCCGGTCCACAGGCTACTGTCCTGGGAATGGGAACCCCGGGCAGCGCTCCGCACTGCTCTGCGGCTGGCCGGTCCAGTGCGCCCAGGCTCACCCCATGTCCCACCAGAGGGGGCAGCCCCGCAAGGCCCCTGCCTGCAGCCCGGGCCGCCCCACTCCCCGCAGCTGCAGCCCCACCGGCTCCGCAGGGAACGGGCCCCCGACGCACGCAGGGGCAGGCTCAGCACCAGGCCTGCCGGCAGGGGGCGCCGCCGGGCCGCCGCGGGCCGGGCAGGGGCGGGGCAGCGGCAGGGGACGGGGACGGGGACCGGGACGGGGCGGCCGCAGCAGGTGCGGGTCGGGGCGCAGCGCTCGCATCCCGCAGTGACACCTGCCGCCTCCTGCCTGCAGCACCCGCCGGCCGCCGCGCCGGCCGCATGGAGTCCCGCAGGCCAGGAGACGCCCGAGGTGAGAGCGCCCCGGGGTGCCCCGTCACTGGGGTCCTGCCCCGGAGCAGAGCGGGGCCCGGGGAAAGGGACCCGGGGGGGACGGGGGGACGGAGCAGAGCGGGGCCCGGCGGGGACGGAGCAGAGCGGGGCTCGGGGAAAGGGACCCGGGGGGGACGGGGGGACGGAGCAGAGCGGGGCTCGGGGAAAGGGACCCGGGGGGGACGGGGGGACGGAGCAGAGCGGGGCTCGGGGAAAGGGACCCGGGGGGGACGGGGGGACGGAGCAGAGCGGGGCCCGGGGGGAGGGACCCGGGGGGGACGGGGGGACGGAGCAGAGCGGGGCTCGGGGAAAGGGACCCGGGGGGGACGGGGGGACGGAGCAGAGCGGGGCCCGGCGGGGACGGAGCAGAGCGGGGCTCGGGGAAAGGGACCCGGGGGGGACGGGGGGACGGAGCAGAGCGGGGCCCGGCGGGGACGGAGCAGAGCGGGGCTCGGGGAAAGGGACCCGGGGGGGACGGGGGGACGGAGCAGAGCGGGGCCCGGGGGGAGGGACCCGGCGGGGACGGAGCAGAGCGGAGCCCGGGGGGAGGGACCCAGGGGGGACGGGGGGACGGAGCAGAGCGGGGCTCGGGGAAAGGGACCCGGGGGGGACGGGGGGACGGAGCAGAGCGGGGCCCGGGGGGAGGGACCCGGCGGGGACGGAGCAGAGCGGAGCCCGGGGGGAGGGACCCGGGAGGGACGGGGGGACGGAGCAGAGCGGGGCCCGGCGGGGACGGAGCAGAGCGGGGCTCGGGGAAAGGGACCCGGGGGGGACGGAGCAGAGCGGGGCTCGGGGAAAGGGACCCGGGGGGGACGGGGGGACGGAGCAGAGCGGGGCCCGGCGGGGACGGAGCAGAGCGGGGCTCGGGGAAAGGGACCCGGGGGGGACGGGGGGACGGAGCAGAGCGGGGCCCGGGGGGAGGGACCCGGCGGGGACGGAGCAGAGCGGAGCCCGGGGGGAGGGACCCGGGGGGGACGGGGGGACGGAGCAGAGCGGGGCTCGGGGAAAGGGACCCGGGGGGGACGGGGGGACGGAGCAGAGCGGGGCTCGGGGAAAGGGACCCGGCGGGGACGGAGCAGAGCGGAGCCCGGGGGGAGGGACCCGGGGGGGACGGGGGGACGGAGCAGAGCGGGGCTCGGGGAAAGGGACCCGGGGGGGACGGGGGGACGGAGCAGAGCGGGGCTCGGGGAAAGGGACCCGGGGGGGACGGGGGGACGGAGCAGAGCGGGGCCCGCGGGGAGGGACCCGGGGAGGACTGGGGGACGGAGCAGAGCTGGGCCCGGGGGGAGGCACCCGGGGAGGACTGGGGGACGGAGCAGAGCGGGGCCCGCGGGGAGGGACCCGGGGAGGACTGGGGGACGGAGCAGAGCGGGGCCCGCGGGGAGGGACCCGGGGAGGACTGGGGGACGGAGCAGAGCGGAACCCGGGGGGGACGGAGCAGAGCGGGGCCCGGGGAAAGGGACCCGGCGAGTGCGCACCTGTCAGTCCTAGCGCGCTCAGGGTCCACGGGCATCTCCTCCGCCCTATGGCCTCGGCGCTGACTCCTGCCAGTCTCTGCTCTGGGGTGAGCCGGGCAGCCTGCGCCAGGCGCTGCGATGCCCCCTCCTGTGTCTCCGGGCAGCCAGAGCCTTCCCCCGGGCCGAGGGTCTCGTGTCCCCAACTCCCCTCCCCGGCCTGGAGACACCGGCGCCGTTTGGGAAAGACCGGAGCGTTTTAAAGGCGATTCTGTCTCTGCAGCTACCCCAGCGCCTGCCTCCGAGAGCTGGCGGGGCTCAGCGCCCCTGGCTGGGCTCGTGGCCGGTCCGCCTGCCTGGAGAGCTGGCGGCAACCCACAGCTCCTGGGGCATGGCAGAGCTTTTCAGCCTTTCATTCTCTTCCTGAGCGAAGGGTCCCAGGACCGACTGGGACGGGGACTGCTCATGTACTGCTTCTTCCCGGCAGGAGCCTTGGGGTCTTGATCCTTCCCTCCTTGTATAGGCAAAACCCAGGGCCAGGAGGAGTGCTGGGGATGGACCCTGCAGGTCTGTCCCACCAGTGGGAGTTCTGCACAAGGGTTTGTGCCCAAGGAGGCCAGGTGAACCTCAGGGCAGGGGGTGACAAAGGAGAGCCCCAATTAGCAGAGAGGTGAGGCTGGTGCCTTCCAGGGCTGCTTCAGTTCCACTTCCTAGAAACATCCGGGTAGAAAATAAGTGTGTATCTTTCACGTTAAAATCAGCAAACACTTGTAATAATGGATAACTTAAACCACACGGGAAAGCTCCTGCCTGGCTCTTGCTTTCAAATGCGGAGGGACCCTTCCCTTGTCACAGATCATGGCCCTGATCCTGGGGAAACTCATGCATCCGATGAAGTGAGCTGTAGCTCACGAAAGTTCATGCTCAGATAAATTGGTTAGTCTCTAAGGTGCCACAAGTACTCCTTTTCTTTTTGCGAATACAGACTAACACGGCTGTTACTCTGAAACCTGTCATGCACCTGGGTAACTTTACTTATCTCAGTAGCCCTATTAACTTAAATGGGACTGACTGCACCAGTAAAGTTGCTCACTTGATTAAATCTGTTGTAATTGGCCCCAGTGTCTGTACGTACAAGATGATGGTTTCCTATTTCTTGAGTAAACTTCATTTTTCTGAGTAACAGCCGTGTTAGTCTGTATTTGCAAAAGAAAAGGAGGACTTGTGGCACCTTAGAGACTAACCAATTTATTTGAGCATAAGCTTTCGTGAGCTACAGCTCACTTAATCGGATGCATACTGTGGAAAGTACAGAAGACGTTTTTATACACACAAACCATGAAAAAATGGGTGATTATCACTACAAAAGGTTTTCTCTCCCCCCCACCCCACTCTCCTGCTGGTAATAGCTTATGTAAAGTGATCACTCTCCTTACAATGTGTATGATAATCATTTTTCTAACATTTTGTACATGACTGGAGATCTGCAGGTGTGCGTGTCTTTACGTCTGGTTTTGAATAGTGGGATTTTCCTTTAAAAGATTCATGAATTCAAGAGACTTGGGCAAATCTGCAATAAGAACATATTGTGGAATGTCAGGTTTCAGAGTAGCAGCCGTGTTAGTCTGTATTCGCCATTTCAATGTGCCATTTGTGTGGAAGTGTTTTGCTATTTTTTGCACAAATGCATGTGACAGTGACACTTCCTAGTTGGGAAATATTTAGAAAAATGATCAGTGATGCACTTAGCAGCTGGCACTGCACCAGGACACTTTCTAGGTGCTCAAATTCCATGATACAGAATAATAGGCTAGGGCCAGTAACTGCGGGTTCCTGTCTCTGTAGCTGCCAGGTGTTTCTATTGTAATCAGAGGCCTGTGCTTCCCAGCCTGGCAGCTGTCTCAGTGAGCTGCTATGCCGATGTCATTATCCTGTTTGCCCTAGAAGTGCCTGTAATTCTCACTTAGGGCCCAATCCTGCAAACAGTTCTGTGTAAGAGTAACTTTACTCATGTCAGTAAACCCCGGCGTTGAGATCAACAGTATTTGCAGGATTGGGCCCACAGTGAATTTGGTGCAAGAGGAGCAGATGAGCTCTAAGGCAGGGGGCCCTGGCTTAACACAGATCACCCGGATAAATAGCAAAGGGAGCAAGCAAGAAATACCAGAGATTAATGAGTTTGCATATGCCTTTGCTAGATTTGTGAATGCCCTCCAGAGACCGCTGTCTGCTTAGGGAAGTGGCCTTGTACTCACTTGGTTCCATATTGTTTTAAAATACTGAATACCTTTCCCAGATAGGGTTGCCAACCCTCTAGGATTGGCCTGGAGTCTCCAGGAATCAGCACTGATCACCTGGTGACTATTGAAAGTAATCTGGGAGATTTTAATAGGATATTTTAAACGACATTTCGTCATGTTGGGGGAAAACATCTCCCAGAATAGCTTCAGTCAGAGTTGGCAACTCTACTCCCAGACCTGAAGAAGAGCTCTGTAATGCAAAATCATAGAAGATTAGGGTTGGAAGAGACCTCAGGAGGTCATCTAGTCCAACCCCCTACTCAAAACAGGACCAAACCCAACTAAACCAGCCCAGCCAGGGCTTTGTCAAGCCAGGCCTTAAAATCCTCTAAGATTCCACCAACTCCCTAGATAACCCATTCTAGTGCTTCACCACCCTCCTAGTGAAATAGTTTTTTCTAATATCCAACCTAGACATCTCCCACTGCAACTTCAGACCATTGCTCCTTGTACTGTCATCTGCTGCCACTGAAGAGCTGAGATCCATCCTCTTTGGAACCCCCCTTCAGGTAGCTGAAAGTAGCTATCAAATCCCCCCCTCACTCTTCTCTTCTGCAGACTAAACAAACCCACTTCCCTCAGCCTCTCCTCATAAGTCATGTGCCCCAGCCCCCTAATCATTTTTGTTGCCCTTCGCTGGACTCTCTCCAATTTGTCCACATCCTTTCTGTAGTGAGGGCCCCAAAACTGGACACAATACTCCAGGTGTGGCCTCACCAGTGCCGAATAGAGGGGAATAATCACGTCCCTCGATCTGCTGGCAATGCCCCTACTTATACAGCCCAATATGCCATTGTCCTTCTTGGCAACAAGAGCACACTGCTGACTCATATCCAGCTTCTCGTCCACTGTAACCCCTAGGTCCTTTTCTGCAAACTTGCCGCTTAGCCATTCGGTCCCTAGTCTGTAGCGGTGCATGGGATTCTTCCATCCTAAGTGCAGGACTCTGCACTTGTCCTTTTTGAACCTCATCAGATTTCTTTTGGCCCAGTCTTCCAATTTGTCTAAATCACTCTGGACCCTATCCCTACCCTCCAGCATATCTATCTCCCCCACCCCACTCCCAGCTTAGTGTCATCTGCGAACTTGCTGAGGGTGCAATCCATCCCATCCTCCAGATCATTAATAAAGATGTTGAACAAAACCGGCCCCAGGACTGACCACTGGGGCACTCCGCTCGATACCAGCTGCCAACTAGACATTGAGCCGTTGATCACAAAAGCTTGTCTCTCTCACCAATTGCTGGTACAATAAAAGATATTACCTCACCCATTTTGTTTCTTTAAAATATTTTTTCACCCTCCATGTGTAGAGTTAAACATGGCTCCTGGGCAGATGATCAAAGCCAGGATCAAGAAGACTTTGCCAGTGACTGGCCCTCAGGCTCCAACAGTCAGTGAGCTGATGCATTGGTACTGCATGAACACCAATACGCATGGCTGCCGGCGTATCGTGGTATCAAGGGGACGCTTGCGCAGGTTCATCTGGATCCTGCTCACCTTGAGCGCCGTGGGGCTGATCCTGTGGCAGTGTGCTGAGCTCGTCATGTCCTATTACACGGCCTCTGTCTCAGTCACCGTGCAGTTCCAGAAGCTGCCCTTCCCCGCTGTCACCATCTGCAATATCAACCCCTACAAGTAAGCCATGAGGGGCCAGGGGATGGCTAATTACGAATGAATGGCAGGGTCATGTATGAATGGCAGGGTCATGCCATTATGGCCAGGGTGGGCATGCTTTCAACGGACACGAGGAAAGTGTTTCTCAGACATTTGTTAAATAATTTTTCCTCAAAACTCTGTCCAGCACTGAGCCCCTCAGGAAGCTTATCCTGCTGCTCTGACACCACTGCTCTTTAATTCCATCCCCTTATTGTTAGCTCTACCCCCTTCCCACAGCACCCTAAAATGCTGCACCTCTACTTTCTGGCTGTTTACACTCGTCAGATATTTGTAGCCATATTTGACTTACCAGTGCTGAGCCAAGCTAGATGCATTTAGCTTGTTTTATCTTTCTGCACGCATCAGCCCCCCCATTCCCCTCTCTCTGAATGCCGTCCTTCCAGTAATGGAGAGCTCAGGCCTAACTAATATTCCAGGCACAAACTCTCCAACGGGGGACAGAGAGTTTTCCATCTCCTCTTGCTTGGATGGGATGCCTTGGCATATGCCGTCCAAAATCGCATGGGGTTCTTTTTCCTGCCAAACTGTATTGCACACTTCTGTCTAATCTGCTGTCCGCTCTCCCCACCCCAGTCTCTCTCTGCCATTCTTGATTTCTGGTCTCTCCTGCCCATGGAGGATCTGCATTTCAGACTGTATTGTCCCAGCTGCATTGTCCCCAGGATAAATCTTTTCCATTTCTTGTCCATCTTTCTGCTCTCTCTAGTTTTGGCAATTCCTCCTCATTTAGTGCAATCCCCCAATATCTATCTGTTACTGCCTTCTCTAGCCTCTCCAGCTCATTAATTAAGATTTTAAAGAAGCTCGGATCTTACAGTGACCTCTTCACAGCTCAGTCTGTTGCTGTTTATAATGGCCTGTTGTCCATAGTCCTTCAGTCAATGGGCAATCTCTAGGGTCTAGTTTTTACCCAAGCCAATTCAAATTAATTGTGTGAATAAATGTTCCAAGTGAAGCATCAGCACTAAGTCAGTCTAGGGAGGAGAATGAGGAAGAGCTGGGTGTCCCCTATAATGGGCTATTCATTGTACAATGCGTAGGACAGGATAGGACTGCAGGGAGTAGTCCAGCAGGTTGACACCGGGAGAATATGGCATGTTATTTGCTATTACCTTCTCTCCAATGTAGATATAGTGCAATGAAAGAGCATTTGTCTGAACTGGACAAAGAGACAAAAAATGCTTTGGAGACTTTATATGGCTTTTCAGAGGGCAAATCCAAGATACGTCGGGATGCAGATGACTGGAACGCTACAGAGAGCAAATTTCTTGAAAGAATCCCTCTGCTAAAGTTCAAAGACCTCTCTAAGAAGACTGTTACTGAGATTCCAAGTGGCAATAAGCGGAAAATTGAGACTAGTGTCTTTCACCAAGGTTCCAGCATGGTGAATACTGGGGAGCCACAAGATGTCGTGGGCTTTCAGCTGGTGAGTTCCATTCCTACGTGGTGACTGGGCGCGGTGTTGGCACAGGGAGTGGATGTGCTAGGGCAGGCATGACTATTTGAGCAGATGACAAGTGTAGCAGTGGAGAGAAATGATAAAACTTTCAAGAGTTAATTGAGGCTTTAGAGAAGAATAGATACAAAGAACCTTCCAGGATGGAGAGACCCTGTACTGTAGGTCTTCCAAATCCATCGGTTCCTTAAACATCTCCATCCACTGCTTCCCGCAGATTATTCCACATACCCACAACCCTCGGGGACAAAAAGTTCTTTTTGAAATCCAGCCTAAACTGCTTCCTCTTTATTGCCAACCATGACACCAGGGAGGTCATTTCTTAGATCCCCTATGATGAGCCCCCACTAGCCATGCTTCTTTAAAGTTACACACATTCAGTTCCTGATGTCCATGCTCACAGGAAAGGCCACTGGTGCCCAGATGAGCCACTTTGCTTCCTCTATGACAGGTTTCAGAGGAACAGCCGTGTTAGTCTGTATTCGCAAAAAGAAAAGGAGTACTTGTGGCACCTTAGAGACTAACCAATTTATTTGAGCATGAGCTTTCGTGCTCATGCTCAAATAAATTGGTTAGTCTCTAAGGTGCCACAAGTACTCCTTTTCTTTTTGCTTCCTCTGTACCTTTTCCAGACTGATCT
This sequence comes from Caretta caretta, assembly GCF_965140235.1. Taxonomy (NCBI): domain Eukaryota; kingdom Metazoa; phylum Chordata; order Testudines; family Cheloniidae; genus Caretta; species Caretta caretta. The sequence continues at coordinate 1,900,113 of NC_134215.1, forward strand.
GCCTTCAGAATGCACACAGTTCTCAACACGAGGTCTACCAAGGACTTTTTGAAGAGGAACTGTTTGTATCCCGTAATACCTTATTTGTCTTTTTTTCCTCCACCTGCAACTAGAAACTTCTTGCTTGAGTAGCATTGTTCAGTAGAAATCATATTGCAAACCCTTCAGTGGAAAATTATACCACATCTTCCTCATCTGAAACTCATTTTCCTCCTTTATTATTGTTAGTGTGACCCAAACAACAGCAGTGACTGTGCAGTTTACACATTCAGCTCTGGGGTAAATGCTATTCAAGAATGGTACAAGCTGCATTATATGAACATCATGGCACAAATACCCCTGGAGACGAAAGTGAATATGGGCTACTCCGCTGAGGATCTTCTGCTGACGTGTTTCTTCGATGGCATATCTTGCGACACAAGGTCAGTGCACAAAAATTACTCACCAGCCTAACTTCTCACTTCTTAAAATAAACGTCAAACAATTAGGAATTAAATGTTTGTTATTTACAGAGTGCAAATCAGTGCGCTCAGGAATATACAGAGCATAGAGGAAGCCACCGTCCCTTGCTTACTATCTAGATTAGGCGGACTGCACCATTCAGACTGACAATCAGCCAATCACCAGGCTCAGAATGGTGAAGACAGATGTGTAAATTTTAACATTGTGTTACACACGTCTTGCTCTGACAGATTATCGCTGACAGGTTTAGCAGTAAACGTGCATTTGAAGGTGGGTTGAATGAAGGAGGATAGTCATTTGGAGCACAAAGAAAGACTGTTAAAATGAACTTCAAGCACCAAACCTGCTTGTTCTCTCTCCTCTCAGGCTCATGGGCGATCCAGTGAGTAATTTATATTGCCATGGGCAGTTAGACCAGAGCCTAGGATGAAAAAAATGTTTGCTCTCTTTTAGAAACTTCACCCCTTTCCATCATCCACTGCACGGCAACTGCTACACCTTCAATAGTGGAGAAGACGGGAAAGTCCTGACCACTTCCACAGGAGGCAGCGAGTATGGTAAGGGGACCAAGCTGGTAGAGACATTCGAAAGCAGATTGTTCAGGGAACTGCATCCTAAGGGGGTTGACGGACATGTCGGCATTAGACGTGTTATCTGATTGGGTTGGTTCAAATGAACATTTCCCCAAGCTGTTGCCAAATCACATGAATCAAGTGTTGTTGCATCACTAGAGTTTTTCCACCTGAAATTATTCCTCTCCAGTTATGTAACTTGGTTTTTTAACAAGTTTTCAGGAACATTCGAAGTCATCACTAGTAGTTATTATTAGTTGTGCTGGATGCTAAAGATTAGCTGCAGGAGTACTTGGACACTCCAATGATATCCGGACAATTCCACTTGAAGCCAGATGTTTAATCCAAACGGATGATGACAGTTAAAACTGAAGAAGATTGTACAGTGACCATAGACGAGTCAACTCTCCCTGAGCTAGGGCTCTAGCTTTTTTAACCCCGTTAATGCTATTTCTTTGTTCTGCAGGATTGCAGGTCGTTCTTTACATAGAGGAAGCAGATTACAATCCCTTCCTGGTGACCTCGACGGGGGCCAAAATCATTGTCCACGACCAGCAGGAATATCCCTTTATTGAAGATATTGGCACTGAGATTGAGACTGCAGTGGCCACCTCCATTGGGATGCACTTTGTGAGTGGCAGAGATCTTTCTTCTCGGGCTCATGAGCGCTTACAAACACTGTGTTAATTGTGTTAAATAGATCCCCGCTGCTGCCTCACATCATCCAGGAAAGCTAGCAGAGAGCTGGGAGGGTACATTTATGCCCCAGGCCTGGCTATCTAAAGCACCTTAGAAAGCATGAGGCCAGAGAGAGAGCCACTGTAACTGAGCTGTGTTTGAGCACTCTCCTGACTCAGGTTTTACTGCTCAGGGGTGAGAGCTGTTGGAAATACAGGCCTGTGGGAATCCCACACCTACGGGTGATCCTGGTTTTATCCCATGGATTTCTTGAGGATTTTGATGTTTTCTACAACGTCTGAGGCACCATCCACACCATCAAACCCCTGCTTTAACTCATGTTCTGCAGCACAGTACAGACATGGTTGTGGGTCAGATCAGGTGGTTTGGCTGCCAGAGCAGACGAGCTAAAGCACAACTCTGACGTCTGGCTATTCTGATTGGCCAGATGGGTCTGTGCTTACTGCCCTCCTGGCTGTGAAGAGACCTTTCCAGGTGGCCATGTCTGCACTCGCCTGCCTCGGGAAATCTCCCACCATTGCTATCACTCAGGGTAGGGTGGAGGCTGAAATAAGGTGCTGGGAGTTTCCCAAAGTAGTATTTGGAGTGGCTGGGTGTGTCAAGCCGTGCCCTGATAGTCCATGCATTAGAAAGGACAGTAGGGTAAAGCCTGACAGGTTCACATGTGCATATAGTTGACTGTCTTCCAGGTGTCTGGATAAGCATTAGGGACAAGTGACTTTATAGTGTCTAAAAATACGGGACTTTCCCAAAGAGGCTTGTAGCTTTCTATAAAAGCAGGCATGAGTAATCAGCAGCAGAGGGTTGGATCTATAGAGACCTAAAATACCTCCCAACCCTGCCGAACCCCCATGCCCTTGTTTTGATGCCTATAGAATAAGGACAACGCCGCACGTCACATCAACCAAACTCTGCTAGAACAAATCTAGATATTGAAAACCAGGGTTGCCTTGGCAACCCTCAGCCAAGCCACACGCTGCCTTAAAGCCCCAGAGTCACGTCTTGAGACGGCTGGCCGCAGAACAAGACTTGGTGCGCAGTGAATAAGACAGTCACTCCAACAGGAAAGACTGACAGCACACAAACTCTGATGTGGAAGAAGTGCCCTTTCGTAGCAGGGGGCCATTGCAAATATTCTGAATGTGTAGGCGGTTAGACTTTGAGTACCCTGAATTATGGTAGGCAGGAGGCATCTCATGGAGGCGTCAAATATAATTAGGAAAAAATCTAAAAACCATTCTAGCCACATAATCTCCTACTAAAAGCAACCTACGTCCTACAGGCTAATTCACGTAAGCTAGCTTCAGTCCTGCCCCATCATTGTTATAGTTTAGGACTGTGCTCCCAGGCCGTCCAATAAGCAGCACTGAATGGTCTCTTTCCTTCAGCTCGGCTGGGGTCTCTCAAGTCAACATTTGTTTTCTGGTTTTCAGACTCGGTCTCACAAGCTAAGCAAACCGTACAGCGACTGCACAGAGACCGGCACTGACATTCCAGTAGCGAACCTCTACAACAAGAGCTACTCACTCCAGGTAAAGCTCTGTTACGCTTGCTTTTTCAGAGACCAGGTGGGGGATGTAATATTAATAAAATTATTATATCTGCTCTTGGACCAACTTCTGTTGGTGAGAGAGACGAGCTTTCGAGCCACAAGGAGCTCTTCCTCAGGCTTTTCAGTCATTTGAGCGATCCCCTTGTACAAACAGCACAGGATTCTGCCCCCAACCCTGCAGGATCACTGCTGCAGTTGAATGCTTTGGATCACAGCTGTAGAATACCGCAGTACTTTTAAAATCAGGGTTTTGTTCCAAAATGATTGAAGCTTGAAGTTGCCTTGGGGATTCTGTCATATAGCAGGAACATTAGCTCATTATGAAATTCTCTGGCACTGCTGGACTGGAAAATATTGGCCAAACAAATGTTGCAGCTTAGTAAGCCTTGAAGCCAGAAATTGTGACCCCTGTCAGATAAGACTCCATGAACAACTGATACTATCTAATCTGTGTCCAACCAGCAGAACGCTTACAAAGAAAGTTTCCACTAGTTTTGCAAGGCTCCTGTAATAGGCTCCACCGTGAGAGCATCAAGCATCCTGGTTTCCTCCATGCTAGTTCCCATTGCTCTTGTATTAATTGCTACTTTTTGCAAATCCAGTACCTGGGCTTGATTTTTCTCTTAATGGGTATTAAAATGCCAGCACCCAGTGATGTGATGCCAGCTGAGGTCACACGGGCCTCCAGCAGAGTTAGTGCCTTAAAGCATGGAGCCCGGCACTGCAGTCGGTAGGGACTGAAGATGGGGCCCCACCTACTGGAAATGTCAGCTGAAAATGTTAGTTCCTGCTGGTTCCAGCTGACAACCCATTTTGGAACAGAGCAGTAACCTAGAAGCAACCCAGGCCTGCTTGTGCATTTGTTGACCCATGGAAACCCAACTCTTGGTTTCTTTCCCTGCAGATTTGCCTGCATTCCTGTTTCCAGAGGGCCATGGTGGATACCTGTGGCTGTGCCCAGTATGCCCAGCCCTTACCTCCCGGGGCAGAATACTGCAACTACAAGAAATACCCCAACTGGAGTAAGTTCTCCACAGCATGAGTAAAGCCCCCGCACAGCCTCCTTTACTGCCTAGTTACAACCACCAAATGTCCTGCTGGCAGACAGGTCCCAGCTCCGCCCCTGGCATTAGATCATTACCACACACACTATACTCCACTGAAATTGCCACCCACACAAGCCCATCCGGGCTGGAGGAAAGGTGAATCTGCCTTGGACTAATGCGGGTGCCCTCGCCAGCTTTTATTGCTCAGCCCAGAGATAGCTCTCTGCTAGCAAGAGCCGCCTTGTCTCTGAAATCCCAGCAACACACTTTGTAACACTAGTTAATTGTACTCTGGTAGCATCTGGAGGCCCCGCCTGAGTCCAGGGCTCTGTTGTGCTAGGGGCTCTCAGGACAAATTTTTTGGTGGCCAGTCAGAGTGCGGCTACCAACTCTTGCTGGTGGCCACTCTCACACTTTTCCCTAAAATACTTAATTAGCATTAGGAAAAACAAACAAATATGCACATAGACACGGCCAAATCATTGTAACTTATTTATTGCTAACTAGTAATGGGGCATTGGGGTGGTTGGCCAGGGGAGGTAGCAGGGGTCCAGAGCATGAAGCTTTGTGGCTGGGGGTCAGGGCCTGGGGCTGGAGCCCAAAGCCCCATGGCCAGAGCCTGCTGTCCTGCCACCCCAGGGCTGGAGCCCAACGCCTGAGCCCCACTGCCACTGGAAAGGTAGGGAACTCACCAGCTGCCTGCTCCCCCAGGTGTCTCCAGATGGGAGCAGGGCCCAACCCCCTGCTGGCGGCCGCAGCAACCAACACCAGGGCAGTGCATCCAGGAGCAACAGGGACGGGGAGGGGCCGCTGCTTTCCCATCCCTCCCAAATCACAGTCAAGGAGGCTGTGGCCACAAGAAAAGCCGCTGGTGGCTGCATTTGAGAAACACCATGCTCACTGCTAGACACGGCATAAGCATAGCGAGCGCCTGTCCCTGCCCCGAGGAGTGTGTCTTTCCAGGGAAAGTATTTACCTCCATTTCGTAGCTGGGGAAATGAAACCCTCAGAAGAGGGGGGACTTGCCCAAGGCACAGAGTGAGTCTGTTACAGAGCCAGGAATTGAACCCAGATCTCCCAAGCCCAGTGTATTAAGCACAAGACCAGACTCTGGCTTCCCCAGCCAGTTACCCTGCACTCTCTTTCTGCAGTGTACTGCTACTACAAGCTGCATGAGAAGTTTGTGAAGGAGCAGTTGGGCTGTCAGCAGATTTGCAAAGAAGCCTGCAGGTAAGTCCAGCTGCCAGATAGGCAAGAAATGAAACATTCCTTATACAGGAATTCAGACTGACAGCTAACACTAGGCTTCTTTTCCCACAGCTTTAAGGAATGGACGCTGACCACCAGCTTAGCCCAGTGGCCATCTTCAGTTTCTGAGGTGAGCTCCCAGTTCTGCTCTGCTTGCTTAGCCGGCCTAGATGCACAACGAGAGTTGCAGGCTCCGCGTTCAGGCTGGCTTGGTTCCCTTGTGCCTTGGACCACAGGATCATTGTCAGGCTGGGGCTTTCCCCTGCTTCTGCTGCTGTGTCAGTGAGGGCTGCCCTCCCCCCAAAGGGGGGGATGAGCCCAGATTTCTCAGCGATGGGGAGATGAGGTTACAAGGGCGAACGGCCTCCCGCAATGAAAGGGGGCAGGGAAGCTTCACAGCTCCAACAGGAACTAGGTAAAATCCAGAGGTGCAGCCTGGGGAGTGAGAGGCCCCTTCTGTATTTGTGAGCATTGGCCTGGTGCTCCTGACCAGGGGATCTGAACACTTGCAATGTGTGAGGCTCCTATAGCCAGGTACAAGGACACGGCCCTGGCCAAGGAGCTCACCAGCTAACCTGCAAACGTGTCCCCTGGGGGTTCAGTCTCTCTGGGTCTGTGAGATCCCCCCACTTGGCGGTAGCGTGAGGGCCCCACCACACAATCATGGCATTCTAGAATGGAACCCGAGCCAAATGAGCTGTCACATCCTGGGCTCCCTGGGCTTGTGCTCATGGCAGTTGCATTGTTTTCTTGTTTTCCAAGGACTGGATGCTTCGAGTCCTCTCTTGGGACAAAGGGCAGAAAATCAACAAAATGCTGAACAAGTAAGTTTCCCCCTGTGTATTTCCAGCCTGTGTCCGGAGTTCAGATACAATCACAGCGGCCCTAACAATGGCAATGGAAAAGAACGCTCCCTTCGACGGGCCTGGCCCTACTCGTCCAACTGGTTCTTTAAATCACTCTTCAGTGAGCCTCACGCTATTGTTTGACTAAAGCCAGGGCCTGCTCTCTCTCTCTCCCTTCCCAGAACGGACCTCGCAAACCTCGTGGTGTTCTACAAAGACCTGAACGAGAGATTCATTTCCGAGAATCCCGCCAACAACGTAAGCTCTGACGTCTGCAGTCTGTTTAGACCCAGAATAGGTCCAGTGCAGGCAGCGGCAGAACAAGCTCCCCCAAACAGTGCCCTCCAACGTGCCCCAGTCCTGTCCTGTCGCTAGCATCTCCAGGGGCATGTGGGGAGGTCAGGTTCCTTGGCTCATTCAGTCCTTGTCCTCTGTCATGTAGGCACCTCTCTATGGGGAACTGCCCGGAGACAAGTGTAAGTGACTGTTCTGTTTCAACGTTAGTTGACATTTCTAGAGCATAAGCTAGAGTGGAGCAGGCAGGAAGCTTAGAGACGTGCCCATTATATTTTGCCTTCACTTTAGTGACCAGACTCCTGTATTGGGCAAGTTGTGTCCCTTTAACAGTGTCTAGTTACCCAGCCCCTGGGCACCTCGTGACAGACGCTGATTGCTCTAGCTCAGAGACGTCTCCTCTCTGGCTGCTGCTGGTTGCCTGGCTGGTTCAGGTGTAACCTTGCACTCTCTTCTCCTCCAGATTGTTATTCTTCTTTCCAACTTCGGGGGCCAGCTGGGCCTTTGGATGAGCTGCTCCGTGGTTTGTGTCATTGAGATCATCGAAGTTTTCTTCATCGACTCCTTCTTCATCGTCATGCGGCACCGCTGGCAAAAGGCGAAGAAATGGTGGAATGACCGAAAAGCAACACCCCATCAGGAGCCCCCTCAGCGTAATGCTCCAGCCAAAGGGGGCCACGACCACGCCGTGTGCCCCGACGAAGACCTGCCCACCTTTAACACTGCCCTTCACTTACCACTGCCCCAGGAAAATCACATGCCCAGGACTCCCCCGCCCAACTACAGCACTTTGCAGCTAAACGCTGCATTCACAGACCCGCTGCCCGACCCTCTGGAGGGCAGGAGCCATTGACCATATTTGTCTCCTCATCCAGAGGCCAAAGCAGGCAATGAACGTGTCATCCGGGTGTCCAGGAGCGAGAGGTGTGTGTCTGGGGGTGAGCGCTAGGGGACTATTGGGTCCAGCCTCGAATTCAGGGATTTGGAGCTTTGTGGTGAAAGCGTCTCTGGGAGGAGCGTGGGCAGGAGGACTCAGCCCCCGGCATAGAGCAGGGGTTGGTAACGCCAGGTCCAAGTCCCTGGTGTTTTCCAATGAAGGGTTGCTGGCGCTGGTTTGTGTAGGATGTGGAACTGAGCTGTGATGGGTCTTGCCAAACAGTGACAAGCCACACACCCCTCCCCATTTCATCTGGGTAGGAATCACGCCTCGGGAGAAGCAGGCATATCAACATGATGCCACACCTGCTCCAGGCCTGACATGTGGGACCAACCCAGGCCTTTAGCGCGGCTTGTGTTACTTGGCTAGGAGCAGGCAGAGAGGGAGCTCTCGGAAAAGAGTTAAAACCTGCAGGTACTGGATGGTGGCGAGAGGAAAGGAAAATACCACTGTAGGGTCAGATTCTAACCGGTTCAGCTAAACACTGAGCAGGTAGGATTCTGCCAGCTGCATCCCAAGAGAGAAATTCCTTAGCCTGGAGGAGAACCTTGAAAGCCAATCGAACTCCTCCTGGAGTAAGGCACGACTCAGCCTGAGTAAAAGGGAGCCAGAGTCATCCCCAACCCTTCCTTTAAAATGCCTGAAGTCTAATTTTGAGCAGGATAATGACCAGACACAGCAATCAGTGCGCTCAAAGTAACCCACTTAAAGTTCAGGTGCCCTTGGCACACTCGGGTTCCAGCACTCTCAAAGGGCAGCTGCATCCTCTTCATGCTACAGTCATTTTGGCCCTTCTGCTGGGAAATACCATTCAAATGCCAGCCTCATTCACTGGCACACACCCTTAGCCCGCACACAGCCTGAAGAACTGGGCTGTGCTCTGGGGAGCATCTCAAGGGCCAGGAAGGAAGAGGAATCCCACTCCAGGGCACAGTGGCAGCAGAGCCCCCTGGGAATTCCTGCACCCAGACCCAGCCTTAACGGGGAACAGTGAGCAGAAGATACACTGACCCCATCCCCAGGCATGTTTCCCTTAAACTCCCCTTGTCCATTAGCATGCAGCGAGTTCCCTATGGAGCTGCTCTCTCTGATGCCAAGCCCCTGTGCACGGGCTCCTTGGATCCTACCACTAGTTCCTCCCTGGCCGGGAGGCACTGTGCCTGTAGATCTGACCCACTGAATTGAGATGAAAACAGACGCTGGTTTTCAAACATTGGTTCTAAAAAGGTCACTGCTCACGCCCGTTCTCACAGAATGGGTTAGCCCGAATCACTGGCGTTTCCCTGCCTTGAGCACATGATCGTGATAACATTCAAGGCCCAATTCTGCCCCCCTTGAAGTCAACAGCAAAACTCCCATTGAGACCCCAGAGTGAAGGCTGCAGTTCATTGTCCTCTCTGGTGTGCCCAGTTTATTGCAAGGGAGCACACAGCTGGCAGGTGCATTCTGTATGGAGGGGTGGGCGCCCAGCCATGACTCAGAATCTCCCTCTTCCTAGTTGGTTCCAGCAATGGCCTCCTGGGAGCTGAGTCGGGTGGGCTGCATGAGTGTTAGGATGGCTGTGTGCTGGGCCAGCATGACCTCATGGGCTTTCAGAGTACTGTGTTGTCAAATGAATCAGGCATTTTAACAGTGAGAACAAAGATGTTTCCAAGAGTGCAATATAAGAAGTCTTTTTTAACTGAATTATTTACCAGCAGGGAGGCTGGAAAACGAAGAACAGGGAAAGATATATTTTTGAATAAACTGGGGTTTTTTAGTTAATGGATGTGTGTGTTGTTCTGCTTGGATGTCCAAAGTCATTGCTGAGAACAAGTGAGCTGTGCCTCGCTCTGCCCTGGCCCGCTCTATCCTAGTTCTTTACATTTGTAACAAGGGACCAACTCAGAACTGCTCAGCAACTGGGAGTTACCCTTCGGGCTTGTCTACACAGTGGCTAATGTAATGTGCACCATGCGGCTGTAATTTCTAAAGCGCGTCGTGTTGCACATTAATTAGTCCATGTGGTCCCCGCAGGTGTGTACAACACATTCCCTGGAGGGCTTTAACTACCAGCAGGGTCTACGTGGACCAATTAACACACTTTAGAAATCACATCCCCCAGAGCACATTACCCCACCGTGGAGATACGCTATAGGGGAATTGATTTACCTTGCCACCAAAGGGGCAAGGTAGAGGCTCTACCTTGAAGGGATGAAATGCTGAGAGCAAAGGGTTGGCTGCCTGGGTCCTCTATAAACAACCATGTCTTGTTATTTGGAGAGGCACCTTCTCCCACAAGGCATACCTTCTTCCAACTTCCTGATTAAATTCTATGCCAAATCAAAACAAAAATTCCCCCACATCTTCCGGGGCTTTGCCAAAGGTGTGTGCTGCAATCAGGTGGTCATTTCCCAGAAGTTACACCTCATTAACACTATAAATATGCTGTGATTTATAGTGAGAAAGGCAGGGCTCCTTGGACAGCGGATTCTCCGGGGTTCTGTCTGGAACAAAGCTCGGGAACTGAAACATGCTTTTCTTTTGTGGGGTGACATTCTAAATGAAACATGTCAAGGGCTTTCCCACTTTCCTATGCAACCAGGATGGTAACATCTCCCTGGCTCACGACCTGCCATGCTCTTAAGGCGGGGCCTTTCCCAGCCTCTCCTCCATTTAGTTGGATGAAACCAGGACTATGACCTCAGTCAGCTCCTCCCTCTGCTCCATGACGAAGTTTAACGTCTGAAAGGGAAGAAGGATGCCAGGCCTCATATGCACAATGGAGAGCCGTGATGTACATATATACACAGCTTGGCTTCCCACCAGGCCATCCTGCATGACCTCTGGGCATTGTTCCCAGTGGAAGCCGTGAGCCTGGCCTTGCCAGCTTGCAGCGGGATGTGATGAAGCTGGTATGTTCTCAGCCTGTTAGGGCCACTGAGATATGTCACCAATTGTGCTTCACATTTTTGGTAGCAGTGAGGAGTTTGGGGGCCTGTGTGTCACTCAGCTAGACCAATGCTGCACACTGGCTTCCTGAGCTTTATGCAAGAAATGAGGCTTTAAAGAATGAAAGTTTTCGCTGCAGACAGAACAGTTTACAACCCCTCTCTGAGGCAAGGAGCCAGCATGTTCCAACACAATAGGAGTTCTAGAGCATTTTACGTCTTTGCGGCTTTCTAAAATCACAAGTTAGGCAGAGTAGCCCCAACACCTCTCACGAAGCTGAGGGTTTTAGCAAGTGTGCCCACTAGACACACTTTGCATTTGAACTGACATTCCAGTATGTGAAAAGCTGTTTGGTTGATTTAAAATTACTGAAGCATCCAGTTCTCTGAAGGTGGGGAGTTCCCCCAGGGTCACACCCATCAGAAAACTGCAACATGTGCCCTGGTTAGAAGTTACTTTTGTAACTAAGCGAGAGCAAGCTCAGGAATAAGCCATTACATGTTACATACTTTAGAAGGCTGCACTCCATCATCCATGCAGCTGCATCACACCTGTCCTTGCTGATGCCACTTGAAGGGCAGAAAACCCTGGCATGGCTGTACAAGCATGGGTATGTGGGGGGAGGGTTAATTCAAGCTTCAATTACTGTATACATGCAGAATCCTAAATGCCAGAAAGGCAGAGAAAAGGGGCGGAAAACAGCTGTTCAATACACCCCAGCCTTCATGCGCTCAAAAAGTCCAAGACAATTTTTGTACTAGCTTACACAGCTCCATCCTGTGTAACAGCAACATCTCTTCCTCCTTTTCACTAATCACTTATTTGAGGAGCAGACGAGAATGTCAATTATCTTAAAATCCATTTCTTTGCCACTAGGGTAGCAGTCTCAGTTAGTGACGACTCAGGTCGATTTTGTAAGTCTCCCAGGAGAAGGAGACGGAGGAAGGGTGCCGCGTTGCTTCCACATCAATTAGTTACTGGATGCAGCGAATACTCTCATGCTTATGCAATTGGATAGCCCCTGTTAGATTCACATCACCCGTGAGTATTGCCAGTCTGCTGAGCACAGGTTGCTGGATTAAATGCACACATGGCCTGAAGTTCTGATCTTAGAAATATGTGGTTCCCCAATGTCAGGTTTAAGTCTGTGCTGGCTCCTGATTCCAAAGGCTTCTGGGGCCATCTCAGCTGACAGGACCTTTGGAGATGAATCGCTGGAGGGTGCATATTTTGGCAGCAACAGACTGTAAACAGCTTGTGGTGCTGAGGAATTTTCTGGCTTGAGAAGGGCCAACATCCAGATGCGTAACATCCAGGCTATGCTTGGCCAGGAGCCACCACCTCATGTCAAGATTTTATCTGTCATCAACTGAAGAACACTGGGTCTGGGTCAATACTTTGGGCCACTCTGCACTAGGAGCACTTTACCAATGCCAGGATACTCTAGACTTATAGACAGGCAGGACTGGAAGGGACCGTAACAGGCCATCTAGTGTAGGCCCCTGCACTCAAGGCAAAGCACTCCTCGCGTGGAGGCAGCTATACTGCCAAAGCAGGGTTTTTGCCAGTACAGCTAACTCCCCATTTAACCAAAACCTTATTATCCAAATCCCTTTTTGTCCCCCAGCATGAGACACATGCCCTCTGCAGCAATCGCATGCTTGGAGACAAGGAAGGGTTTTGGATAATGCAGTGGTACACAGATAATAGAGAAGAGACCCCCCCAAAGACTGCATGGAAGAAGAGGATGAGCACTTAGCCATGGGGAAGGCCACTCTGCTGCTGAATGGCTTCTGCCTTGTAGATTATCCAACCTCCCAATTATCTGAATAAAGTCTGTGACCCACCTGCTACGCGAATAGTCAGGAGTGTACGGTACAGCTCACTCCACACACACACGCACTGCAACAAAACAAGCTATACTGGTAGAAGCAACGTTCTGCTGGTATGTACACTCAGGCTTTGGGTGGCACAGCCATGGCAGTCATGGATCACAGCTCTTCACGCCCCGGACTGACATAGCTCTGCTGGCCGACCTGGCCGTCGACAGGAAATCTGCCAGGAAAACCCAGGTGTTGCAAACATGGAATAGATGACTCATGCTCATCCCTGTTAGCCAGCAGTGCTCAGCTAATGGCCCAGGGTGGTGTCCTGCAGCCCCAGGCTGGCCGACGTGGCACTGACATCCTGACCATAACCAGTAATTAAAGATCCCATGGTACGTTTGACAAGACTTAGGCTCGGTGTTCCACTTTGGGTAATTACATTCTACCGACAAAAAATTCCCATTGCAGCTTCTATTTCACACGGGATTCTTCACTTCCTGCCCAAAGCTGTTGTGTAGTGCTGCAGAACAGCTGGGAAGGTTCACATCAGAGGCAGGTGAAGTGGTCTGTACATCCAGCCTTCACTCAGTCTTTCTACAGCACCACAGAGAGGGCTCAGAGCTTTACCGAACACAGTAGAAGTCCCTGTCCAGAAGAGTTCACAGTCTCACGTCCTGATCCTGCAGTTGGATCCACTAGCAAGGAGCCCAACTGGGCTTCTTGGGGGCACAGGGCTCCACGCTAGAACACTGGATTGAAGGTTCGGGGCCTAAGTTAGATCATAAGGTGAGGGTGGCATTAGGACAGTTCATGTTTGGTGGCTTCTTGCTGGTGGTTTGTTTGCTTTGCTTTTTAATACTAAGGAACTAGAGCTTTGGGGTGCTGGCAGGCAGCAGCCAGAGGGGCCAGGAAGTTGCCAGCATAAGACACAGTAGAAGTAAGATTCTCGGAAGGCTGTGGAGAGCAGGAAGGCTCAGTGTGCTGGAGGGGAGATGGGTCTAAGCATGGGAGACCTGCACTGCAGGCTGGTCTGCACTTGCACGTCTGACAGAAATAAGCATGTCAGTTAGGGGTGTGAATTTTTGCTGACATTCCAACCCAGGGCAAACCCATGAGCAGGGGCATTTACAGCAGCATAAAGGTGCCTTGGAGTGGTATGGATTATTTCAGTTCCTAATCTGGAACAAGCTATTGTGGGCTAAAGCCCTTTAACACTTGTATAACTGCACCTGCATAGGACAGGCTTGTCAGTCTATGCCTGCATGGGTAAAGTGGCTAAACTTCTAAGTGTGAGCAAGCAGCCCCTAGAGCAAAGAGAGATGCAGCCAGAGAGGTCCCACCACTCTCTCCAGGCTCAGTGGGCAGGGGCAAAGGTGCTGCCTGTATGCGTGAGTCACCCTGTACTTAGAGTTTTTTCATTCAGTAGAACACACAATCAGTGCTGGTCAGAAACCATTTCTTGTAGCCCCAGAGGAGACACTAACAGTGCAGAGGAACCCTTTAGCCATAAGGACAAGATTTAACTCAGAGCTTCGGGGCTTCAGGCAAGAACCACAAACACTTTCCTGTTCATTGTATCATCATATGTTGCAGATGAAGTGCAAATCTTCTTGCTCACTTGCCGTAATGCACATTCCCAGGAGACAGGGCCTGCACTGAGTATGGGGCTGAATGTCTGCTCCAGGGGGGAAGTCAATCTCATGGGTTTATTTTGATTTGGCTTCTGAGCTGTGACTTTCTAGAGACGCTGGACTTATGACTTATTGCAATATGTAACCCACTAACAAACCTCTCCCAGCTGCTCCTCTGCCCATTTCCTCCCTATGACAGGAGGGGTGTTAACCGGCCACTTCGCCTTCAATGGTCTCTTGAAACATGCTAAACAAATCTGTTCAAAGCCTGTAGTTAGCAGTGATACTGTTAGTTTCTCAGACCTGAGGAAAAGCTCTGTGTTGAAAGTTGGGCGTGGCTACACTTGCAGATGTAGAGCGCTGTGAGTTAAACCCGCCTTCGGAGAGTGCAGTAGGGAAAGCGCTGCAGTCTGTCCACGCGGACAGGAACAAACGCACTGGTGTGGACACATTTGCGGCACTTGCAGCAGCATTGGGGGTGGTGCATTGTGGGCAGCTATCCCACAGAGCCCCTCTTCCCATTCTGGTGCTGGGGCTTGTGGGAAGGGGGTGGGTCATTCTGGGTCCTGTCCCAACACCCCCGATGCATCCGTTCGCATCCCAGCAATCCCTGGGCTTCTGTCCACATTTGGCGCCATCTTTCAACAGTTTTTGTACTGCCCGCTCTGTCTTCCCTTTCGGTCTGCGGGAATGGAGCCCGAAGTGCTGAGGAGTATGCTGACACGTCTCGCCAGCGCATCACGTTTGGCAGTCGAGTTATTCCTTATGATCCAAAGTGACAGTGAGGGCTCCGACAATATCAACTCGAGAAACGCATATGACACGAGTTTGCTTGTGGCATTCACGGACACGCTCACCACCGTGAAACGCCGCTTTTGGGCTCAGGAAACAAGCACTGAGTGGTGGGATCACATCGTCATGCAAGTCTGGGATGACAAGCAGTGGCTGCAGAACTTTTAGATGAGAAAAGCCACTTTCATGGGACTGTGTGAGGAGCTCGCCCCCACCCTGTAGCGCAAGGACATGAGCTTGAGAGCTGCCCTGCCGGGGTGGCTATTGTAATCTGGAAGCTGGCAACTCCAGACAGCTACCGATTGGTCGCTAATCAGTTTGGAGTGGGAAAGTCAACCACTGGAATCGTGTTGATTCAAGTTTACAGGGCCATTAATTGCATCCTGCTCAGAAGAACCGTGACTCCGGGTAACATGCATGACACTGTGGCTTGTTTTGCACAAATGGGTTTCCCTAACTGCGGAGGGGCGATAGATGGGATAGAATTCTGGCACCAGCCCACCTAGCCTCCGAGTACATTAATCGGAAGGGCTATTTCTCGATGGTTCTTCAGGCGCTTGTGGATCACCGTGGGCGTTTCACTGACATTAACACAAGCTGGCCCGGAAAGGTGCACGATGCACGCATCTTTCGGAACACTGGCCTGTCCAGGAAGCTGCAAGCTGGGACTTTTTTCCAAGACCAGAAGATCACCGTAGGGAAAGTCAAAATGCCCATTGTGATCCTTGGAGATCCCACTTACCCTTTAATGCCGTGGCTCATGAAACCCTACACAGGGAGCCTTGCAGTAGCAAGGAGCGGTTCAACAACAGGCTGAGCCGGTGCAGAATGACTGTGGAGTGTGCTTTTGGCCATTTAAAGAGCCGCTGGCGCTCTCTGCATGGGAAGCTGGACCTGGCCGATGACAGCATCCCTGTGGTTACATCCGTGTGCTGTACCCTCCATAACATTTGTGAAGGGGAGGGTGAACGATTCACTCAGGCATGGAACTCGGAGGTTCAACACCTGGAGGCTGAATTTGAACAGCCAGAGAGCAGGGCTATTAGAGGGGCCCAGCGCAGGGCTGCAAGGATTAGGGATGCCTTGAGGGAGCAATTTGAGGCTGAAAGCCAGCAGTAATGTCTGGTGCCCTGCAAGGGCGTGAAGTGCAGTGGTTCCAATGTTAGTAGGAATCTGTGCTTGCTGCGCTGACTTGCAGTGCCTGTTTCTTTCCTGGGCTAAGGTATCTTTTACTTTATGCAATAATAAAGAATGTTTTCAAAGCCAAAAAATCCATTTATTGAAAAGAAAATTCATTTATTGAAAAGAAACACAACTGCTTGGGAAACAGAAAGGGCTAAGGGGTGGGGTGGGGAACGGTACAATCACAGATTTGCTTTTGTCCTGTTATCATACTCAGCCGTGCAATGAGTGCTGCACTTCAGGATGGCTATACTGCCTGGTGATGGGGGCTGAGTGCAGTGGGTCAGGGTCATAGTTTTCAGGGCTGGGTGGTGAACCTACAGGTGTTGGAGGCAGCTGGTGGCGGTAAGAACCCCAATGTTGGGGAAAGTGAGTTGGAGGTGACATGGGGGCACAAGGGAAAGAGTTTTGGGACAGAGGCTGCAGTGGCGGGGCGGGCATGGAAATGTCCTGGATCAAGTCCGCTTGGCGCTCCATTATGCTTATCAGCCAATCCGTGCTTTGCTGCCAGAGCACCGCGCTTTTGTGCCAGCCCTCCTCATTCTGCTGGCAGATCTTCCTTTCACTGTCCTGCCACTCCTGCACTTTTTGATTTTCATTTCTTGAATGCTGCATTACTTCATGCAGCATGTCTTCCTTGGTTCTACGTGGCCTCTTTTTGATTCTTTGGAGTCTTTTGGCCGGTGATAACACGGACAGCTGAGATCTCAAGGTTGCATCTGTAAAGGCAAAATGCATCACTTGACAGAGGCAGCATCGTTCACACCAGACAGAGCAATGATTCCCCTGTACATAAGGGCAAGCACAGTCTACACAATAGCATAATTTGCCTGTCCCAAAGCAAGTGCACATAACCCACGGGAGCCCCAAAATGGTGAGTAAGCACAGGGTCAAGGGGGACTGATTCTTTCATGGCTGTACTGTCCTCTGGGGTTCTGTGCCTTGGGGAGAGCCAACAGCGGCAGGGGCCCCTATACTGAACACTGTCCCCACATTTTCAACAGGAGGTCCATCCCAGAAGAGATCTCGCTGCTGAGGGTGACCTGGGAAGCAAGGGAGGGTCTTCTACTGCAGTGTGGCTTCTGCCCTGGCCCATATGCAGCTTGCCTGTGTGCAGCAATGGCCCCCTGGCCCCTCACGGCACAGTGGTGGGGACATGTTAGCCTGACTGGGACAAGGACCACAGTGGCTCTCCCATGAAACTTGTGCGAGCGCATTGCCCAAGTTCTGGCTGAGACCTCTGAAGAGATCACTGAGGCCGATTACCACGATGTGAGAGCACATCAAAGCCCTATTCCACATTGAGCCATGCATGCAGCCCTAACCCTCCTCGCCCCAAGAGCCCGCACCAAATAACTTCCTTCCCAAAATAAAAGCCGCTTACCGGGAACCTCCTCTGGTGTTTGTTCTTCCCCAAGCACCGGCCACTGTAACTGGCTACCTTCCTCCTGGCTTGAGAACAGCTCCTGGCTGCATGCATCTAGGGATGCCGGGGCATCTTCCTCCTCCGGAGCACCCTCGCTCCCGCTTTGCTCCTCCTCCTCCTGTCATGTTGGACTGGGCTCTGAAGTATCCAGGGTGGCCCCCGGAGTGGAGGTGGGGTTGCCCCCAAGTATTCTGTCCAGCTCTTTGTAGAAACGGCAGGTCGCGGGGGTAGCACCGGGGCGGCTGTTTGCCTCGCGGGCTTTGCGATAGGCATTCCGCAGCTCCTTCACTTTAACCCTGCACTGCAGTGCATCTCGGCCATGGCTCCTTTCCATCATGGCCCTTGATATCTGCCCGAAGATACTGTAATTCCTACGGCTGGAGCGCAGCTGGGACTGGTCAGTTTCCTCCCCCCTAACACTGATGAGGTCCAGCACTGCGCCATTGCTCCATACTGGGGATCGCCTGGCGCGTGGAGGCATGGTCATCTGCAAAGATTTGCTGAGAGCACTCCACGCCTGGCTGAGCAAACAGGAAGGGGATTTTCAGAATTCCCAGATGATTTAAAGGGCGGGTCTGACGGTTGGTCACCTGAGGGCAGGGCAGTAGAGTTCAAAGTGATGACCTGAGTGGCTAGCACAGGCATTGTGGGACACTTCTGGAGGCCGACCAGAGCGCTCTACGTGCCTGGCCAGCGTGGACGCGTCGTGCGTTAGTGCACCCTGGGCTCCTTTACTGCGCTGTAACTCACAAGTGTAGCCAAGCCCTCGGTCTCTCTCACGTACAGAAGCTGGTCCAATAACAGATATCACCTCACCCCCTTGTCTCTCTAATACCCTGGGACCAACACGGCTACAACACTACATGCAATTCCTAGTGTTGGCGATCCAGCCATTAGCCAACCGGAGATCATCCATGTCCTGTGGCGATCCAGCTGCTACTAACCACATTGTATGCAGTGTAGTTGTAGCCATGTCTATCTGTCACTCTGTATCTGACCTTTCAGGCCTCAGCCTCCAAGGAAACTTGCACAACACTTTCAAAAGATGAGCCCAGGAGCCTACATTCATAACTCTGCCAGCCAGACACTAAAACTCATGAACTGACCAGAGACGCTGGATTTATGGCTTGTTACAACGATCCGTAACCCACTAGCCCCCATTTTTGTCCTATAACTGCAGAGGTGTTAACGGGGCTCTCTACCTTCAATAGACCCTTACAGCATGTGCTAACTACCTATGCTAAACACTCTGTCCCACCTGGCATTTTGCTGTGATGCTGAATGTTCCTTTCCTGTGGCTCTGAGAGCCCTGACGAAGAGCTTGGTGTGGCTCTAAAGCTTGTGTGTCTCACTAACAGAAGCTGGTCATAAAAGATATTCCCTTTGTCTCACTAACCACATTATCATTCTGAGCCACTTGCTACCCAGCATCTCCCAGGGCTCTGCAGCCACACAGCATTCCCTGAATGTCAAACTCGGCCCATTTCACCCAGGCTGTGAATCCTGCCCTCTTTTCCACGCTCTCCAACTGAGCATTCCCACTCACTAACTCCTCAAACAACTAAGCTGCCTG
Source organism: Caretta caretta (assembly GCF_965140235.1). Taxonomy (NCBI): domain Eukaryota; kingdom Metazoa; phylum Chordata; order Testudines; family Cheloniidae; genus Caretta; species Caretta caretta. The sequence goes on from NC_134215.1 coordinate 1,919,129, forward strand.
TCCAAATGCATGAGGTTCCATCCCTGGGCAGACACACAGAGCACCTCTAAGACTGTAAGCCAGAATACTCCCTACTGAAGCCACGGGCCAGGCTTCAGAGTAACAGCCGTGTTAGTCTGTATTCGCAAAAAGAAAAGGAGGACTTCTGGCACCTTAGAGACTAACCAATTTATTTGAGCATAAGCTTTCGTGAGCTACAGCTCACTTCATCGGATGCATACTGTGGAAAGTACAGATATTACAACAGAAAAAAAACACACTCTGGGGACTGTGTTTGGCCCATGGCCACACTCTTGTGTTAAGTGAAGATGTTCCTAGCTGGAGGCAGACTGGGAAGTGATACAGAAATTCCTCCCTGCTTAGGCTGTCCGCCAGAAGTGCCTCACCTGGGAGGCTGGAGGGAAGTGGAAGAGCCCAACACCCTGGTAAAATAGGGGTGAACACAATGACTAGCTAGGCTTTCCCACTGAACCGACATGCCAAGGATACCTGGAAACATAAGTTTGTGGAGAACAGTCCTATGATTCCTGGGGATTCCTGGCATCCCATTGGTTCGAATGGACTTTCCACTGAAAGCTGCTCCCAAGAAGCACATCCAGCACATTCCACCAGCACTGATGGGGTTAAAAACTCCACCACTCCAGAGGCTAACACCCACATTTCAATGGTCCCCAAACAAGTTTTGAAGTTAAATGCCTCATTAAGGTAAGTGGGGCTGAGCATCTTAAGAAACATGCCTAGGGAAAAGCTATTCAGTCTGTAAAGACTGTTCAGAGCACAGACGGGAGTCCTGGGAGCCTGCAGACAGATCCGTGGAGCAATAGGACATCATTTGAATGTTTCCCTTTCATCTCAAGGGGGTTTTAAACTCGAACCTTAATTATCACTATTTAAATATCAGCAGAGTTAAAGGTTAGACTCCCAACTCTCTTAAATATCAGAAACACCAAGCTAATATTTGTCCAGTCGGGCAAGATAGTTCCTCATGTTCCATTCATATCCAATGGGACAGATTGTTAATACAAAGCCACATGATCTGACCATACAAACAGAATATTTCGTTACCAGATATTCTTTTGATTATTCGCACAGCTAAGGTGCCGCTATCTAAAGGACTTTGTCCACACTAGCTAATCCCGGTACAATTGACACAAAGTCTAATTGGCACAACACTGAGAGTGGCTGCTGAAGCCTGACAGCTGTCTACACTAGGCTCCTAAAATTGCATGTACCAGGACCTCAGTGGAAACTTTTTTGTAAAAACACCTACTGCAGACACAGTTCAACAGCGAGCAGTAAAGTGGCCTTTACAGTCAGAGCTACAGTGCAAAGAGTTGGACTCCGAGGTGTTTTCTTAAAAACTTGGTCCACAGCAAAGGCCATTTGGGTTAATAAGACTGTAAATATTTATGATCCACTTTCCTTGACACTAGCAATAAGAACTGGTACTTGAATCTGTAGAACAGGTCATTCCCTAAGCCGGTGCCTACACACCAGAGCTACAGGACCTTGAGAAATACAGGTGGATTGAATTACACAAAGCAGGCCCCTCCTCTGTCTACAGATTTGGCCAAAAAATCCCAAACTTCAGTTGGCCCCAGACGGCTAACAGATGCATCAGTGAATGTTTGTAATGTGCTTTGAAATGGAAAATGCCACGTAAGTGTTAAGGAGAATTAATTATCATGACCAGTTCATTCACATTTCAGCTGCTGTTCTTCTCTGGCCGGCTGGAGTCTGGCTGCGGTAGGTGCATGAGCAGCAGTACATGGCTGTGTGGGGAAAGCCATCCCACAGGTGCCAAAGAACACAGTGACAATCAGATCCACAGGTGCAGAGCTGTGCAAATAACTCAGTTTTCGATTGCTAGATGAATTGTTCAGCAAATCAAAAAAGTAAAAACAAAAATTCATTTGGTGTTTAACAAAAAGTGTAATTTGATCTAAAATGAAACATTTGGTTTTTGAGGGAATTAAACCTTTTTTAATGGAAGTAAAATTAAAAACTGAGCAACTGAAACATTTTTCGATTTAAAATGTGGAAACTGAATGTCGAGATTTTTTCAGATTTTTTTTTTCCAAACCAAACCAATTTAGTGAATTTGATACAAATTCACAAAATGTTTCAGTCAATCCAAATCTGCGCTTTTCAGGGAAAAACAGTTTCAGCCAAACAATTTTGCCCAGCTTTACTCTAGAGCTACGAGTTGTTTCCTTGCGCCATCTCCCCGTCAGTGCGGGCCCCCTAGGTGGGTGACTGTCCTGCCCCAGGGCCTGAGCCCCAGCCCTGGTGCAAAGAGGGAGACACTGCAGCCGGCACACAGCCCACAAGGATGGGACATTTTTGCCTTTATTTTTTGTTGTTTTGTTCCTCTAATAATTGCAGGCGACAGAATTGCTCCAAATATCTGAGATATACTTGTAACTCTGCTACAGCCTTTGAAATGGGATGTGCTCAACGCGGGAACACTGGAGAGATAGACAGCAACTGAAATCACTAATTTCTGTTTCAAATTATCCTTCCTAGCTCCCTCAACATCTCAGACCGAAGGGACGGCTCCGCTCATTAGAATACCAGGTGGAAGCCACACCTTCCATCTCCAGCAGGGTACCTGAACCTAGCCCACAATGCCCTGCACTGAGGGCTGTAGCAGGTGATATAGAACATGGTTGTTTTCTCAGAATGGATCTTGGATAACCCCTGGAAGACCAGTATCTTTTCTTTAAATGTTGGAATGTTATCACATGAGGATAGGCAGGACTTTTGCTAAAAGCAAACCGAGATGAATGAACCATACCTGTAGGACTGGAGAAGACACTACAAGACATAAGAACATAAGAACGGCCAGACTGGGTCAGACCAAGGGTCCATCCAGCCCAGCATCCTGTCCTCCAACAGTGGCCAATGCCAGGTGCCCCAGAGGGAATGAACAGAACAGGGATCATCAAGTGATTGTCGCCCTTTCCCAGCTTCTGGCAAACAGAGGCTAGGGACACCATCCCAACCCATCCTGGCTAATAGCCATTGATGGACCTATCCTCCATGAATTTATCTAGCTCTTTTTTGAACCCTGTTATGGTCTTGGCCATCACAACATCCTCTGGCAAGGAGTTCCATGGGTTGTCTGTGTGTTGTGTGAAGAAATACTTCCTTTGTTTGTTTTAAACCGGCTGCCTATTAATTTCATTTGGTGGCTCCTAGTTCTTGTGTTACAAGAAGGAGTAAATAACACTTCCTTATTTACTTCCTCCACACCAGTCATGATTTTATAGACCTCAATCATATCCCCCCTTAGTCATCTCTTTTCCAGACTGAAAAGTCCCAGTCTTATTCATCTCTCCTCATACAGCAGCCGTTCCATATCTCTAATCATTTTTGTTGCCCTTTTCTGAGCCTTTTCCAATTCCAATAGATCTTTTTTGAGACGGGGCGAGCACATCTGCATGCATTATTCAAGGTGTGGGCATACCCTGGATTTATATAGAGGCAATAGGATATTTTCTGTCTTATTATCTGTCCCTTTCTTAATGATTCCCAACATTCTGGTCACTTTTTTGACTGCCGCTGCGCATTGAGTGGATGTTTTCAGAGAACTATCCACAATGACTCCAAGATCTCTCTCGAGTGGTAACAGCTAACTTAGACCCCATAATTTTATACATATAGTATAAAAGACATAGTTCTGGATCAGAGAGGATTCTCAGCCTTCTGATTACAAGAGATACCCAGAGCCTCCCAGAGGGAAAAAAGGGGGGAAATCCCAGCAATTGACTAGCTGGTCTCAAGGCTGAGCTTGAGACCCAGATATGACCCATGTATATAGATCTCCACCCCAAAGTACTGGAAGAGTCAGGGTCCTGCAGCTCTTACCCAGTTCAGGCATGATGGCTCATCTGTGCACGTGCTGCATGGCATGGCCCTGCCCTCAGGTTAAAGGCCAAAAAGCTGTGCCCAACTCCAGGCCTGACTGACACTGAAATTCCATTCACAATGATGTATTTTGGCTCCCATTAATGACTACGATTGATGTCTCTAAATCCTGCATAAGAAGCCAAAGCAGTGTGCAATACTATTCCATTACAGGGGTAAATGCCTACATGAAGTAGAATTGCTAGTTGACATTCATTCCATGCCTTTCTGTCAGGGTTTTCCATAAAATCTTAAAAAGAACAGGAGGACTTGTGGCACCTTAGAGACTAACAAATTTATTAGAGCATAAGCTTTCACTTGCATCCGATGAAGTGGGCTGTAGCTCACAAAAGCTTATGCTCTAATAAATTGGTTAGTCTCTAAGGTGCCACAAGTCCTCCTTTTCTTTTTGTGGATACAGACTAACACGGCTGCTACTCTGAAACCTGTCATAAAATCTTAAACCCTGTTATTCCCAGAATGTAATAAATCCTGTATGGATCTCATAGGCTTCAAGGCACAGTGTGCTGTTACTGGAATTCCTTGTGCAACTGTCAATCACCTATTTGATTTATTGTGTCATAAATGAGTTGCTTTTACTACAGGAGAAGGCAGCTGCATTCACATGATATTCTGGTGCTTTGAAAGGTGATTTCTCCACTGCTATCCAGGGCGTTTGACAATGGACATGGATCAAACTGGCTATTCAAGACCAGATTATAAACTCAAAGTCACTGAAGCCCGAACATACATTAGTGAATAACACAGGATTAAAACCATTCTCTAATGCATTGTATTCGCTTCCCTGTAACTCAGGTAGCCACTGCAGCTCTCATTCAGACTCATGCTGAAATCAGGCCATGGGCAGTGCTGCTGTTTTACTGCAAGGTTTGCACTATTCAGAGCTTTTCTTAAAGCCCCAGCTCCTGAGAATCTTGGCTTCCTTCCCCCCTCCCCCCTCCCCCCCAGTAAGTTTCCATCTCTCAGACTTGTGGAGAAAAGCTTGAGATCAAGAACTCCAAAGGCTCAAAAACCAGAAGGCAAATACACAAGAATGCAAAATTAATTATCTTTAAAAGCTCATGGTTTTTATGTGCCTGACTTCTGATTTTTGAACACTTGCTGCTCTGCTCGGGATCTGTGCTCTTTCCCATTGAGTGTGTACTGGGCTCAGACATTACATGGAAGTCTGTAGTGGGGTTATAGTCTTTAAAGCACAAAAGAAACAGAACAATATTAAAACCCAGAATGATCAGGCCACCCCCACAACCTCCGGTTCCTAGTTGTTGCCTTATGACAACAAGTTATGAGAGGAAGAACCACTTCACAAAGCTGGGGGAGGTAAAGAGAAACTGGACGCATGCGCACACACACACAAACTGGGCAAACACACACACAAACAGCGCGAACACACACAGCACACACATATACACACACACTCCAGATTCTGTGAAAAAAGGAAAGAAATACATTGAAAACACAAAAAGAAAAGGAGGATTTGTGGCATCTTAGAGACTAACAAATGTATTTGAGCATAAGCTTTTGTGAGCTACAGCTCACTTCATCAGATGTATTCAGTGGAAAATACAGTGGGGAGATTTATATACACAGAGAACATGAAACAATGGGTGTTACCATACGCACTGTAATGAGAGTGATCAGATAAGGTGAGCTATTACCAGCAGGAGAGGGGTGGGAGGGGGAGAAATCTTTTGTAGTGATAATCAAGGTGGGCCATTTCCAGCAGTTGACAAGAACGTCTGGGGAACAGTGTAGGGGGCGGGAAATAAATATGGGAAAATAGTTTTACTTTGTGTAATGACACATCCACTCCCAGTTCTATTCAAGCCTAATTTAATGGTGTCCAGTTTGCAAATTAATTCCAATTCAGCATTCTCTCGTTGGAGTCTGTTTTTGAAGTTTTTTTGTTGAAGAATTGCGACTTTTCAGCTAGCTGCTGTGGGCAGCATCGTAACCACTGAATTGCTGCCTGACTGCAAAATGCCCCCTTCATAGAAAAAACAACGAGGAGTCCTTGTGGCACCTTAGAGACTAACAAATTTATTTGGGCATAAGCTTTTGTGGGTAGAACCCACTTCATCGGATGCATGGAGTGAAAATACAGGAGCAGGTATAAATACATGAAAGGATGGGGGGTTGCTTTACCAAGTGTGAGGTCAGTCTAATGAGTTAAATCAATTAACAGCAGGATACCAAAGAAGGAAAAATAACTTTTGAAGTGGTAAGAGCGTGGCCCATTACAGACAGTTGACAAGAAGGTCTGAGTAACAGTAGGGAGAAATTAGTATTGTGGAAATTAAATTTAGGTTTTGTAATGACCCAACCACTCCCAGTCTCTATTCAGGCCTAATCTGATGGTATCCAGTTTGCAAATTAATTCCAGTTCTGCAGCTTCACGTTGGAGTCTGTTTCTGAAGTTTTTTTGTTGAACAATTGCCACTTTTAGGTCTGTTATTGAGTGACCAGAGAGATTGAAGTGACCTTCTCAAACCTTCTCAAATCTTCTTAGCCTTACTTAAAGCTACACCTTAGGAACATGGGAATTGCCAAACTGAATCAGACCAATGGTCCAGCTAGTCCAATATCCTTTCTCTGACACTGACCTGCACCAGGCCATACAGAGGAAGGGGATAACGAGACAATCAAACAGAGAAAGGCTCCACATTCAGCTCAGAGCCTGATATGAAAGGTACAAACACCAAGAGGGGTCAGCTAATCAGACTTCAGGGAAAGGACAGTGTATGTGCCTGTGGTTGAAAACAACATAAAAGAAGATGAGTACTTACCAACTAGGCAGGAAGAAGCTGGAGTCTGGAGTAAATGAAGACAACATGACCCCTTAGGACTGCCCCTGCTTCTCTCCCCCAGACTTAAAGGGCCAGCTATCAACAGAGTATGTTGGGAAAGGCTTTATGAAAGGGCAAACCAAACAAGGGGGCCCTGTGACTGCCCAGCACTTAGGAAGCACGGAGCTCTGGGATGAGAATTTCTCATCCTTTCTGAAGGCCACTGATCTGGGGCAGGAACAACCTGAGATGTCCAGAACAGGAGCCTCATGTGCTATGGAGCTGGGCTGGTTGTATCTTTCCTTTGGTTTGTTCTGTAACATAAGAGACACCCAGCTCCCTTTGGGGCACCAGTTGCTTCCTTTGCTTGAGGCTTATCAGCAGTTGGTCACAATGTGTTCATGGTCTGAAATGGAAGGAGGATCAACTTCAGCTCCAGCTCAAAAGGACCTTTGCCTCCCATATGGCTGTAGTATGAGGAGTTGAATTAAAGAAAGAGGATCAGGCTTCAGGATGGACCTAGAATAGTGTGACACCATGGGCTCAGAACTGCAAGATGAGTCCAGGCTGCTAGCTCTCCAACTGCAGAGCCCCCAGGTGTAGCAACGGCCACTTTCCTCCAACTCTTCCTGCCTGACACCTCTTTTATTGCTAATGAACCAGGAGTCCTTGGCTGTGAAACAATCCCTCATGATAAAAGTAATATTTAATAAAAGGATGGAGAGATGTTCTAAAAAACACACTTTTAAAGCCATGTGCCACAGCTGTGCCCACAAAGTCTGGGCAGACAGGTACTTAATTAATTTGAATTCCTGTCTCTTCTTGGAGGTTTTGAGTCTCAGCTCCTGGCATAAAAGAGTTAAGTGCTCAGATACCCTGGTGATGGACACAATAAAAGAACCTGAAGAGAACAGGATAATATTCTTTGATCTCTCTCACTCTCAGTCCCCAACAAAAATATTTAAACTGAATTATCTCAGTCAGCAGTTCTCACTCCCACTGCTTCTCAGGAGTGTCTTTAAATGCCTTCTCCTTCTTGCATAGTTCACACACAGCATCCAAAACAATCAGCCTGTGTCTCTGTCAAGCTGTGAGGATTCAGCTGAGAGATTTCAGGCAATTCTGACAGATTTTGAATAACACAGTGCAAAACTCTTCCTCTGGAAAGTGAGATACTTTAGACGTAGCTCTAACCCAGGGGTGGGCAAACTTTTTGGGCTGAGGGCCACATCTGGGTGGGGAAATTGTATGCAGGGCCGGGGCAGGGGGTTGGGGTGCGGGAGGGAGTGCGGGGTGTGGAAGGGGGTGCGGTGTGTAGGAACGGGCTCAGGGCAAGTGATTGGGGCAGAGGAGGGGTGTGGGGCGTATGAGGGGGCTCAGGGAAGGGGTTGGGATGCAGGAGGGGTGCAGAGTGCAGAAGGGGGCTCAGGGGTGGCAGCGGCATGCACCAGGGCCAGGACAGGCTCCCTGCCGGCCTGCCCGGGCCCCACACCACACCGCTCCAGGAAGCGGCCGGAACCACGTCCCTGCGCAGCCCCTAGGGGGCAGGGAGAGAAGGCCTCCGTGCGCTGCCCTTGCCACGCCTCCAGGTACCTCCCCCGAAGCTCCCATTGGCTGCGGTTCCCCGTTCCCAGCCAATGGGAGCTGCAGGGGGCGGTGCCTGGAGGCAAGGGCAATGCACGGAGCCCTCTGCCCCCCACCCCCACCCCGGGGCCCCAGGGACGTGGTGCTGGCTGCTTCTGAGAGCGGCACCACGGGGGGCAATCTCATGGGCTGGATCCAAAGCCCTGAAGGGCCAGATCCGTCCTGCGGGCCGTAGTTTGCCCACCCCTGCTCCAACCAGAGCTCAAATTATGGGTAAAGAGTAGGAGGAGCCTGAGGGTCACGTGGCTGTCTTTAATTTAAACAGTAGGGTGAAGTAAGGAGGCCACAGGCAGAAGCGAGGCAACCTCTGAAAGCAGTAAGCACCCCCCAAATTCCTCAATAATTTGAGGTTAATCCAAAATAAGGGGGGGGGTCTCCTTGCAGATGAGCAAGACTTGGCAGGTATGAAGTCCCTGCCATCGCCCCACCACACCCACAACATAAACAGATCCTTGTGGTTGCCATTGCTTATTTACTGGAAAATTAAGGCAGGCAAAACTGATCACACGTTTTAAGAGAATTCAGAGATGTTCAGGTCCAGCAGAAAGGGTGCGTGAGGAAATGGCACAATCACAGAGCACAGTGGACAATTCTCCTCATGGAAAATATGCTTCATTCCCTTTGTAGACAACTTTAGAGTTTCCCCTTTTTGCTGTGGGCCAGTGTGCTCCCCAAGCTTTCCCTATTGGTCGCATATTCACCCCTCTCCTGTTTCTGCAACAGTACCTGCCTTGCATTCATAAAATCATAGAAGATTAGGGTTGGAAGGGACCGCAGGAAGTCATCTAGTCCAACCCCCTGTTCAAAGCAGGACCAATCCCCAACTAAATCATCCCAGCCAGGGCTTTGTCAAGCCGGGCCTTCAAAACCTCTAAGATGGAGATTCCACCACCTCCCTAGGTAACCCATTCCAGGAGTGAGGGCTTGTAAGCCTTGTGGCTATTTGGTATTTATGAGCATTTCATGTGCATGTGGTAGGTTGCTACATTGTATTTGAAGCTATTTTTGTCATTGGTTTAACTTCTCCCAGAGTTTTGCTCAATTTTTCTTCCTCACTTTCTGGCGGGAGAATCTTTCATTGTTGCTGAGCTTTGAAGAAATCTCTTTCTCACGTGTCCCCCTCCAACTTTAGCTTTGTGTCCAACCTTTGTGTGAGCAGCACCTGCCTGCATTGGAGAACTCAGTTTGCACAGGCTGTATTAAGGACCTATGACAGTCCAAAGCCTGAACAACCATTGAGGAAGCAGGTTACAATTCGAATACAGTTCTTAAACTATGTGAAAACTGGCTGCCAGTCACAGTCTGTCCCACTGAAAATATCCTACTTTAATATCAAGCTTATGCCACTCTTTTCCCAGGCTGAGAATCCCCATGGCAGCCTTCCTATTAACAAAGCTTATACCCCTCCTTTCAACAGTCATTGCTTTCTTATTTACCAGCAGTGAAAGCTCCTCCCATGGGATTAAGAAGAAGCCACAAATGAGATCACAGTAACCTGGGGTCTGATTTTCAGAGATGCCCAGGATCCACGATTCCAGTTAAAATAAATGGGAGCTGCCGATGCTCAGCACCTTGAGAAATCAGACCCAGGATCTATAGTGGAGGGAAATCTAGTGCACAGTTCATGAAAGATTTTAAAAAATTGAAGCACAGGCCTAATATCCTCTTTCTCTCTTATGCTGCTCTCAGTTCTGTAGACAGAATCCTGATACCTCATCTGTACACAGAATTCTGTACGTAGAATTCTGAGATTTCTTCTTTACACTGCAATAAGCTGTTTTCTTCCTTTTATTTCTTTACATTTCGCTAATCCACTCATCCAGAGCCCTGATTTAAAAATACATCAAATAGCAAAGTAGACAACAGCCACAAAATGCCTTCGAAACCCATCAAAAGGAAACCCTGTGCTGAGCCGCTTGCCACAGCCACACCCTGAACTGACCCTCCTGGAACAACTAGGAAAACAAGACAGGCTGGGACAGGCAGATAGTATGTAGTAATAATGTGGAGTCCATAGGTAGGGCGCAACACACACTAATCAAACCCCATGACACCCAGGTGAGGTAAGAAAGCATTGTCCCCATTATACAGGTGAGGTCATAAAGGAAGCAAGGTAAAGGAACTTGCCCAGAGCCACAGGAGAAGGCCATGTTAGGGCTGGGATTGGAACTTGGGAGTTTCTAATTCCCATTCCCGAGCTTACTCACCAACCAGTCTGAATGCATGGGTGCAGCCTTGCCAGTGTTCCCTCTAAGCTGTGTGCACGCACACAGATCCTAAACCCCACGCACACAGCGAAACACCGCGCGCACAAAAATTTGCACAGAAGCACAATTTGCACAGAAGAAATTTTTTGCACACACGGCCTGTCAAAAATTAGAGGGAACATTGGCCTTGACTGACACACAGGTTGGCACAAGCCTTGGAATGCAGGGCTACAACCTTATTGCAAAATTACTTAATGTACTTAATGCGACTCTTCCCTTTAGCTTACAACACGATCAGGCCTCAGAGATCCTCAGCAGGTGGAACTGAAGTCTCATCAGTCCCTCCTGCCTGTGAGCATGGTTGCGATGTAATTTGAAAGAGCAAAAAGAACATACTTAATTGTAGGGTCTGGACTAACATTACACTGTTCTCCTCCTTTTTATATCACCACTGGGGATCCTAGTTTTCTGTGATAAAACCCCAAAATTCTCCAATGAAAAGAACATAAAAATCCATTTTCCACAATTAAAATGAAACACTGAACTTCAGTTTCCCTATCCACAATATATATAAGTATCAGTTGAACACAATATTTTATTGATATATTTACAATGTTTAAGCAATTTCAAAGCCTACCAGTGCCATCAATTATTATAATAAAATAAAATAAATAGAATTTAAATTTGGTTAGATTTACCCAATACTTATATGTTTGTAGTCTATATTTTCAGAAAATTGGGGTGGGGGGTGCGTTAATGCACACAAAAAACTCAAAAATTGCTTTTATCTTAACATTACTGACTTGCTGAGTTAGTCCTGGAGGCCGAAGTGAAATTTGAGATGCATTAAAACATGACCCCCTATACGCCATTGCGTAACCTCCACACGCTGGAAGCAGTTTACTGGAATATGTTTAGCTATGTACAGTAGAACCCCATTTATTAGAGCCTCCATTATCTGGCTCTCCATATTAACCAAACAGGGCCAGCCCACAACATTTTGGCACCTGAGGCGGGGAGCTCAAATGACACCTCCATGCCCCCTCGCTTGGGCCAAAACTTTGAAAGTTCTCAATTCTGCCTTCTTTCTCTTCTACTCCTCTCATGGCACTGCTCTGCTACCCCAATAAAGGAGAACTAACAACTTAAAATGCCTTGTTCAAAAATTTTAAGTAACACTTAACTTTCAAACGCCTGAACAGCAAATGTAACTTTTCTTGTCCGCATAGTAAACACTGACATTTTTATCTGTTTGAATAATCAAAATGGTGCTTTCCGTGCCTTCTTGGTTGCAAAGATTTGAACTGCTTCCTGAAGGTCCACAGTCTGGGCCAGCTCATGCTCTGTTGAGACGGTTGCAAGGCTGACCAGCCTCTCCTGTGTCATTGTGGCGTGTAGATGTGTTTTTATTAACTTCAGCTTGGAGAAGCTGCGTTCTCCACTGGCAACTGTTACAGGAAGTGTTAGAAGTATGCGCAGAGCAACAAAAGCATTTGGAAAGAGGGTAGTCATCTTATTTTGTGCACATATATTCCAGAACAGTGTTTGGAGTTGATCCTGCTGAAATGTATCTTGAAAGGACTTTCAGTTCATCACCTAAATCACTCACATCAATATTGTGCATGTCATCATGTGTCAACACTGTCTCTAGTGCCCTGCATTGCTGGTATAGGTCTTCTTCAGGTATAGTGAGGAGTTTTGGAATATCATACAACATCCCAAATATACTGCTGTGTTCCTTGAGCTGCATGAAATGTTCTTCAACTGACTGTATTGCACAATCTAGCACCTGGTTAAAGGATTCAACTTTGAATTGTTGTTTGGGGTCTCTTATGGGATTATCCTGTGCCTTGTAATCAAAATGTCTTCTTTTTCGGTGACTCTTGTATTCTTGAATGGGTGGGAAAATAGCTTGAATGGGTGGGAAAATAGTGAAGTTCCTCTGCCAACTTATGTGCACTCTTCAGAACATTTTGAAATTCCTCATCTGACCAGTAAGACTTTGCTTTGTTCAGCTGTTCCATTACTCCAGATATATCAAGGTCAACACCTTGGAGTCTCTTGCTTACAACATTTATTTCAAACAGTATGTCATGCCACAACACTAAGCCACACAGAAATTTGAAGTTATGTATGTTTCTGGTGATTTCATTTCCCTCCGCCACTGTTCTCCCATGAACAGTGCCTGTCATAACACTATCCTCCATAATGGCAACTGTGGTATCATCTATCTTCCCAATCTGGTGTTTGATAGGCTTTATCTCTTCCACTCGACTTTCCCATCGTGTGGCACTCAGTGGTTTCAGTGTCAGAGAGGATGTTCCCAGATGTTGCTTCAAAATTTGCCATCAATAAGTTGATGCAGAGAAAAATGCATAGATGCTTTGAATTACATTAAAAAATTCAGCAGCCTCACGAGAAGCTGATGCTGCATCACTGACCATCAAGTTCAATGAATGAGAACTGCATGGGACAAAAAAAGCTCGAGGGTTTAACTCTCGGATCCGTGTCTGCACTGCTCTGTTCTTTCCTCTCATGTTGGCACCATTATCGTAGCCCTGACCTCTTCTGTCAGCTGTCGCAATTCCCGTCTCTTCCAGCTTTTTAAGAAGCACATTTGTCATACCAGCTCCTGTAGTATCATCAATGTCAATACAGTCTAGAAAATCCTCTGGCAGTCACCACTGCAGGGACATTTTCACTAGGCTCTGTTGTTGTTACAAAACACACCATTAAAGAAGTTTGTTCCATATGGCTGATGTCAGGTGTGCAGTCCAGAATAACAGAGTCATATCTTGCTGACTTCAGATCTGCCACAATCTTCTGTTTGACTTTTGTTGCCAGTATGATCTCATTTTGAATTGTTTTTCCAAGGTAGTGGTGTGTGACTCTTCTTAAATACTCTTGGAGTACAGCATCAAACTCAGCCATCAGCTCCACAACTTTAAGGAAGTTTCCATTGTTTGGCACGTACAGCTGATCTGAAGTGCCACGCAGGGCTAGGTTTTGGGTCGCAAGCATTCTCACAATGGCAATGAGCCTTTTCAGAACGTTTTACCAGTAAAGAGACTCTGATGCAATCTTCTCTTGATGCTGATCATCTATGGTGGCCTTTAACTTTAGTCTCATCTCAAGCTTTTTCCACCTACAGAATGCTCTCTGGTGATTTGCTGCCTTCTCATGGCATGCCAGATTTCTAGCCAGATTTTTCCAGTCCTTCATTCCTGTAGAACCCAGTGTGGCTGGAACATTAGACTGGAAGAGTTTGCAACAAAAACAGTATGCAGCATTCTGCGTTTTTGAGTACATACGCCACGGCCTCTCCACTTTGTCACCATTGGGGATTTCACGCCAGTAATGTGTTGGATGGAAACTTCTATTTTCATTGTCTTTGGGGAACATGAAGTTTTTCACTTGCTGTGGCCCATGCAGTACAAGGAAGTCCCTCAGGCTACTGCTCAAGTGGGTCCACAGTCCCAGATCATCTAGACTTAAGGAACTAAACTCAGCAGCAGCTGTTTCTTGTGCCCCCACCACACTCTTCTCTGATCTACACTTTTCTTCAGGAACGTGCATGGTTACATCCATTTGAGATGGAGATATGGATGCTGCAGTAGCTGCCAGGTCACCTGCACTCTGACTAACTGGAAGATCAGGCATCTCCTCACCACTCACATCCTCCCTGGGGCCGGAAGGTCCACCGTGAACATTTGTGTCTATGTATCTCAGGAGAGCTCCTTCCTGCTTAGATAGAAAAGCTTCCTTTGCTTTCTGTCTTTTCCCGAATGCTGCCCCAGAGGGGCGTTTTCTTCTTTCACTCATGACTGCTGTTCTAGGCCAGCTAGAGTGGCTCTCAACACTCAATTGAAGGGGACAAATAAGCAGGCTGGTAGCAGGGCCTGAGTGAGGGAAGATATCAGCATCTTAAGGGCCTAACTGGCTCCTACTACTTCAGTTGACTGCCTGTTCTCCTCAAGTGGGTTCAGGGAAGCAGCAGTACACAGGAAGCTCCCTGAGAAGTTGGGGTTAATCAGTCCAGGTTCCTGGGGGTAGTAGAGAGGTACATAAGAGTCTCCTCCTCCTCTCTCTCCCTGCAGCTCCTGCTGCTTTCTGTGATTCCCTCTCCCCTTTTCTCCTGCCTGCCTGTTCTGTCTCTTGTGCCCTCCTTCCTCCAGCCCAGCACTCCACCATCTCTGTGCATCTCCAGCAGAGAGAATCCAGCCCCACACAGTCTGCCTCAGTTCGCCTCATGGTAAGGCCAGCCCTGTAACCGAACCACCAGCTGCTTGGGTGGCTGGGGCTCGGGCAGTCAGCACATTCAAAAATCAACGACAAGAAGGGGAGTTGTGCACATTGAATAAGTGACACTGGCACTGTCAGTAAAATTTAGTTAATATATGTTTATTTTTTCACAAAATATAAAAACTAAAGATTCTCTGTAAAAATGCAAATTCAGCATTTTTGTGCACTGTTCTGTGGCGAACGGATTTCTAGGATACCTGATCACCACCTGTATTTGATTGGAATTCTCTGCCAGTTCTTCTCTCTCATACTCTCCTGTCTCACACACTCCCCCAGGGGGAGCCCAGCCTGCAAACCACATCCAGGGAGAGAGAGAGAGAGAGAGAGAGAGAGAGAGAGGAGGATAAATTAGTGAGTTTCCTCTCCTTCTTCACTGTGCAATGCATGTTTATCTGGGCCCTAAGAATCATTGTGGAGTTGTCTTTCTGGATGCTGTTATTCCCATTCGGTTGGCTCATGTATCAAGGAAAACTCAAGGATCACATAAATGAAATTCTATGCACCACTCTGAACTGCATACAAGAAGCAACGAGGAAAAAATAAATGTTTCTTAAACAAGCTAATTAAAACAAATAACAAATAACAGGAAGCCACCATCTCGACAAGTCGAGAATGCAAAGCAGGAGTGGAGAGATCAGCTGTCATGCTAACTAAAATACTTTTTCCATTATAGTAAAAACATGGAAACTACCCAATTATCAATATTTTCTGCATCAGATTCTCATTTACACTACAGTCCCTTTACTCTGCTCCTTAAAGTTCACATACATGTAACTGTAAAATGTACTTTATTCCCACTTTACGGTCCCGTTACACTGACATTGCAGTATAAAGTAAATGAGGATCAGACCCTCTATTACATCGGATGAAGTGAGCTGTAGCTCACGAAAGCTTATGCTCAAATAAATTGGTTAGTCTCTAAGGTGCCACAAGGACTCCTTTTCTTTTTGTCAATACAGACTAACACAGCTGCTACTCTGAAACCTCTATTATGACTGTTATTATTATTATTTGTCTGACAGTAATGCTCAGAGGCCCCAGGATCAGGGCCCCTTGGAGTTAGGTGCTGTACAAACACTGAACACTGTCCTGAGGAGCTTACATATAATTTGAAACAAGATGTAATAAATGGATGTGACAAATAGGAAGGGAAAACAAGGTAACCATACTAAGACCATAGGGTTGCATAGGGTTACAGTGTGCACAGCTAGATGGTTCTGAGTCATTTTAAAGATATTTTTAAACTAAAGTAAATAAAATAAATAAAATCAGCCATTATTATTATTTATAATACAAAATCTCCTAGGGGCCGCAACAAGACAAGGGCCCCATTCTATTAGGTTCTGTACATATATGTAATAAGAAAAAGTCCCTTCCCCAAAGCCCTTATAGTCTAAATAGACAAAATAGAGAAAGAGTGAGAGGGAAACAGAGGTCTAGAGAAAAGAAGTGATCTGCCCAAGGTCTTGCAGCAGATCACACTGCTGTATCACTGTAGTGTAGACATATTACAGCTATAAAAGAGGTTATTCCATCAGTGTAGTAAATCCAGCTCTCCGAGAGGCGTAACTAGGTCAACACAAAAAATCTTCCATTGGCCTAGGGGGACGTGCATGACCAATTCCCATTAACCCTTCAGAGTCAGATTTGTATGTGGGAACTGTAACCGCAAGCGACATCTAAATTCAAACCTAGTGAGGGAGTGTCTCAATCTCTCCTTCAAGATGGAGTGTAAGGACACTTGTTCCTCGCCGCCTTATGGGAGAACGTTACCCAGCAAAAGTAATAGTGGGTGGTCATTATGGCTGATAGGGAAACCAGCTGCCCCCTCCCTGGCCAAAGGATATCATGGCTGGTAGGTTGCACTTTGTCCTTCATTCCTCCTCTTCCTCCATGTGGAAAAACAGCAAGGAAGGGAAAAATATCCATCATCAGATAAAATAAAATCCTTAGGCACTGTCTGCTGGCTGTTTTGTCCCCGGCATCCCTGTGAGTGTGTAACTCACCTTTTAATAAAGGAGTCGCATTTTCACTTTCCATTTCACTGCTGTGATAAACCTAAAGAGGAATCCCTTTCTTATCCTCCGAATCTGAGTAATTCCAACACCATCAGACATTGCTGAGGGCATGGAAAAGGTTCCATCATTCTCAGGGCCGGCTCTAGGCTCCAGCAAAGCCAGCCCATGCTTGGAGCAGCACGATTCCAGGGACGGCATTCCGGCCACTTTTTGTTTTTTTTCCTCTTGGGCAGTTGCGCTCTCGGAGCTTGGGGCGGCAAATTATTTGCTTGGAGCGGCAAAAAACCTCGAGTCGGCCCTGACCATTCTGGTCTCTCCTGGGCTGCTCTTTGCATGTCCTCTATGTTGTTAAATCCTGTAAGTTTTCCCTTTCTGAGTACTGTTCAAAGGAGGGGATGGCTCCTTTTGCGTTTCTTCAGCTGCCCAGTGGCGCACTTGCCATGGAAGACACACTTGCTTCATTCTTCATACGTCTCAAATATTTTCATCTTCTCTCTTGGATAACATTATAGATAAGGGATTATTGAGCACTAACAAAATTGTGGTATTTGTTATAAAGTAATTCAGTTTAATACCTAGAATATTTCTAAGGCAATTTCTTTTGAAGGCATATAGACATCTGCCTATACCTTTGGTGGATTTCCACCTTTCACATCCATATGTTAATATGGAAATAACAGCTGAGTTAAAGATCTAACTATGAACCTTTAAGTTGTAGATTTTCAATGGCCAAATCTTGTTTAAGCTGGTAAATGCAGCTGCTGCCTTGTGACCTTATTCCCTTCTGGATATTCCCAGTGGCTTCCACATTATTGCAACATGTGCATTTTTTTCTTAGTGATTGTAATTGACTTTTAGTTCCTGTGCAATTTAATTATTCAGAGAATAGTAGGATAATGCAATCTCTGTATAGATACACTTGACTTTCAATAGAACTTTGGCTCTTAAGTTACTTGGTGCTTTTGATATTTTTAACTTGTTTAATGGAATAACCATGACTAACTCTGCTGTGTCAGTTTCTTGTGAACTGCTTACATTAGTGATGGTTTATTCCATTTACTGGTATTAAATGTTTTGAGGCTCTGGAAAGTCACATTTTAAAGTAGGCCCCACAGTAAGGAAATCAGTAGCCCAAGCTTTGTTTCCTCTCTTTCGATAGCTTGAGCTGTCTGTCAAAATCTTGGAGAAGTAGTTTCTTCATTTTAGCATATGGCTATCTCCTTTATATTTGTTGGAACATTTAGTCCAGTTCTGGAGGCAGTCTTGGAGGATTTTGTGATGAATGTTCCCTTCCAAAATCTGTTCTTATGGATGTGTTGGGAGCCTCTGAATTCCTAGGAAGAACCATGCTGATTGCTACAAAAAGGACTGTGAATTCATAACTCTTTCTTCTGAAAGAAATCTGAAACTTTTTCAGACTGCAATAAAACCAAAACTCTAATTAAGCATCTTTTGCTACTATAGACAGTAACAAGGTGTTATTACATTGAATGAAAATCCTTTTTGTATCTACTGAGCTCTAAGCGCAGCCTCTATAATTCTAACAACCTGAATGATTTAAAAAGCAGAAAGTATCAACCCAGCACTGCAGTGGATTAATAATCAGGTAACAGCTGCTAGCATTGGGGGACCTCTCAGGCCACATGGCCCAGGGAAATGTCTAGCTAAAAGCGAAAGAATGTGCAAAACTTGCTATCTCCTGACATCCATACAGAATTCTGAAGCCAATAGCTAGCTCCCCCTGTTAACAATTTTGTGACCCATCTAATTGTGCTGGTGAGATCCTCACTTCCTTCTTCTTATTTATTCGTATGCAGGTAGTGCTCCCAATGTGCAACGTGCTAAATACCACCGCCCCACCCACTTGTGGCACAGAGCTCACTTTGTAAGGAGAGTGATCACTTTAGATAAGCTATTACCAGCAGGAGAGTGGGGTGGGGGGAGAGAAAACCTTTTGTAGTGATAAACACCCATTTTTTCATGGTCTGTGTGTATAAAAACATCTTCTGTATTTTCCACGGTATGCATCCGATGAAGTGAGCTGCAGCTCACGAAAGCTCACGCTCAAATAAATTGGTTAGTCTCTAAGGTGCCACAAGTACTCCTTTTCTTTTTGCGAATACAGACTAACACGGCTGTTACTCTGAAACCTGTCATTATGCAAGGCACTGCATTTAGCCGTATGGAGTGGAAATCTATCAACTGCATGAAAAAACTTGTACAGATACAGACAGACATCATCTTCCTTTCCAAATGTAAACAGATGGACATCGTACCAAAAGGATTGAAGGTAAAAAATCCATTACAATCGACATAGCACACAGACTACGCTGACAGCTTGTGCCACACGTTCTCAAAGAAACTGCGGAACCACCTGATCAACATCCTCTACAGCAAACAGGGAAAGATAAAGAATGAGCTCTCAAAACTGGATACTCTCATAAAAAACCAACCTTCCACACAAACTTCCTCATGGCTGGACTTTACTAAAACTAGACAAGCCATTTACAACACACACTTTGCTTCTCTACAAAAGAAAAAGGACACTAAACTTTCTGAACTACTACATGCCACAAGGGGCCACAGCAATGGTTCCCTCAAACCACCCAGCAATATTGTTAATCTATCCAACTATACTCTTAGCCCAGCAGGAGCAGCTGTCCTATCTCGGGGCCTCTCCTTCTGCCCCTCCACTCCCACGAACATGATACAGTTCTGTGGTGACCTAGAATCCTATTTTCGATGTCTCTGACTCAAGGAATATTTCCAACACACCTCTGAACAACATACTAATCCACAGAGACCTCCCTACCAACACTACAAAAAGAAGGATTCTAGGTGGACTCCTCCTGAAGGTCGAGACAGCAGACTGGACTTCTACATAGAGTGCTTCCACCGACGTGCACGGGCTGAAATTGTGGAAAAGCAGCATCACTTGCCCCACAACCTCAGCCATGCAGAACACAATGCCATCCACAGCCTCAGAAACAACTCTGACATCATAATCAAAAAGGCTGACAAAGGAGGTGCTGTTGTCATCATGAATAGGTCGGAATATGAACAAGAGGCTGCTCAGCAGCTCTCCAACACCACTTTCTATAAGCCATTACCCTCTGATCCCACTGAGAGTTACCAAAAGAAACTTCAGCATTTGCTCAAGAAACTCCCTGAAAAAGCACAAGATCAAATCCACACAGACACATCCCTGGAACCCCGACCTGGGATATTCTATCTACCCAAGATCCATAAACCTGGAAATCCTGGGCACCCCATCATCTCAGGCATTGGCACCCTGACAGCAGGATTGTCTGGCTATGTAGACTCCCTCCTCAGGCCCTATGCTACCAGCACTCCCAGCTATCTTCGAGACACCACTGACTTCCTGAGGAAACTACAATCCATCGGTGATCTTCCTGATAACACCATCCTGGCCACTATGGATGTAGAAGCCCTCCACACCAACATTTCACACAAAGATGGACTACAAGCCGTCAGTAACACTATCCCTGATAATGTCACGGCAAACCTGGTGGCTATGGGTACCCGCATGGCCCCACCGTATTCCAACATTTTTATGGCTGACTTAGAACAACGCTTCCTTAGCTCTCGTCCCCTAACTCTCCTACTCTACTTGCACTACATTGATGACATCTTCATCATCTGGACCCATGGAAAAGAAGCTCTTGAGGAATTCCACCATGATTTCAACAATTTCCATCCCACCATCAACCTCAGCCTGGTCCAGGCCACACAAGAGATCCACTTCCTGGACACTACAGTGCTAATAAACGATGGTCACATAAACACCACCCTATACCAGAAACCTACTGACCGCTATTCCTACCTACATGCCTCCAGCTTTCACCCAGACCACACCACACGATCCATCGTCTACAGCCAAGCTCTGCGATACAACCGCATTTGCTCCAACCCCTCAGACAGAGACAAACACCTACAAGATCTCTATCAAGCATTCTTAAAACTACAATACCCACCTGCGGAAGTGAAGAAACAGATTGATAGAGCCAGAAGAGTTCCCAGAAGTCACCTACTAGAGGACAGGCCTAACAAAGAAAATAACAGAACGCCACTAGCTGTCACCTTCAGCCCCCAACTAAAACCGCTCCAACGCATTATCAAGGATCTACAACCTATCCTGAAGGATGACCCAACACTCTCACAAATCTTGGGAGACAGGCCAGTCCTTGCCTACAGACAGCCCCCCAACCTGAAGCGAATACTCACCAGCAACCACATACCACACAACAGAACCACTAACCCAGGAACCTATCCTTGCAACAAAGCCCCTTGCCAACTGTGCCCACATATCTATTCAGGGGACACCATCACAGGGCCTAATCACATCAGCCACACTATCAGAGGCTCATTCACCTGCACATCTACCAATGTTATATATGCCATCATGTGCCAGCAATGCCCCTCTGCCATGTACATTGGGCAAACTGGACAGTCTCTACGTAAAAGAATAAATGGACACAAATCAGATGTCAAGAATTATAACATTCATAAACCAGTCGGAGAACACTTCAATCTCTCTGGTCACTCAATTTCTGATCTCAAAGTGACTATCCTTCAACAAAAAAACTTTGAAAACAGACTCCAACGAGAGACTGCTGAATTGGAATTAATTTGCAAATTGGATACAATTTACTTAGGCTTGAATAGAGACTGGGAATGGTTGATTCATTATAAAAAGTAACCTATTTCCCCTTGTTTATTTCTTCACCTCCCCCCCCCCCCCACTGTTCCTCAGACGTTCTTGTTAAACCCTGGATTTGTGCTGGAAATGGCCCACCTTGATTATCATACACATTGTAAGGAGAGTGATCACTTTAGATAAGCTATTACCAACAGGAGAGTGGGGTGGAGGGAGAGAAAACCTTTTGCAGTGATAAACACCCATTTTTTCATGGTCTGTGTGTATAAAAACATCTTCTGTATTTTCCACAGTATGCATCCGATGAAGTGAGCTGTAGCTCACGAAAGCTTATGCTCAAATAAATTGGTTAGTCTCTAAGGTGCCACAAGTACTCCTTTTCTTTTTGCGAATACAGACTAACACGGCTGTTACTCTGAAACGTGCCTAAGAAAGAATACTCTCCTGATTAGCAGAACCAGAACCTTGAACACCTTCCACCCATTTGTCTTAAGAACTTAATTAAAGTGATTAAAATATCATAAAAGTAAAAACTGTCCTATTAGGGACTGTTAGGCTAAGTAATGTATAAGACCAAAGGTCTCTTGGTCCTCTGGTAGTGGCCTATACCTGCTGATTCAGAGGAAGAAAAATACCCAATAAAACAAATAAACCATAATGCTCCTTAGCCAAATTTTACATATCAGGACTTGCTACTCCGGCAGGTGATGAGTTTACACTCTGAAGTGCATGTTACTTGTATTACGTTGGGCCCAGTCCTGCTCCTGGAGAAGGCACTGGGAGTTTTGCTATTGATTTGTGGCACATAATGTACAGCCTGGGGAGGGGATTGGGCTCACTGTCTTTTAGCTTCTATCCTTGTAAATGTTATCAATGACCATAATATTACCCACTCCCAGCCCTTTTAAAAAAACCTTCTTACACTATTTGCCTCAATGTCCCACTGGGAGCTGCCCTGAGTTCCAGGCAATATTTTAGAAACAGACTGTGAAATGTTTGTTTATTGCGAGCTACTTTGGAAGAGAGGAGGAAAAACTGCAAAGAGTTTCCCCCTCCATGGTGCAGTTAGTTCCAGTGCGAGACTCCACACCCTTCAGAGAAGTTTCAGAGTAGCAGCCGTGTTAGTCTGTATTCGCAAAAAGAAAAGGAGTTCTTGTTGCACCTTAGAGACTAACCAATTTATTTGAGCATAAGCTTTCAGAGAAGAATTGTCAGAGACCTGAAGAAAGGGTTTCAGGAACTACCCTGCAGCACCAGAAGAGTTTCTGTGCATCAAGAGAACTTTTGTCACTTACCAAAATAAATTAACATATAAAAACAAGGAAACACCATGGTTTATGCAGGAGACACAGGTTTTAGCAGGAGACACAGTCTGGATTCATGGGTTTCTGCCACAAATTCATTATGTGACCTAGAGCACATCACTTCATCTCTCTCTCCCTCAACTTATCCATCTGTATAACGGATATAATAGGCAAAATCCTGCTCCTACTGAAATCAATACTTCTCTACCACAAATGAGGTAACACAAAGCTTAATAAATTAATGCTGTAAAAAAGCGAGTCCTTTGGGTGCAAAATACAATAGAAGAACTATTATTTGTAATGATAATATCATATTTAACTAGCATCTTTCATGATAAGGGATCTTGCGGTATTTTATAAACTTAAGCTGGTATAGAAACTATACACAGTGGTCATTTCATCCACCACTGAAATGCAGCTACTTCTGAGGTGGAACAAAGCAGCTGTTTAACAGCACACAGCCATACTACATACAAGATTTTGGAATTAGAAGTGAAGAATACCTTTTCCTACTGAAATTGCAGAGTTTGATTTAATTAGAGTGAATATAAAATATAACTTGGTCAGCACACTGGGCTAGCAAGAACCCTTTTCAGGTTGTAAGGTTTTTCAGAGGAAGGAATGATGACAGGTTTCAGAGTAACAGCCGTGTTAGTCTGTATTCGCAAAAAGAAAAGGAGGACTTGTGGCACCTTAGAGACTAACCAATTTATTTGAGCATGAGCTTTCGTGAGCTACAGCTCACTTCATCGGATGCATGTGAGCTGTAGCTCATGAAAGCTCATGCTCAAATAAATTGGTTAGTCTCTAAGGTGCCACAAGTACTCCTTTTCTTTTAGAGGAAGGAATGTGACTTCATGTGTGTTTGCACAGCATCTTCTAGGACAGCTAGACCAGCCTGGCTCATGACAAAGGAAACACATCATTCTTTTGTTATGCAATAATGAAACTACACCAGATAAATACAAAACAGAATGCAAACTCCCCCGCGGCTGCATTTCCTGCAAATCAGTTACACCTGGTCCCCTCACTTTACAAGAAAAATCTATACGGAAACTTCTTGTGAAGTTTTCATTTACCAGACTTCAGTAACATGTGCCCCATCATTCTGAGAACCAGACCCAGCCCTAAGGTCCTGATCCTACAAACACTTAGGCATTTGCTTAACATTAAGCAAATGTTTAATTGCTTTGCTGGATCAGGGCCAAATCTGCTTCTCAGGGACTTATGACATTACACAACGAAGAGCATTTAAAACACCTAATATCCATAGGATAAGATATTCAAGAGGATATTAGATACTAACCAAAATTTCCAGGTGTGCATGGCATGCCACAAACAACAAAGACTTTGAAAACAATGAAGGCCAATGGAGAGAGAAACCCCATTTTGGATTTTTATATATATAAATGAGAGACAAGGTGAGGGAGGGAATATCTTTTATTGGACCAACTTCTGCTGGTGAGAGAGACAAGCTTTCGAGCTACACAGAGCTCTTCTTGAGGTGTAGCTCGAAAGCCTGTCCCTTCCACGGACAGAAGTTGGTGCAATAAAAGACATTACCTTCCCCACCTTATCTCTCTCATCTCCTGGGCCAACATGGCTATGAAAACACTGCAATACAGATATATAATTATTAATACTAGCAAAATAAGTTTCTGGGCTTTAGGTCAAACATACCAAGTTGTGTTTGTTTGTTTTCGCTGCCCTTAAAGGAGTTCACATAAACTATTATCATCATTTTATGTTTGACTGTGTAGTAATTTCCATACCTGTCCAATCACTCATTATATTGATACACACAGCCCTGAATTTCACAATTCTCAATACAGTACTTCCTACAGCCCCTATTTCAATACCATTGCTGGCATGACAATGTGTTGTGGGCATTACCCCAAGTCTTGGTGTACTGGACAGGTTTCACAGTAGTGGTGAGGCACCTTGGGCTTTGTTTTGTTTTTTAGTGTCCCTGTTCCTGCTCCTACTCTCAATGAAGTAATGGCAAAATTCTCATTAACTTCAAAGGGAGCAAGACGGTATCCTTTGTGTTAGTCAGTTTCTGATTAAGTGGTTCAGGCTGCTACGCTGAGCTGTGCAAAGGTTTCGTGACAAAAAGCAAAATTTGGCACAGGATCATCTAAAAGGTCATCAGTGTTCCTGGACCTTTCAAATAAACCTGGGCTCAATTTTGACCAAACCATCATTGATTTATTATTTTTGAAAAAAAGGCAAAATATGTATCTAAGATAGATGGTTTTACATGGCCCCATCAACAAAGTATCAGGGCGCCTGCCCAGTATACATAGATGTATTTTCCCAATAGCTCTGAGGGGTAGGGAAGTATTATTTTCCCCATTTTCCCCAGATGGGGAAATGAGGCACAGAGAGAAAAAATCACTTGTCAGAAGTCACCCATGCAGTCTGTGCCAGAGTCAAAGACTGAACACAAATCCACTGAGATGTGCTAAAGTGTCCATCCTTCCTCCGTATTTGAGTATTGCTTCAAACTTGATATTTGAACAGACTCAGAACAAAACTCAAGGAGCGGGAACCCACCCAAAATTAAACTCTAGAAAGTTTCCCCAAGCCCCAGGAAGTAGAGTTGCCAGCTCCATGTGGCTGTCCTGCCACATACTGATGTTTCTGGTGTCTCTTTTCTTTCTCCCAAAGTAGATGTCTCCCCTCACAAGTCCCCTTCAGAGAATACTTAAAAGACATTGTGATTTCACCGGAAGCTGTTGTAATCACAGAACATATACCAGTGGCCCCACCTTGGTTTTTCAAATATCACAGCCGAAGCCTGATTAAACTACAAGTCCCTGAGTCATAATGACAGGTTTCAGAGTAGTGAATCATGGCTATATTTTAAAGAATCCTTATTGAGGTTACAGGGACAAACCAGCCCGATGTGTAGAAAGAATAGTAAATATGGCAGGTGACCAGCTTGGCTTCAGAGTGAAATCCTTGCTGATCTTAAACACAAAAAAGAAGCTTACAAGAAGTGGAAGATTGGACAAATGACCAGGGAACAGTATAAAAATATTGCTCGGGCATGCAGGAGTGAAATCAGGAAGGCCAAATCACACCTGGAGTTGCAGCTAGCAAGAGATGTTAAGAGTAACAAGAAGGGTTTCTTCAGGTATGTTAGCAACAAGAAGAAAGTCAAGGAAAGTGTGGGCCCCTTACTGAATGAGAGAGGCAACCTAGTGACAGAGGATGTGGAAAAAGTTAATGTACTCAATGCTTTTTTTGCCTCTGTCTTCAAGAACAAGGGTCAGCTCCCAGACTACTGCACTGGGCAGCACAGCATGAGGAGGAGGTGACCAGCCTTCTGCGAAGAAAGAAGTGGTTCGGGATTATTTAGAAAAGCTGGACAAGCACAAGTCCATGGGGCTGGATGTGCTGCATCTGAGAGTGCTAAAGGAGTTGGCAGATGTGATTGCAGAGCCATTTGCCATGATCTTTGAAAACTCATGGCGATCGGGGGAAGTCCCGGACGACTGGAAAAAGACTCATGTAGTGCCCATCTTTAAAAAAGGGAAGAAGGAGGATCCTGGGAACTACAGGCCAGTCAGCCTCACCTCAGTCCCTGGAAAAATCATGGAGCAGGTCCTCAAGAAATCAGTTCTGAAGCACTTCGAGGAGAGGAAAGTATCAGGAACAGTCAGCATGGATTCACCAAGGGCAAGTCATGCCTGACTAATCTAATTGCCTTCTATGATGAGATTACTGGCTCTGTGGATGAGGGGAAAGCAGTGGACGTGTTGTTCCTTGACTTTAGCAAAGCTTTTGACACGGTCTCCCACAGTATTCTTGCCAGCAAGTTAAAGAAGTATGGGCTGGATGAATGGACTATAAGGTGGACAGACAGTTGGCTAGATTGTCGGGCTCAACAAGTAGTGATAATGGCTCCATGTCTAGTTGGCAGCAGGTATCAAGAGGAGTGCCCCAAGGGTCAGTCCTCAGGCCGGTTCTGTTCAATATCTTCATAAATAATCTGCAGGATGGTGTGGATTGCACCCTCAGCAAGTTTGCAGATGACACTAAACTGGGAGGAGAGGTAGATACGCCGGAGGGTAGGGATAGGATACAGAGGGACCTAGACAAATTGGAGGATTGGGCCAAAAGAAATCTGATGAGGTTCAACAAGGACAAGTGCAGGGTCCTGCACTTAGGACGGAAGAATCCCATGCACCGCTACAGACTAGGGACCGAGTGGCTAGGCAGCAGTTCTGCGGAAAAGGACCTAGGGGTGACATGGACGAGAAGCTGGATATGAGTCAACAGTGTGCCATTGTTGCCAAGAAGGCCAATGGCATTTTGGGATGTATAAGTAGGGGCATTGCCAGCAGATCGAGGGACGTGATCATTCCCCTCTATTCGACATTGGTGAGGCCTCAGCTGGAGTACTGTGTCCAGTTTTGGGTCCCACACTACAAGAAGGATGTGGAAAAACTGGAAAACATCCAGCGGAGGGCAACAAAAATGATGAGGGGACTGGAACACATGAGTTATGAGGAGAGGCTGAGGGAACTGGGATTGTTTAGTCTGCAGAAGAGAAGAATGAGGGGGGATTTGATAGCTGCTTTCAACTACCTGAAAGGGGGTTCCAAAGAGGATGGCTCTAGACTGTTCTCAGTGGTAGCAGATGACAGAACAAGGAGTAATGGTCTCAAGTTGCAGTGGGGGAGGTTTAGGTTGGATATTAGGAAAAACTTTTTCACTAGGAGGGTGGTGAAACACTGGAATCTGTTACCTAGGGAGGTGGTGGAATCTCCTTAAGGTCAGGCTTGACAAAGCCCTGGCTGGGATGATTTAGTTGGGGATTGGTCCTGCTTTGAGCAGGGGGTTGGACTAGATGACCTCCTGAGGTCCCTTCCAACCCTGATATTCTATGATTCTATGCCATCTTTTATATGCAACAATGCTACAATATCTTGCTCAAAAATAAAGACCTTCTCAACAAAGTTTACATAACTAATGCAAAAAGCACAGTATGTTCCTGTCATCAGGACAGCCACAATCAGTGATCCTTCAAATTCTTCCTCACGCTGAAAAATTCAGCAGCCACAAAGTGTCTGACTTCACTCCTCAGAGAACGGGAAGGAACCAATAAAGTGCTGATTATGGGAGATTTTCAGATACCCATTCCTCAAAGAGCACATACTACTAACTTTGTCCTCAGTTACACCTGTGCAACCCTAGGAACCTGTAACTAAGGACATGATTTGAGCCATGAGTATTTAGAGAAAGACGAAGTAACATCAAGCTGGTTATTTTTGCAGTAAAACTACTTTTGAAGAAAAATTAATGAGCAAAACTATTTTCCAGTGAGGTCTGTTGGTTATGTAGTATTACTGTGAAAAGCTGTTGAAAAATCACACCAATAACAAATGATCTACCTGGTCTTCCGGCACTATGCTTATGGAATTTCTTTGCTGTGCAGTCTATTAGTTCTGCAGCACATCTACACATGCATCTACAGTGACACTAGTTAAGACAAAAGCTATAGTAGTCATTCATCTTCATGCTACAGCAAGGGACACTAGGCCCACCATATCTTCCCCATGCTTTGTAAATCACAGGACCATGCAGAGAAGCTTACATAGCAATGAAGAAGAACAGTGTCTCTCTGACAAGGACGAAAGCCATTTCTTCTTATTTTACTCTCCGTTGGTTGACGTAGTTAGTGCTGGCCAAATCTGCAAAGTTTTATTTCAGAAGTTTATCTTGTTATATTTGTGAAATACTTTCAACATTCCAAAGATACAGAGTTTTTCAAGATAAGAATTAAGATGGCAAAAAGTCTGTGTTCATTTGAAGGGCATGGCTGAGTTAGTGCTGTCTAGTTATTGTAAATCTTATCAGCAGTCCCCCTGGCTGTTGGTTGGTTGGTAGGGAGGGAGAAAGAGATCCATTGTAAATCTGAGTTGCCCCTTAATATCTCCAAAGGCCCTTTTCTTTGCAGAGCTGCCCGGGGGGAGGGGGGTGGGGGCAGAAGTGGGGCAATTTGCCCCAGGCCCCGGGGCAATATACTATACTATAGCATTGCAACTTTTTCTTATGGAAGGGGTCCCCGAAATTGCTTTGCCCCAGGGCCCCTGAATCCTCTGGGCGGCACTGTTTCTTTGCCAGTAGAAAAATAGGGCAACAGGAAAGTAGTCCATGACTCTTGGAGACGCTCATAAATGAGGTCACTCTTCAGCAAGATGGCTGCCATCAGCACAAGACTTGGAAAATATTAATTTGAATGCAGAATCATTGTCCTGTCCAGTTCCCCACTTGTCTGGCAGGAAAGGCTGCTCACCATGGGAACTTGCAGTAAACTGAATGCACACAGATGGGTGCCACTTTCTTTATATTCCTCGGTCATCTGTAAAACAGAAATTGTGCTCATTTTATTGATAGGCCGTAACTCTAATCAGGCAAACACAGGCTGGTAAAAGGTGTGTTATGTAGGACAAGCATTAACGATACTTGGCAGCAGGAGTGCTGAGAGCCATAGGCTCCAACTCCGTGGGTGCTCCAGGGCTGGAGCACCCACTGAAAAACATTAGTGGGTGTTTAGCACCCACCGGCAGCCTGCTCCCTCCCTTTCCCCCCAGTGCCTCCCATCCACCAGCAGCCCTGCTGATCAATTCCTCTTGCTCAGCATCTCCTACCCGCCACAATCAGCTGTTCCACAGCAAACAGGAGGTGCTGGGAGGGAGGTGAAAGAGCGGGGACGGGGCACACTCAGAGGAGGGGGCAGAAGTGGGTGGGAAGAGACAGGGCGGGGGCTTGGGGAAGGGGTGAGGGCAGGACCTGGGGAGGAGCAGCAGTGGGAAGAGGCAGGGCGGGGGTGGGAGTTTAGGGGGAGGAGGCAGGTGGGGCCGTGGGCGGAGCGGGGGGGCTGAGCACCCCTGGGACCCGGAAGAAGCTGGCACCTGTGCTGAGAGCCATTGAACCAAACTGTATATAATGGATATAATGAAATCCACTTCAAGCCAGGGGGTGCAGCAGCGCCCCCAGCACCCCTAGTTCTAGCACCTATGCTTGGCAGTCTGTCTAAATGCTCAGAGTCTTTGACTGGGATTTTATTGGTCACATCTCAAATTGCTGTATATATTATTTTGTTTAATCACAACATATGTCTGAAAATTAATCTTGATAAACCACACAATTAAAGTGGTAAAACAGGCTGGTTTAGTTCTATGGAAGAACAGGAGAAGCCTGATTTGTTTGGATAGCACACAGCGTTAGAAATTTGTCTGCTTTATTGACTGCAGCACTTCACCATAAATGCTAAGTGAGTAATATGACACAAGGCTAGCTGTTTCTTTCCTGTTACTGCTTAGCATCGGAGTTTCCTGTAGATGGAAGGGTGGCCCAGCCAAGAGGCCAACCAAGGAAATTATTTATTCCTAGCACACAGGCTTGCTGCCTCGGTTAGAGAGCAATCTAATTTGTTTAAATGTTTGAATGTTTGTGGTGTGTGCTTAAAGCTAGGGTGTTACAATATAGTATTGTTTGCAGTTCAAATAGGATGATGTTACTGAGGAAAGGCGTCTGTTGTGTAGAAAGGATAGCAGTCTTAAAATGCATCAACAGGAATCAGATAAACAATAACAATAATATACTATTCCCCTTTCATTCCAGGATCTCAAAGCACTTTACAAAGATTAATTAATTAAGCTTCATAAGCCTCCCATTGCATCAGCTTCATTAACCCCAGTTGGGGAACCCTAAATACAGGAAGGTGACATGACCGCAGGTCATACAAAGAGTCAACAACAGAGCCAGAAATAGAACCCTGAAAAATAGAACTCCCCATCCCCTGCTCTGCCCATTAGACCACACCTAGGACATAGGTAGGCTTGCACAATCACCCAGTTTCTCAGAGACCAGTGATTACACGGGTGTGATGACCGTGCTGTATGTGTACTGATGAGAGTGGAACTGGAAAGTCAGACACATAATTCTGGAAATGAGGATTATCAAGTGTCACAGCGGTGGGACTTCAAACCACACATGCTGAGGGGCAGAATTTGGCCTAAAGAAAAGAAAATACAGACTAAAAAACCAACAAAACAAGAGTCACGAGAAAACCTGGATTTGTGCTGGAAATGGCCCACCTGATGATCACTTTAGATAAGCTATTACCAGCAGGACAGTGGGGTGGGAGGAGGTATTGTTTCATATTCTCTGTGTATATATAAAGTCTGCTGCAGTTTCCACGGTATGCATCTGATGAAGTGAGCTGTAGCTCACGAAAGCTCATGCTCAAATAAATTGGTTAGTCTCTAAGGTGCCACAAGTACTCCTTTTCTTTTTGCGAATACAGACTAACACGGCTGTTACTCTGAAATTTGTCTTTGCAGAGGGCTAAAATCAGCTAATTTCACTGTGGTTTCTCTCCTTTGGATTTGTCCTTTGGTCTGTGTCAGGGAGGCTTCTTCCCCATTACACCTGTCCCTCAGCTGTCCTGCAGAGCTCTCTCCTTCTCCCCACAGAAATGCCTTTGATCTTTTACAGCCCCCTTAAGAAACCTGTTACTCAGAGAATCATGCTAGCATTATCTTGCATATTCAAGTTTAGCCTCTCTTTTCCTTCCTCTATTCAGCTACCCTATCTCAGCTGTGATGTTTTTTAACTCCTCACCAACAGCTGATATTCTCCCAGGTGACCAATTCCCATGCTAGTATGTGCCACATGGAAACCCGATGTCAGCCACAGTACCCCTTTGGATTGTGGGTGAGCTTAGGAGAGGAAAGCATATGTCACCTAGACACGCAGAAAAAGAGAAGGTGCCAGAAAGATAGCAGACATCCACACAGTCACATGCATATAGTCATGGCCTCTGTGAAAGTCAGTGAGGGTACAAGAAACACTGATCCGGGCTAACATTGCAATGTTTATGCTTCCAAGCGCAAGAACTATACTGATCTTTAGGCAAGAACCTCCTGACTCCTGGATTCTCATCTGCATTCTGGACAACCTGGAAAACGTTCACTTCCATCCCTCTTGCAGGCTTGCCAAGAATCATGAAGCAGTAATGCAGTTGAGAGTAAACATGACTACTCATTTGAGGAGTATGGAGTTTATCCAGTTCTGATGTGGGGAATATGGCATTTAGTTTGTTAGTTTACCCACTTTTTTCCCCACCATTACACCACTGTCATGAGGAAATGTGAACCTGCATCTCAGCATCCAGAGGATCCCAGAAGGAAGAGCAACCAAAGCTGGCAAAGTGGCTACATCATTGAGAGATCCTGAGCACAGCAAACCATCACCATTAAACCATCACCAAATGTGTGCTGAATATTCTGGATGGATGACAAATGGGTTCCTAGTAGAAAATCAGGAATACTAGTTAAAGGACATCATCATCATAAAAATCAGACATTGTAAATAAACAAAATGATTTACCAATGGTACTAATAAGACCTTAAATAAAAGTGAAATCATTTTGAAATCCAATCACTACTCCTTTTCCTTGTTTCCTTCTGGCATTTCTCATCTTGGACAATGACAATCAATTAAAATCCGTTTTAATTTGGTTTATAATCCACTTCACTTTCAGGTTCACTCAGTGCTGCAATGCTTGGGTTACAAACATTCTCCTGCTGTGTTTTTACAAAAACACTTTTGTTCACTGGATTTTTCAGAAAATATTGTGAAAACATGTCTATTGATCTTAGGGTTTGTAAAAGATTGTGCTTACAAAATGTAAATATTAGGTCAAACAAATTTTGTTTACATTAAAGGAAGAGTTTTATCAAGTGGGCATTTTCCTAATCATTACAGAAAAGTGTTCTCACCTATATAATGAGCCAGACAAATCCCCACGGACCCAAGCTGAGGAGCAGTTTGTGGTTTTGTTTGTGTTGAAAGGATTCAGCAAAGTTTTCACTGTCTAAAACATCATATCCCTAGAAATTGTGTGTGTTTTAAAACGGTTACTGTTCATGCACCCAGAGATTGTAGCAGGGGTATTGAATGGATGGATAAACAAAAAACCTAAATTCCAATAATATTTCTTCTTAGCACTGAATCTATCATTTGATTTGAACAATTTTTACTTCCAATCTAATCTAATACATGCACAATTTCATTAACCATTTTTCCTATTCTATTACTTCTTATTTCTCACTGTCATAAGTCTTAATATTTACACAGAAATCACCAGCATCATGCCTGGGACATGGCATGGCAAGGCAAAGACCTAGTCCTCATACTTCATAGTATCAACTTAAAATTACATTTATATGTTTTTTTTAAAACCTGCCATTGTTGTAAATAATTTTAGGATCTTCTTTATTTTTTCAGGTTTCAGAGTAACAGCTGTGTTAGTCTGTACTCGCAAAAAGAAAAGGAGTACTTGTGGCACCTTAGAGACTAACCAATTTATTTGAGCATAAGCTTTTGTGAGCTACAGCTCACTTCATCGGATGCATACTGTGGAAAATACAAAAGATGTTTGTTTTTATACACACAGACCATGAAAAAATGGGTGTTTATCACTACAAAAGGTTTTCTCTTCCCCCACCCCACTCTCCTGCTGGTAATAGCTTATCTAAAAAGAAAAGGAGTACTTGTGGCACCTTAGAGACTAACCAATTTATTTGAGCATGAGCTTTCGTGAGCCACAGCTCACTTCAGTGAGCTGTGGCTCACGAAAGCTCATGCTCAAATAAATTGGTTAGTCTCTAAGGTGCCACAAGTACTCCTTTTCTTTTTGCGAATACAGACTAACACGGCTGTTCCTCTGAAGCTTATCTAAAGTGATCACTCTCCTTACAATGTGTATGATAATCAAGTTGGGCCATTTCCAGCACAAATCCAGGTTTTCTCCCCCCCGCCACACAAACCCACTCTCCTGTTGGTAATAGCTGTATTACCAACAGGAGAGTGGGTTTGTTTGGGGGGGGGGGTAGGGCGGGGGGTGAAAACCTGGATTTGTGCTGGAAATGGCCCACCTTGATTATCATACACATTGTAAGGAGAGTGATCACTTTACATAAGCTATTACCAGGAGGAGAGTGGGGTGGGGGGAGAGAAAACCTTTTGTAGTGATAAACACCCATTTTTTCATGATTTGTGTGTATAAAAACAAACATCTTCTGTATTTTCCACTGAATGCATCCGATGAAGTGAGCTGTAGCTCACGAAAGCTCATGCTCAAATAAATTGGTTAGTCTCTAAGGTGCCACAAGTACTCCTTTTCTTTTTGAGGTCTAAAATCTGACTCTCAGCATCTTTTCCTATTGGTATCAGAGTACTGGGTATTGGTTTCTTTCATTTTATATGAACTTGAAAAATTACCATGAACATTTACTAGCCCAGACAGAAAATCTACTCACATATCTTCTACCATGATCATTTAATATAATGAACAAATTATATTTTATTTACCCACTTAAACAAATTATTTGCCCTGTATTTGTAGCAACTAGAAATTTACAAGGCGTATTCTATACCTATTGTTTCATAGTCAATAAAATCTCAGTTTAAAAAATGTTCTGGAATCATAAACCTCCCCTAGCAAGTAATGGGATTTCTTGATGAGCATGGTTAATTTTAAGGTTCTATCTACTCTGTAGAAACTACCATGCTGGTGGAATAGATTGCAATACAGTAGTTCCCCATCATGATTTAAGTAGACAGGACCAAGCCAGGCTGAACTTTACCAAGGCTGAAATACAGCTCAGGAATAGAGTTAAAACAGAAGTCATTCCCAACTACACTATAAAACCAAAGATTCTAACCCATGTTTGGTATTACCATGCTGCAATCTAGTGCTCCACTGCTGTCACTTTTGGTGGTGTAAATGTGATTAAAAGGCAAACAGAACCCGAAAATGGCAACTCCTTATACTTTCACTCCAAATAGTTGGAGTAAGCTATCTGTTCAAGCAAAACAGGCATTGTCTGGTTTCAAGGAAGATTTTTCTCTTCTGAAGCCTTGTCAGTACAAAAAGGAATGAAAATATAACAATGTTGTCTGCTTCTTTCAGACTGAGCGTCTTGTCTTATAGCCAACTAAAATGTCACTCAAATGGAACTAAAAAGTTCCTATCCTGCACCTACAAAAACAGCTGTTAAAAACCATGATCAATGTAAAACCTGTTTTATGTCCACCAGGTAAATGTAAGGACCATCTGATATTTTGGATACTCTATAGATTACAGAGATAAAATAGTCAATTTCAATGTTAATCTGTCCTGTGTATCTCATTTCTCAGCGGCATTTAACCACTGACTACAGTACACCATAGTAGCACAATGCATGCAGTTATGCGACTACTCTGCTGCGCATTACGGTATCTGCTTGTTGTGCTTGCAGGAGATTTACTGAGTATTCTTCAGCTGTATTTTTGATAGGAGGCTTTTGCTTATGGGATAAGCACCTTTTTGGTGAAGTAAGTGAAAGATACAACACAAAGGTAAAGTCAGATTCAAGGTCAATGTGTTTGGTTGGCTTCTCAACTGATTTTCCATACTAAATAAGTGTAACCTGTTCTGTTCAGATTATTAGAACTGCCAGGGTGTAGTTAATAGATATTTCAGAATAACAGCAAAGTTAGTCTGTATTCGCAAAAAGAAAAGGAGTACTTGTGGCACCTTAGAGACTAACCAGTTTATTTGAGCGTAGGCTTTCATGAGCTACAGCTCACTTCATCGGATGCAGTGAGCTGTAGCTCACGAAAGCTTATGCTCAAATAAATTGGTTAGTCTCTAAGGTGCCACAAGTACTCCTTTTCTTTCTTTAATAGATATTGTTCTCAAGGGGAGTTTATAGTAATCAGAAGGCAATTATTTTGACAGGATTTTGGTCAGAAACTGACCAAGTCCTGGTCTTCACCATCAAACCTGCTTATTCTAGCTTCATTTCAAAACATTGTTTATACACAATCCTGCATTCCTTTTCTGACACTGGGGCAGCGGGTGCATTTGTGCAATTTGAAATTAAAAAACGCCTTTGTTCCCAAACAAAATATAAGGACATCTGGGAAAGTCTGAGAAACTCTTGAATGAGAAAGGAACTTCTAGGCTTAGCTCTCACAGTGGGAAGCAAGATTTTATGCAGTGATTAGCTCTTGTGCAGGGCTTTGCATTTTCAACTTGCTTTACAAATGCTGTTAGGAGTAGTTAGGGGTGCTTAGCATTTCACAGAATCAGACTCAAAATGCTTCAAATTAATATGAGATGCTACAATTAGTTAACCTTTGTACAGCACTTCAGGGGTGCAATCCTGCAGGATGCTGACCACTCTGGCTCTAATCCAGCAAAACATTTAAGCACATGCTTGATTTTAGGCACGAGTAGTCCTAACAAAGCTAACAGGACTATGCAGGTGCCGGAATGCTTTGCTAGTTAAGGCCAGAATGCTCAGTACCCTGCAAGATCAAGCCCTAGAAATGAAAGACATGCAGAGGGGATAGGCACTATATAAAAATCTTGCCTTCCACCTGCAGTAGTAACCATAGAACGATTTTGTTCATTAAAGAGTTTTCCTCTGGCTTTCCCAGATGCCCTCATATTTTGCCGTTTGTGAATGAAAAGGTTTTGTTGCTGTTTACATTAATAGAAGCAGAGGTTATTTATCCCCTTATAAGATGAGTTCATCATCTTTCAGGCCCCATATGGCTGGCTTTAAGCCACTTGCACAGACCCCTGAGCCTTCCACTATTAAATGTCAAGATTTTCTGAAGTGTGCACTTACAAGATGTACAATATACAAAATGTTCACAGAGAAACCAAACCCAGCAGCAGTCTTGATAGTAAACACAGCTGCACAAGCAGAATTACCGATATAGCTTCAACAAAAAAAACAGACCTGTAAAACGTATTGCTGAAAACTGCCTTTAGCACAGCTCACCTGAAACTACTTCCTACGTGTTGAGACCCAATTTTAAAACACCATGTGGGTGTTGTTTGTTGAAAGATAAATCCAATTTGTCTTAAACTGGAGGGAGGGGACAGAGTTAGCAAACTAAGGGCCAATGTTCAAGCTAAATTGTTTAAATAATGAGAGGTCCCATCATTTGGAACATTTAAAATGTACGGGTGCATTTTCCAGTATGAATTACTATAGGGAGCAATGTAGAAAATGGATGGGGGTCTGTCTGTTGTGTTAATTTAGATGGAATACTGAGCCCAAGGAGTCAAAGGTGTTAACATGACCCTGAAACAGTCCAACATTAAACAGTTTTAAATAAGTTTTGGGGTTTTGTCAACAGAGACCTCAGCCTGCTTAGTACCCTGGCAAACACATTAGGAAATTCTTGCCAAAGGTTAGAAATGTATCGCCTGAAACACACACATGGAAAAGAATCAAAACGAGCCAGAGCATTGAAACTGAAATTGAGTAATTATGCAAAACAAACAATCAAAACCTATCAAAGTCCCCTTTTGGAGACAGTGAATATTAGTTTAAGTCTCTTATTCAGTCAAGCAAACCTTGTTGGTGGGGAAGAAAGGGTTAGTTCTGTTGTTCAATTCTGTGTCTGGAATGATAGTCACTTTGCGGCTTTAGATAAAACAGATAGACCCAGAAGGGAGAGAAGACATAGGATAGTAAAGATGGAGGTAATATGGCTTTAGTTGACATTCTCAGGACACAAGGCTGCTGCTCAGTCATGGATGGATGCTTTGGGCTGGCACGCAAGCCATGACAGCTGGCAGTCTGGACCCCGACTCACCTCCTGGTCAGGGACATCATCTGGTTTGTCTGGTCAGGGTCCTCTCTTTACTGGTCCTTCTCAGACTGAGCAGAGCTGAATGGGCTGTCTCAGCTCTCTGTGCTGGAGCCGTGAAGTACAGTTGATGTCAGGATCAAGTGAAAAGCCGGGAGAGAGAGGGGACAGGAGGAAGACAGTGGGGGAGAGAAAGGAGCACACAAGGGGAAGGCAGAGCAGGCTTTCACATGTATCAGCTGGGTCAACCCTGGTGCAGCAATGATGGTTAAGTGTTCCCTCTGGAGTATCAAGGTCTGGTGTTATGGCAACAATTCTTCTGCCACAGCTGTGGTGATGGTAAAAAGGTTGCCTTTCTTCCTCCTGCAGTGTCTCTTTTGAAGGGTCCCCCAAAAGGCAATGGGTGGAATGGCCCATCCTCTCATTATTTTGCCCACCAATTAGACCTAATTTCCATAGCACCGATTTTGGTCCAGTACTCTACTCCTTTTGTTCACCAGTTATAATCCTTGTGTGGTATCAGTAAACCCTTTCTGTTTACATTAATTCAGTCTTTCTGACTCCTCCTTACACCTTTTCTTAAACAATTGTATATAACAGATCATCGTGACAATTCACCAACTTTTACCTACTTTTCACCACTTAGGCTAACAATTAAAGTAGGCCTGCTAGGCCACAATTATTACAACATTATTATTGCTCCTGCTATTGAAGTAAATGATAAAACTCCCATTGACTTCAGTATGAGCAGCCTGAGTCCCTAAGATGTGACCTAAGGGTAACAGATTTTTTCCATTACCAAATACTATGATTCTGTCATTCTATTAAGAGTCTCCTTGCTTCTTCCAAAGGGGTGGCGGAGGGAAGACATGCAAGGAAGGTGTTTCATGATGGGGGCCACCTGAGCTCTAGAGGGAAGAGAACTGCAAAAACATATCTTAAAAATTCATAAATACCTGATAAGAAAAACCTTCCCCATACAATATTACAGTGGAAACAATACATTATTTTGTACAGTTTATTTCATACAAACTATTTCAAAATTCTTCACAGAATTACATAGTAGCAGCAGAGGGAGACAGATACTAAGAGGCATGAACACGAGAAACACAGATGTCTACATGGAATTTGAAATGAGATGGAGAAGAGTTAATGAAGCAGCAAAAGGCTGTTTCAGACAGCAGGAGTGACAGCGATGATGGCTCTTACACTGCTAATGGTGAGACTGTGGGAGAGGAAAGAGATGAAGCCAGGGCAAGATGGATGGAGGTGGCAGGAAGTAGAAAGAGATAAGATTTTGGAGCTCAACTAGGGCAGTTCCACGGAGGCCTGTCAGAAGAGCAATTTTAAACTGGATCCTGGAATGAACAAGAAGTCAGGAAAGGTGTTTGAGGCTGGGTATGATGTAGTGATGGTTCTTCATAAGGCAAGAACACAGCAGCATTCTGCACATGCTGGAGTCTGTTGATCTAGAGCTTGGGGGCATCAAAAAAGAGGCAACTTCTGTAGTCTAGGACAGAGGAAATGAAGCCAGAGATGGTAATTTCAGCAGAGGAGTCATCCAGGCTATGTCAGACAAAGCCAACATTATGGAGGATGAAGTAGGCAGAGTTACAGGGATTGGAGATGTGGGAGGACAAACATTTGGTTAAGAAAACATCACATCCTTGGGTATTCCATGGCTTCGGAAACATTTATTATGCTTATACATACTAGCTTCTCATCTAAAACCTTGCTCCCTTATAGTAAGACTGAACTTAACTTCTAATATGCTTCCATTATAATGAGGGTCCAGTTCAGAAACAAACCCCAATGTACAATTTTTGCAATTACAGCTGGCTGCAATACAGAATGTAGCAAATCTGTCCTTTCCTTACTGTGATACAATAACCTCCACCCTGCCCTTTTGAAAGCAGAACAGCACCTTACATCATAGATCTTAAGCAAGGTTTAAACTCAGTTTCTTTCCGTCTGAATAATCAGCCAACAGCTGATTATAAAGGGAACAGGAATGTATGGAGGAAGACCAGAACACCACACAAGCAGGCCTGATTCTGGCTAAATTGTGTTGCTTCACACACTCTGTATATTCCATTGCGCTCAGTGGAATTCCACTACGTGTGAATCAGAGCAAGAGTTGTCCTCAAACTCTAATGATATTCTACATGCCTGTTTCAGAGTAACAGCCGTGTTAGTCTGTATTCGCAAAAAGCTCATGCTCAAATAAATTGGTTAGTCTCTAAGGTGCCACAAGTCCTCCTTTTCTTTCTACATTCCTGAATTCCTCTTGCAGTTTCAAGTTAATACAGGTTTCCTCTTCATTTCCCATCTTAAACTGTTCAGTAGCGTTCCTTATTAATTAAATGTTGAGTGTAACTTGAAAGCTTGGGTTCTCCAAAACAGACTCCCTTGGTAAGAGGTTTTGGCTGCTGCTGCTGGTGATCAGGATGCACTATAGCCTCTCCTCACTTAAGATGTGGGTTTTCTTGAAGGAGGTATGGGCCAAGCCACCTCACTTTGAAAACAACTCTGGCTGCTGGACCATAAGATGGATGGCGAGGAAATCATTAATGTCTGATAGATTGGGAAGAGGGGGCTTAGAATTGGAATTAGGTGAGGATCTGAAATCTGTACATTCTCCACCTTAAAAAGAGACGCTGTCACAGTGCAATATAGAGACTGTGGCTGAGTTTTGACCCCCAGCTGTCAAGAATAATCTTGATTTGAACTCACATTATCAATCGCTCAATATCCACTCAATCATGTCCTTAAAAATCAGAAAGGTAAAATGTCCTTTGTTCATACATGGTAACCTATTCACCCAAATGTTCATAAAGGAAACAAATTGCAAATTTCAAGGCAAACAAAGCTTACCAACAAACTACTTAACTAGATTTCAGAGGAACAGCCGTGTTAGTCTGTATTCGCAAAAAGAAAAGGAGTACTTGTGGCACCTTAGAGACTAACCAATTTATTTGAGCATGAGCTTTCGTGAGCTACAGCTCACTTCATCGGATGCATACCGTGGAAACTGCAGCAGACTTTATATACACACAGAGAATATGAAACAATACCTCCTCCCACCCCACTGTCCTGCTAGTAGCAGCTTATCTAAAGT
The DNA here is from genome assembly GCF_965140235.1 of Caretta caretta. NCBI lineage: Eukaryota > Metazoa > Chordata > Testudines > Cheloniidae > Caretta > Caretta caretta. The sequence continues at coordinate 1,959,792 of NC_134215.1, forward strand.
GATCATCATAAAGCCATTTCCTGCGCGGATCCAGGTTCTCTCACCCCCCTCCCAAAAACCACACACACGGACTCACTATCCTGCTGGTGGTGGCTCATCCAAAGTGACCACTCTCCCTACAACAAGTCCAGGTTCTCTCACCCCCCTCCCAAGGGCCACACACGCGGGCTCACTGTCCTGCTGGTGGTGGCTCATCCAAAGTGACCACTCTCCCTAGGAGAGTAGTCGCTTTGGATGGGCTATTGCCAGCGGGATGGTGAGTTTGTGTGTGTGGTTTTTGGGGGGGCGGTGAGAGAACCTGGATTTGTGCAGGAAATGGCCCAACTTGATTATCATGCACATTGTGTAGAGAGTTGTCACTTTGGATGGGCTATCACCAGCAGGAGAGTGAATTTGTGTGGGGGGGGTGGAGGGTGAGAAAACCTGGATTTGTGCTGGAAATGGCCCAACTTGATGATCACTTTAGATAAGCTGCTACCAGCAGGACAGTGGGGTGGGAGGAGGTATTGTTTCATATTCTCTGTGTGTATATAAAGTCTGCTGCAGTTTCCACGGTATGCATCCGATGAAGTGAGCTGTAGCTCACGAAAGCTCATGCTCAAATAAATTGGTTAGTCTCTAAGGTGCCACAAGTACTCCTTTTCTTTTTACTTAACTAGAGATGCTGCAATATGCAATGAAAAAAGTCTGAGTTATAATAGAGGCTCCTGTCAGAAAAAAAACACATTTGTCTGTTTCCAGCCAAAATCAATAACCATAAATATTTACGATCAAGAGAAATTATCAACAAAACAAACTGATTTACAATCAATACCATTAATAAGCCATTCTGCCCAGTTCTTAAAATATAAATTAGAACTTTTACACATTGGATGAAATATTTAAAATGTGATAAACACCATCTCCATAGAAAACACCTATCATTCCAGTGAAAACACCTGTCATTCCTTACCTTTCCACTGCAGTGCGGCATTGGCCTGAAGGAGTCTGCCTTGAACTGGTTATCCATCTGGGTGAGGAATATTAGTTGGGATGGGAGTCACTTTGCTGACAAACATTCGCAGCCAGTGCTGCTGGTACATCTCTCCACAGAGAAAGTTGTCATTCCACCAAACACAACTGTGGTTCCTTGTAATTCCATGAGATACGGGTCTGTCTTGCGATTAATCTGTTTTGTTTCTTTAAAAGTTTTGTAGGAGCCCATTTGTTTTCTTGTGACAGTCAAATGTGTGGGCATCCCAACAGCAGCTTAATTATCTCCCTCCCTTCAGTATAACCACCAGTGGGCATTCCTCACCTCCCACACTGTTACTACAGCTAGATATTTCCCATCTCCCATCATGTACCACTGGCAGTCTGCCTCCATCCCCCATTTCCACCTTCAGACATTGTCGTCAACGAGCACTACCAATAGATGGACCACTAATGTTAAATACTGGCAGAGAAAGATTCTTTTCTTAATACACAGCAGAGACAGCTCAGGGCCTAGACTCTGAGCATTGACTCCTGTCATAAATATAAAGGGAAGGGTAAACACCTTTAAATCCCTTCTGGCCAGAGGAAAAACCCTTTCACCTGCAAAGGGTTAAGAATCATAGAATCATAGAATATCAGGGTTGGAAGGGACCTCAGGAGGTCATCTAGTCCAACCCCCTGCTCAAAGCAGGACCAATCCCCAATTAAATCATCCCACCCAGGGCTTTGTCAAGCCTGACCTTAAAAACTTCTAAGGAAGGAGATTCCACCACCTCCCTAGGTAACGCATTCCAGCGCTTCACACCCTCCTAGTGAAAAAGTTTTTCCTAATATCCAACCTAAACCTCCCGCACTACAACTTGAGACCATTACTCTTTGTTCTGTCATCTGCTACCACTGAGAACAGACTAGAGCCATCCTCTTTGGAACCCCCTTTCAGGTAGTTGAAAGCAGCTATCAAATCCCCCCTCATTCTTCTCTTCCGCAGACTAAACAATCCCAGTTCCCTCAGCCTCTCCTCATAAGTCATGTGTTCCAGTCCCCTCATCATTTTTGTTGCCCTCCGCAGGACGTTTTCCAATTTTTCCACATCCTTCTTGTAGTGTGGGGCCCAAAACTGGACACAGTACTGCAGATGAGGCCTCACCAATGTCGAATAGAGGGGAACGATCACGTCCCTTGATCTGCTGGCAATGCCCCTACTTATACAGCCCAAAATGCCATTGGCCTTCTTGGCAACAAGGGCACACTGCTGACTCATATCCAGCTTCTCGTCCACTGTCACCCCTAGGTCCTTTTCCGCAGAACTGCTGCCGAGCCACTCGGTCCCTAGTCTGTAGCTGTGCATTGGGTTCTTCCGTCCTAAGTGCAGGACCCTGCACTTATCCTTATTGAACCTCATCAGATTTCTTTTGGCCCAATCCTCCAATTTGTCTAGGTCCCTCTGTATCCTATCCCTGCCCTCCAGCGTATCTACCTCTCCTCCCAGGTTAGTGTCATCTGCAAACAGAGCTAAGGTAACCTCGCTGGCACCTGACCAAAATGACCAATGAGGAGACAAGATACTTTCAAAGCTGGGGGGGGACAAAGGTTCTCTCGGTCTGTGTGATGCTTTTGCCAGGACCAGAGCAGGAACGCAAGTCAGAACTCCTGGAAAGAGTTAGTAAGCAATCTAGTTAGATATGCGTTAGATTCTGTTTTGTTTAAATGGCGGATAAAATAATTTGTGTTGAATGGAATGTATATTCCTGTTTTTGTGTCTTTTTGTAACTTAAGGTTTTGCCTAGAGGGATTCTCTATATTTTGAATCTGATTACCCAGTAAGGTATTTACCATCCTGATTTTACAGAGGTGATTCTTTTACTTTTTCTTCAATTAAAATTCTTCTTTTAAGAACCTGATTGCTTTTTCATTGTTCTTAAGATCCAAAGGTTTGGGTCTGTGTTCACCTATGCAAATTGGTGAGGATTTTTATCAAATTGGTGAGGACGGGGTGAGGGGGAGGAGGTTGGGGTCTCTGGTGGTACAGGCTTGGGAGGGCAAGGAAAGGAGGTTGGAGTCTCCGGGGGGGAGGGGGTGAAGGGAGGAGCTTGCGGTATTAGGGGGTGGGGTGAGAGGGGGAGGAGGTTGGGGGTCTCTGGGAGGAAGAGGGGAGGAGGTGGGGTGTGAGGGGGGTGACAGGGGGAGGAGGTTGGGGGGTGAGGGGGCGGGGTGTGAGGGGAGGAGGTTGGGGGTGAGGGGAGCGGTGAAGCAGGAAGAGGTTGGGGTGGGTGGGGGGAGGGGAGGAGTTGGGGGTGAGGGGAGGGGTGAGGCAGGAAGAGGTTGGGGTGAGAGTTGGGGGTGAGGGGCAGGAGGAGGAGGGAGGCAGGAAGAAGTTGGGGGAGGGGTGAGGGTCGGGGGAGGCGGGAAGAGGTTGGGGGGGTGGGAGGGGAGGAGTTGGGGGTGAGGGGCGGGGTGATACGGGAAGAGGTTGGGGTTGGGGGTGAGGTGGGAAGAGGTGAGGGGGAGGGGATGAGTTGGGGGTTGGGGCGGGGGGAGGCGGGAAGAGGTGGGGGGAGGGGAGGAGTTGGGGGTGAGGTGGGAAGAGGTTGGGGGGGTGGGAGGGGAGGAGTTGGGGGTGAGGGGCGGGGTGATACGGGAAGAGGTTGGGGTTGGGGGTGAGGTGGGAAGAGGTGGGGGGAGGGGAGGGGTTGGGGGGGAGGTGGGAAGAGGTTGGGGTGGGGGGAGGGGAGGAGTTGGGGGTGAGGGGCGGGGAGGCGGGAAGAGGTGGGGGGAGGGGAGGAGTTGGGGTGTGACGCGTGCGGGCGGCTCGCGCCCCGAATCCGCGTCCGGCGCGCGCTCCGGCTCGTGCCCGCGCCTGGCGGGAGCTGAGCCGCATCAGCCGCGAGAGCCGAGCCGCCCGCATCCTCCCCGCAGCCAGGTAAGCTCCGCCGGGCGGGGCGCTGGGGGCCGGGGCCGGGGCCGGGAGCGGGGCGACACTTGCCCGCGGGACCCCCCGAGCAGGGGCGCTCAGGGCGCCTGAGTTCTACGGCCGGCCCGCGGGACCTGGGGCAGTCGCTGCCGTGCCTCAGTTTCCTCGCCCTGCTCCAGCTCGCAGGGGCTGCGAGGGCGCCTCTGTCGGTGTCTGCGAAGCCGAGACCCTGCGGTGCTGGGGCCCACAGAGACCCACGGCCGGGGAACAAGCTCAGGGCCAGTCTTCAGCTCAAGATACCCCCATCCCAGCCCCATAGCCTGGGCAGGGGCCATGCTGCCCCCACCCTCCCGTGGGATCCTTCCAGCTGGGCATTTTCCGTAATGCCTCCTGGATAAAAAAAGTTGGATTAAAAGTAACCAAAAATGTTTGCAACCAGCCCTCCCCAGGCAGGGCCGTCTAGCCAGCCCGGCCTGGATTGCGAAGGTGGCAATGCCCTGCTCCCAACAATTTGCAGGCAAAAAGTGCTCGCTGAAGACATGGGTGAATAATCCCCCAAATGACAAATACATGCAAGAATTTTTTTTATCTGCTCTTGGAAAATTTGCAAAGATGAAATTTGCAGAATGAATGGTTGTTCTTTACAAGTCACTAGCTCAGCTGTAGCTGGGAGAGTGCGCACCTTCGGGAGAGCTCGGAGATAAGTCGGAAATTGAGCCGTGATTGACGTGAGCTGTCAGCACTTGAACCAGGGTTGGAGACAGTTTGCTACTGTAAACAGGACAAAACTCTTGTCAGCACTATTACAGAAAGCATGGCTTGGAGGGAATAGCCACCTTGCAGTTTGTATTCGATAAACACTGGAATTTTCTATTATTTTTCTGGCTAGGTCTGTCAGGCATGAATGATAGGGGATGGTCTCCCTATTGGGTTTTCTGGTAAAATGTGCAGCAAGCTGAACTCCTCAAACAGACTGACATAGCCCGGTGTTTCACCAGGCAATGTCTCTCTGACAGATGGTACCCTGGGTCTTCCGGGGGTGTTCTATTCCTGCATATATTGAGGCCTCTCGTGCAGAGCCTATGCAGGCGATACTGGCTCTGAAGTCTTTTCCCTAACTACTTTGTATTCAATAGGGTGAGGTCTATGACTTTGTGCCTGTACCGCACTGAGTGAATAAGAGATGCTACCCTGTCTCCAGCCCACATCTTCCAGCAGAATTCATACTCATCAAAATCCATTCTGCACAAAAATGTTACCCTGTGCATCTTACATGCTGAAGGGACAGAGAAGTGATCAGAACTTGTTTTCCTCTCTGTTTGCCTAGGGATTCATGACACTTCATCAAGACGGACCCAATCTTGTAGTCTTTACACGTTCAAAACATTTGTAGCTTCTCTCATCTCCTCCCTTTGTCTATTGTAAATTTTGGACATATGGAATAATGTTCTGTGACTCACATTAAAATGCATTCAACAGCATTTCTGAAAGAACGAAGAGGGGCTGGAATGTTTATGGGATTGTTAATGTTACTCTGAAACCTGTCATTAATGGGACAAGTTGATCCTGGGCAAAGAACCGTTCACCCTGGGCCAAGTTCAGGCAAATGGCTGCCCAGCCCACCATCACTTACACAAACAGTTACAGAACACCTTGCCTCAGATGGCCCCATGCTGTTCTGCCTGTAGAATAGAGCTGTCCTGCTTTCTCTCTAACAACAGTTTCAGCTCCCGTTAGTAGTGGCTATTGCCAACCCCAAGCATTCAAAAATCATGTCTCAGGCCCCCCAGGTCAATGAGACTGAGTTAAAAATCACAAGCTTTTTAAAAAGAAGAATGCATCTGTGGTTCTTTTTATTTACCTCCTGATGTTGGAATGTTCAGGGGTCACATTTTCAAGATTTTCTCCCCAGAAATGAGGGCTAGAAACTTACTAAAAAAAGTAGAGATTCCGAGCTGATAACTTAATTCCAGCAGCTGGGTCTTTAAGAAAAACACCAAATGTGATGAGAGTTGGCAACACGACGTTTGAGTCTCGGTCACGTTCCTAGTGGATACGTGCCCATATCACAAAACCTGCTATAGTAACAAGCTCTATTTGGGTCCCTTGCTGGCAGCCTTAGCAGAGGAATGAATGGGTCAAAGGGAGACATCAGCGAGGGGGGGAGGCTGTACCTGTTCTGGGGTGACAGAAGACAATTCAGTGTTCAGTGCTGTTAATCTGGCACCTTTCACGAGCACTAAAATTCACTTAATAAAAACAGCAACACCTTATTACCTGTATTGACACACAAGGCTGCATTAAAGGATAAGTGACAGTTATAAAATAGACTAACAGACGTATTGGAGCATAAGCTTTCGTGGGTGAATATCTTATTCACTTCGTCGGATATTCACGCACAAAGGCTCACGATCCAATACGCCTGTTAGTCTATAAGGTGCCACAGGACTCTTTGCTGCTTTTACAGTTCCAGATTAACATGGCTACTCCTCTGATACTTGAGTTATAAAATAGATATTTTCCATTATGGGTTGGAGTTTGTGCAGTGCCAGAGAAGCAGCCACCGAATTTCTATTAGTTTTAATGGGTTGCTTTGTGGTTAAAATTGTGCAGTATGCTTAAAATTCACATGGTAATATTGACTATCAATAGCCAAGAATGGATTTTACTTGTTATCCTAAAACACATACTGAGGAGGCCAATCAGAAAGCTTTGGGGATTTAAATGGTTGGTTTTAGATTGTAAGAATAGGAAATAGGTATTTCATTCTTTTAATTCATTTTTCATTTGGTGTGTTTGTGATGTCGCAGGAACCTGTCATTCCTTTCTTACAACACAGGAAATTAATTTGCACTTCAGTAAAGGCTTTAAGCTCCATGTTTTGCAAAATAGAGTATTCTGAGCAGATAGCTTTGTATAATGTGAGGCAGGAAGGAGGAGACCCTTATTGGAATGACAGGATGTATGAGATCTGTTCAGGAGCAAAGCAGGTGTGACCTCCCTAACACTGGGCAGCTGTCTAATGATTAAGCATGAGTGAGGATTTGTGTGTGTCTTGCTGAATTAAGATGAAAAACTTATTAGCTCCATGTGTAAATGAGGGCAGAGTAGGGACGTAGCATTCAGAGAGGAAACATCAAAATTCTAGGGCAAGGAACTAGTCCTAAAATTGATTGGTATTACTAGAAGAAACTCTCAGTATGGAAACTTGCCACAGGCCATGGTGAAAAACCTATATAAATAAGAGGAATACATTTTAAAAAGTCATACAAAAGGCATGAGATAGATATAATTAAATTGGCAATAGAAAACCCTCAATTTGTGCAAACATTCTGGAAATACTAATTCAAAATACAAGTTTTCAGTGCTCTACATAAGTCAATAAACCCTTAACTCAGGTGTTCACAACATCCTTAATATGTCCCTAATGGATTTTATTTTATTATAAGACAAATGAATTTCACAGGAGGAATCAAAGTTCAGGAAGCTCAGTGGACTAGTTTGAACAAATAAGATAAGTGTGTTTTGTTTCTGCCTCTGTCAGCAAATGATTTGCTTCACTAACATAACAAGGAAGAATCACTTATTTTACCTCCTTCTGTAATATGTATATGACATAAGTCAATGTTTTTGGAATGGAAACTTGTCACTCAAACATCACATAGGTTCAGTAAATGTTTTTCCTACCTGATAAGAGTATGTACACTACTGGTTCCATTTTTGTTACACTGCCTGGAACTGTGCTTTTTAGTGTTTGATCTGCTGATGGGGGCTAGAGGTCTTTCAGTTCTTTTACACTTTGGCAACACTTGTACAGGCAGTCAAGCCAGTAGAGTATACTGAATGTGTGTATAGTGCAGTCAGGTATAATGTTTCCTATTTAATTTGTATTAACTTCTCAGTTTTTTATATTTAAATCTCTGTGACTAAAGGAATGAAGTTAGAGTTTTGATTTTCCAAATATATCAGTGGCCATGTCCTTTGTTCCAGATGTCCCATGCATCCCCAAACAGCTGTCACTTGGATTTCTCATCAGAGAACTGTCCCTCTTGGGGATGTATGATGTGTTACCTGATCTATTCCTGATATAGTGTTATTGTAAAGCACTAAAAAATCCAAACTTATGAGGGAACTGCTGGTTAGAGCTCTTGCTGCACCAGTTACAAGGCTTCTCTTCTCACATGTACATTTCTGTTGATATGTATAATACATAAATGTAATTCTCAACATCATCATCCTCACTAAAAACCAACAAAGAACGTGGTTCCTTGGCTTGTTCTAAGTGACTGAAAGGCCACTGACTCTTACAGAAGAAACACAGGACTTGGAATCTATGTCAAGGAGAGGTTTCCAATATTTGAAGAAGAAAGGCCAGGGCGCTCCCCTGCCGTTTAAGGCAAGATAAGCAGGGGAATTCCTGTCTTGCCCTAGTTTGAATATTATGAGTTGGGACTTAGACAAGAGAGAGGCATCCATGTGCCGGCTTGAGGTAGCGCGTGCAGGCCCATAGGTAGAAACTTAGGTGCCTAGGGAACTTTTATGGCAAAAATGTAGGTCCTATGGCACCTACAGTGTCAGGTGGCAGCTGAGGAGGGGGTTCTGGATTGCAGTAGTGCTTAAATCTGGGCTTTAAGTGCCTAAGTCCTTGTGTGGTTCTGGCCTCAAAAGTACTGTAATTTTTCGTGTTGGAAATAGACTGTTATTTTTAAAAACGTAATCCTTTTAAAAAGTCTTCTAATGACATGTAACACACATACTCCATCCCACGCTAGCACTAAGTGTTGTGTCTAGGAGAGTAGACCCTACAGGGAGGTTGGATCTCATTCAGAATTAGCCAAGATATACACAATAATGGAAGCAAAACCTTTGCTGATTAAGTTAACATCACACAGGTTCAGTAAATGATTTTCTGACTTGATAAGAGTATGTACACTACTGGTTCCATTTTTGTTACACTGCCTGTTAGTCTGAAAACTGGTACTAAAATAAGAATATTTCTACCCCTAAATTGCAACAGTTAAATCAGAACAGAGTAAAATCCTTTCTGTAGGAAAACAAGGCGGCAGGTGATTTCTATGTACACTTTGCCCCAGTCTTTGGTTCAGGCTGTGGAAAAGGTGGCATGTGACCAAATGAAGATTGGAGAGGAATTATTGTTGTGCATTTCAGCAAGGAAACTAATAGCAGATATTATGGGCCTGTCCTAGTATCGGAAACATGTTAGCAACTGGTTATTAAACAGAGTCATGACCAACAAACTTTTTGTGTAACCTCCCTAATCAACGTGGACTGGGATTTTTTAAAAATGAGAACTATGCTCGCCAAACCCTATTACAGACTAATAGGTAGTCTATAGCATGATTTTATAACATGAAGTCTGATCCTATAGGCATCATCAGGCACAGGAGTGTCCCCTTGGATTTCAACAGGAGCAGGATTGGATTTATGGGTCTCAGGGTGTGATGGGAGTAGCCTCTCCACAATGCTGAGGCAAACCATGCTAGGACCATACACACATTTGTTGCTAGCATTATTTCAACCACTGTGTGGATAGGGCCTCCGTGAGTGTGAAGTGCATATGGCTCCTTTTGTGCTACAGAAGCCCTGCATCCAGAACTGATTTTCACGATCAGTTATTGAACATTATTTCAGATCACACAGTTATGGTAGCAGATGCCAGCAAGAGCCAAACTTTAACTGTGTCCAGACAATGGTGGAGGTATCATCTGGTGTAGACAACTGCTCCATTGTTGACTGGAGGTGTCCATTAAAGTTTGTAAAGTGCTTTGAGATCCTCAGATAACTATAAAAGGGCAGAGTATTACTACAGTATATTGTTGAAGAAAAATGCAACTAATTTCTTATTTACTTATTAGAGAAGAATCCTTACAACCCGAGTAGTGTGTAGGGGCAAAGTGAAGATCATCAGAAGAGGAAGAGACAGGTAGCTGGTAGATGCTTTACCCAGCAGTGCCCAAATCAGGGGAGGGGAAGGTAAAACAGTAAAATGAGAAGCTTCTGGAAGCAGCAATGGGGCATCATAAAGTTTCCCCCATGGCTGCAGTTATTGCTGCATGCTTCAATTTTGTAAACAGTGCGATCTAGGGGAAGCAACAAATACATACATTGCCCTGTGTTCATCTGCTACTGCAGTAGCCTGACTGTGCGGTGGAGTTCTGTCTGGCTCCTGCAACCTTCCAAGTTCTCAGCCAAGTTCTCCATTTGGATGTGGGGCAGGGGAGGGGAAGAGTGTTGTGCTGCTGTGTTCCCTGATTCAGGGTGGGATAGGGAGGGGTTAGCAATAGTGGTGGGTGGGTGGGCGGGTGAGTGCCAGTTTCTCACTTATCACCTGTGTGCTTTACACTACATGGTACATCCCAGCTAATGGAAGAGCCAGGCAGCCTGAAGGGTTCATAGAGAAGCTGTTGAAGTATCCCTTTAGAAAACATGGGCCACTTGAACTCCTCTGACATTAAGCTCAAGTGAGTACAAGGAGCTGTCTCAGGATTGCAGGTGTGGCTACAGAACCAAGCAAGAGCCAGCTGCAGGAATAAGGAAAGAGTAAGATTTCGTCTTAGAAAAAAAGATTGTAGAAATTAAGGTAAGGAAATGTTGGAAAGGTTAAAAACAAACGTAGGGTTACTTCCCTTCTGGAAAAATGACCATTTGTATGTGTGAAAGTGCAACTTTTTCTTTTCTGAACCAGCTTTGCCCTTTGAAAGCAACGCTTACTCCGGCCAGAGGGAGTGAGCTTGGCTCTTGGCCTCCTGCAACATTAGAAAATCCCTTTAAAATGGTGTTTGTTAACCAGTCTATTGTGCTACCAGCATTGGACAGAACATTGTTAAAATGTGTCAGGGTTTTTTTTAGAGACGAGGTGGGGGAGGTAATATCTTTTATTAGACCAACTTCTGGTGGTGAGAGAGACAAGCTTTCAGGCCACACTGAGCTCTTCTTCAGGGCTGGGAAAGGTAATTTTAAATCATTTTATGGTCAGTTTGCTAACCTGGCAGCCAGTTTAGTGCTCAGTCCTGTAAGATACTGACCACTTTAGCCCTGATCCAGCAAAGCTTTTAGATACACGTTTAACTTTAAATCTTTGAGCAGGGTCATTGAAATCAGTGTGCACAGGGTAAAAAGCCAGTTTGCCTCCTGTGGGATTTGGCTCTTAGAATATGAGTCCCCACTACTGTGTTATCTACTGTGTGTAAGCGATAAAGTGAAGGCAGGTTATGTTAAACTCATGCAGGTAAGGATTGACTCCCTCTGCACTGGGGATAAAACTTTTTATGAACAGTTTTAAGCACAGTTCAAAACCAGTTTGGGCTAATTGGATTTGTCTGGTCAACATGGGCAGGGGTTAACTATTTCACAATAACAGGTTTCAGAGTAACAGCCGTGTTAGTCTGTATTCGCAAAAAGAAAAGGAGTACTTGTGGCACCTTAGAGACTAACCAATTTATTTGAGCATGAGCTTTCGTGAGCTACAGCTCACTAGATGAAGTGAGCTGTAGCTCACGAAAGCTCATGCTCAAATAAATTGGTTAGTCTCTAAGGTGCCACAAGTACTCCTTTTCTTATTTCACAATAGTGTTTAAAAAGCTACTGTAGAACAGTGTTTAGGCCTAGTCATAAACCCATAAATACATAAACCACGTCCGCTTGAATGGGTGGTAAATTGTGATTCAGACTGATTTGACGATAGAAAGATCTGATGACTATATTCCTGTATAAAGTCTCTTGAAATAACAGCTGTTGTGATTATTTTGTTTTGGATATTTACATGACAAGGATTTAACCTCCTAAGTAAATAGTTTCTAAAAATTATTTGGATAAACAGTAATCTCCAGCAGCCTGGAGCCTCCACAGCATTTTTGGTGGGGTTAGAGAGGAGATTATGTCTACACTGAAACCGGAAGATGTACTTTCCTGCTCAAGTAGACATGCCAGCTTGATCAGCGTTGGTGCAGGCATGCTAAAAATAGCAGTGCAAGCGGCAGGATGATGATCTAGCTTCCCTATGATCCCATCTGAGATGGTAGCTGTGTACTTGGCCAGCTAGCCCTCCTCCAGCTGCACTTCTATTTATGGCTACTCAAGCTGGGAATTAGGACTTCCTGCTCAACAGGGCAGAGTCCTTTTACCAACATGCTATCTAAGTCAGCTCACAGCAGGTCTCGATGGTAGGAGGTTAAAATGCCTTTGGCTTGCCTCCAGTCGCTCTTCCACCATGTCTGTCACCAGTAGAGGTGTACCAGTGGTTCTGCAAAGATGGGTAGATTTTCTCAAAATTGTTATTGAAGTCACAGCAGATGTGGGCAGAGCCTAACTGCAGGCTGGAGCCAATTCAGGGCACTTCCCAGGTCCAGAACCAGGACACGTTTCCACAGATGGATTTAGAAATATCAATTGTGTTAAAATCTTTAAAGGGCCATGGTCAAGATTAGTCAGAATTAAAAATCCTCTATTAATAATGTCTCAAATTATGAATAAAGAATTCTCATTTCATTTTCACCTTTTATGCTGTTTGTTTTTTCTCTTCACGGATGATCCAACGCTGCAAAAGTTTACTCACATGAATAATTCCCTCTCAGGCAAGCACATCATTTGACATCAGTGGGACGTCTCGTGTGAATAGGAGTTGCAAGATAGCATCCTTAAGTTAAGCAATAACACAAAGCTGGTCAGATTAGCTGGTTTTGTTTATACTGGTAGTTATTTTTCCACTTCTTGTGGGGTTGTAACCAGTGTAGTATAATGGGAATGAATCCCAAAGAAAGTTTTAATTGAGTGTTTAGAAAATAATTGAAACATTAGGATAAGTAAATAAACAATTAGATGTTGTGTTTGAACTACTTGACACTGTTTTAAATTACAAGAAAACATTATAAAATAAGTAATCTGAATCTAGTTTATGATGGCTAATTCTGTGAAAACAACTAGTTGCAAGAGAATACAAAAGGGTGCTGAAAGTACTGGAAATATGAGCTACAAAGTAACTTTTAAAAGGGCCATTTGTTAGATGGATAAATGTAAATACATTAAAGATAGTGCATGTGGGTGTAATGACTGCTACAAAATTATGAACAAAGAAATATAAGTTTCATAGTGGTAGTCATGTTAGTCTGTATCAGCAAAAACAATGAGGAGTCCTTGTGGCACCTTAGAGACTAACAACTTTCTTTGGGCATAAGCTTTCGTGGGCTAAAACCCACTTCCTCAGATGCATGGAGTAAAAAATACAGTAGCAGGTATATATACACAGTACATGAAAAGAAATATAAGTAAACACTTCAGGGTTTTTAATTTTATATAGATAAAAAGATAAGGATACAATGGTGTACATATGCTGCATTATAACTGATTGTAATTGTGTAAATGAAAAGGTTTAAATATTCAGAAGACTATAGAAACGTTGTGGTTTATTCTAAAGAGAATACAATGTTTGTTATGGAAACTTCTGGGGAGCATTTGCTTGAAGAGAAACAAGAGGAAACCCTTCAATCCTGGGTAGAAGAGATATACAATTTACAGTATTGTAATATCAGAATTTATGCATGCTTTATGAATTATGAATGTTGGCTGTCTGGGCAGTAAAGTGAAAGGCTAATTAATGAATAGTGATTTTCTTGAGTCTATCTGCAATTTCAGATTACTCAGAACATTTTTGAAAAGCACCTGTAGCTCAGAAGTCTGTGCTGTGATCCTGGCTGACTAGGATAATTGGCAAAAAGGAACCAGCTGGTCACTCAGGTCACTGGTTCTTGATTGAGTCCTGTTCAGTAGCAACCAAAAATCGCGAGTGCCTTAGTGGAAGGAGGTGGGGTCTCTGACAGTTCCCAGTCAACAGATGTTGACCTAACTTTCAGAATAGAAAGAAAGTATGTGTGTGTCTGACAGACCAAGGACTCGCTGGACTTGGAGAGGGAACACCCCTCTTGCCACCAGAGGTTCTGTTTCTTGTAAAGGCTCATGGTAGATTGACATAGTAATTTGGAAGAACTTTCCACTGCTGCCATCCATCCCATCCCAGATCTTTGTCTGGAGGTCTTCCCAGAACTGCTGTTCTGGCACCTTCTCAGCACTGAATTCAGAGAGTGGAAGTGTAATGCTCATGTCGTGGCAGTTTGAGGAACCATTCAGTGGTCACCAGCTTGATTAGAAGGGAAAAACTAAGCAGTTTATCCAGTGGGAGTATTCATGACAACTTCCTGTTTTTTTTCCCCTACAGTATGTTTGACACTGTGCCCTGATGCCATAACTCCACTGTCAACACAGTCACATGTAGGAGAACATCTCCTTAACATTTACAAATCGTTTATGAAAGATGATATAATGGAAGGGAAATATAAGGAACTGAAATTCAAAGTTATCTATAGAAGCCAGTCATCCGGAGGGGATTGTTCAACTGTCAGCCTGTTACTTAGTATGGAGAAGAGCAGTTCTGGATTGCTGGTGATGATAGTAATGCTCATCATCTGGTTTTAATAATCACTGGAACCCTGTGGCAAAGGGAGTAGGAAACTGAGGGAGAGAGAATTTTGAAGTGTTATCTTTCAGAGGCTCAAAGAAATCCTCTTCTTTGAGATGCATTGGAATATATCTGAATGTCTTGGCATCACTTGACCACACCCTTTCCAAAGAAAGCTCCACAAAATCTGGTACCCAGTTTGCATCAGCTGCATGACAACTGCAAAAGCAGCACATCCCTCATAACCATGAGGGCTTAATGACTTATTAGTAGGGCCCTCCAAATTCACGGCCATGAAAAGCATTTCATGGAGCGTGAAATCTGGTCTCCTCCTGTGAAATCTGGTGCTTTTACACTATACAGATTTCACGGGGGAGACCAGTGTTTCTCAAACTGGGGGTCCTGAGCCAAAAGGGAGCTGCAGGAGGGGCGTCACAAGGTTATTTTAGGGGGTTGCAGTATTGCCTCTCTTACTTCTGTGCTGCCTGCAGAGCTGGGTGCCTGGAGAGCGGCAACTGTTGGTGTGGGCAGTGGGGGGAGGCGCTATCCTTGTCGTTTTCTGTGTGGTCGTATATATTTCCCTCTCTTAACTGGTCCCTTCAGCCTGCAGATAAACTCACTTCACACTCTATTGCCAGTAGCAAGGCAGATCTGGGTTATGTCTACACTATGCCACGATGCAGACTATGGGGGTGTGAACTGCAGAGCGCACCAAAGTTTTGCAGCCTCATTGCCCCATGTGGACGCTGCTGGCACAAACTAAAAGGTACCCAGTTCACGTTAACATAGTCCAGCATGGTGCATTCTGCGGTTCATGCCCCCGGAGTCCACACTGCAGCACAGTGCAGATGAGAGTGTTAGTCCTTCCTCTGCTGTATGTGATGAGCTAATTCAGGAAATGCTGTGATGGTGAAGGAGGCTGCAGAAAGTTCCCACTCCTGAATTGGTGGAAATCTTTGAAAGGTCACACAGCTTCTCTTCCAGATTACGGCTAGTATCTCTGTCAGGGATAGGTCCCACACAGTCAGAGCATTCTACCAGCTCCTGGGAAGCAAGTGTTGGCAACTACGGTCTATTGATTTAAAACTATGTAGGAGCCAGAAAGCACTGCCCAGTTACAATTCAGTCATATTTCAGAGGAACAGCCGTGTTAGTCTGTATTCGCAAAAAGAAAAGGAGTACTTGTGGCACCTTAGAGACTAACCAATTTATTTGAGCATGAGCTTTCGTGAGCTACAGCTCACTTCATCAGATGTATACCGTGGAAACTGCAGCAGACTTTATATACACACAGAGAATATGAAACAATACCTCCTCCCACCCCACTGTCCTGCTGGTAATAGCTTATCTAAAGTGATCAACAGGTGGGCCATTTCCAGCACAAATCCAGGTTCTCACCCTCCACCCCCCCCACACAAATTCACTCTCCTGCTGGTGCTAGCCCATCCAAAGTGACAACTCTTTACATAATCAAGTCGGGCTATTTCCTGCATAGATCCAGGTTTTCTCACATCCCCCCCACCCCCATACACACACAAACTCACTCTCCTGCTGGTAATAGCTCATCTAAACTGACCACTCTCCAAGTTTAAATCCAAGTTAAACCAGAACATCGGGGGGGGGGGGTAGGAAAAAACAAGAGGAAACAGGCTACCTTGCATAATGACTTAGCCACTCCCAGTCTCTATTTAAGCCTAAATTAATAGTATCCAATTTGCAAATGAATTCCAATTCAGCAGTTTCTCGCTGGAGTCTGGATTTGAAGTTTTTTTGTTTTAAGATAGCGACGTTCATGTCTGTGATTGCGTGACCAGAGAGATTGAAGTGTTCTCCGACTGGTTTATGAATGTTATAATTCTTGACATCTGATTTGTGTCCATTTATTCTTTTACGTAGAGACTGTCCAGTTTGACCAATGTACATGGCAGAGGGGCATTGCTGGCACATGATGGCATATATCACATTGGTGGATGTGCAGGTGAACGAGCCTCTGATAGTGTGGCTGATGGTATTGTTTCATATTCTCTGTGTGTATATAAAGTCTGCTGCAGTTTCCACGGTATACATCTGATGAAGTGAGCTGTAGCTCACGAAAGCTCATGCTCAAATAAATTGGTTAGTCTCTAAGGTGCCACAAGTACTCCTTTTTGCGAATTCAGTCATAGTTACACTCACAGTTTCAGTCAGAAAAGTACATGCTACAGCCAGAGTGAGTTGTACAAGGGAAATGGAATTGTTTTCAGAAACTGTAAACTATCCCCTCCAACCACTGCAACTGTGACGGTGGCTGGGAAACAGTGTGGCACACTGCAGTTTAACGTGATCATTAAGGCTGCCTCTGGTCTTAAATCTGTCGTAGTAAATACCTCTCTACAGACCCTCTTTCTTCAGCTGGAACAAAGCTCTAGATTGTACTTTCTGAGGGGAACATTAGCTTTCACAGACTATTTTAGTGAGTGCTTCTCCATCACTACCCATCAGCTCACCAATCTCATGTTGTTAATGGAAAGAACAAGGTGAGAACAAGTTCAAACACAAAGTGAACAACAAAACCTCCAAACCAAAGATGTGAGGGAGAATGAACAATTGAATATAGTTTGGTCAAGCCATGGGCATTTAGACCAAACTTTTAGCCACCTGATTGGGTAAATGACTCTGTGAAACCCTGAAACCGTTCCCACTTGTTGCTCAGAGCTTTCTGGTTTATATAAACTGTAATTTGCTTCCCTAATTTGAAACTTTTATTATTCCCATATCCTGCAGAGCTGTGAACACATTATCCATGTGATGGGCGATCATTGTGTGTCCAGCATGAATGGGGTAGCTCACGTTCTAGTCTAAGTGAGCTAACAAGGGGTTGAGTTGTAATTTGATCTGTTCTTAGAGACCTCTTTACCATTTATTTTCAGAGTTCAGAGCATTATTCCTTTCTAGATGGAACTGTCTGAATCATGGGTCTTAGTTTAGTGTGTCTGATTGCACCCTCCCAGGAAATACCCACAGGAGGCGTTTGGGGAGAAGAAAATCTATTGTGTGTCCTCCCAAGTTTTTCACTTGAGAAGTATGTGTTGGGGATGGGAAGATATTTGTCCCCACTTGGACCCAACACGGAAGCAGAAGGTTTAGCCCCATAGCCCCACAGAGCTGCTCTCTGGGGATACACTGGAGGCCAGAGCCATCTGCACAGAGACTCCTCCACACTAACTCCTCTTGTTCTCTCTGGTTGCATAGCTCTGCTGTAGTTGAGGTGACAGGACTCCAACCAGCTTCTTCCACGAAGACCTTAAAGAGGAAAGTTCCCTCGCACAAAAAGGACTTGCTAAAATGTTCAGCTCAGGCTGCAATAACTTTATAATAGCCTCACCGCTGGTTTGAGGGGCTATGGGGGAGGAGGGTTAGGTGAAGGGTCGTGGTACATTTTAATCAAGGCAGCAAAGGGAGTGAAAATATGTGGCCAGGAATGTACAAGTTACTTGGAACAGGGAGAATGCATTGAAAGGAATCCATGACACCTCCTACAGTAACGGCTATCTCAGTGAGCTATTCCAAATAGCATTGGTGGCCAGCAGAATGCATTTCCCATCTGTGCACGCACACGAGAAAGTAGCGGAGTTGCCATGTGGGTTTTTCTTTTTTAAAGCTTCTCAGGATAATTAGGAGCAAACTTGCAAAGCTTTGCCCTTTTTCAAAATGATTGCCAACTCCATTGTTCTTAATTAGGTGAAGCCACAAAACTGTCCTCAATTAAAATAGCCTGTGCAGGCAGCAATGAGGCTGCCCTTAGCAAAGATGGACACGACCTCCCGTTGTTTCCAATTGGACTAATGCTAGATTGGGCTTAATGAAAACGGCCCCTCCTTTGTGCTGTCAGGAGGCAGCGAGAGGGATGCTGTAAGGAGCTGGTGAACAGCAGTGGGACAAGGAGGGACAGTGGGGGAAGCAGGTCACCGGGGGGGGGGGGCAGGGAGGGTGCTGTAAAGGGCAAATGAAGGGGGCCAGCACAATCTAGAAGAGTAAGGAGGGCAGCTGTAGGAGAGAGGAATGGGGCACCAGGGAAGACTGAAGGTGGCAGAGGAACCCATGGGGGTACGATGCAATAAGGTGCAGCAAGGAATAGGGGGCAAAGAAGAATTTGAAGGGTGGGAAGTGAAGGGGGGCAGGTAGGAGACTCTGGTGGAGCACAGAGGAGAATGTGAGTTGGACAGAGATCAGGAGGGAGAAAGGACAGTGAATGTGGGGGTGGACGGAGGATAAGGGAAATCTCCCATCAAGAAGCCAGCAGGGAGGATGATTATGTGTATGCTCATTTCAGGGTAGTGTTTGAATCTCAAATTATCAAACACAATTGGAGTCGGCATCTTCCCCCTAAAGCCATAGATCACAGCTCAAAGCAAGAGGCTGGCTTGACAAGAATGAGATTTTTAAAAGCAATCCCCTGACTTAGGAGCCTGGGGCGTCATTCTGAATGCTGGGGGGGGAGGAGGGGCTACACTGAAGAGATTCTGATTGGTTGTGAATTTTGTTTTAAGAGCGTTAAAATTCAGACTTGGGAGATGTACTATTAAAATAAAGACAGGTTTCAGAGTAGCAGCCGTGTTAGTCTATATTCGCAAAAAGAAAAGGAGTACTTGTGGCACCTTAGAGACTAACCAATTTATTTGAGCATGAGCTTTCGTGAGTCTCTAAGGTGCCACAAGTACTCCTTTTTTTTATTAAAATAAGCCAACTCTTCCTTCAAGCCCTTCAAGTATATGAGCCATTGATACACATGTCTGCGTGAACTCAGGATCCCCTTCGGTGGGAGATTTTTAGAACTGAAACAAGACCAGACTTTGTACCTCTCAATTTCAAATTCTTATTTGGTCAGTGGGAAGAGTGAATAAGCAGCAGAGCGAACCCAGATCCCAGGGAATCCAGGTAGTCTGGTCTATCAAGTATGGATTGGATGAATGTACTATAAGGTGGACAGAAAGCTGGCTAGATCATCGGGCTCAGTGGGTAGTGATCAATGGCTCGATGTCTATAGTTGCCAGCCGGTATCGAGTGGAGTGCCCCAGTGATCTGTCCTGGGACTGGTTTTGTTCAACATCTTCATTAATGATCTGGATGATGGGATGGACCCTTGCACCCTCAGCAAGTTCGCGGATGACATTAAGCTGGGGGGAGAGGTAGGTATGCTGGAGGGTACAGATAGAGTCCAGAGTGACCTAGACAAATTGGAGGATAGGGCCAAAAGAAATCTGATGAGGTTCAACAAGGACAAGTGCAGAGTCCTGCACTTAGGACACAAGAATCCCATGCACCACTACAGACTAGGGACCGAATGGCTAAGCGGCAGTCCTGCAGAAAAAGACCTAGGGATTACAGTGGACGAGAAGCTGGATATGAGTCAGCAGTGTGCCCTTGTTGCCAAGAAGGCCAATGGCGTATTGGGCTGTATTAGTAGGAGCATTGCCAGCAGATGGAGGGAAGTGATTATTCCCCTCTATTCGGCACTGGTGAGGCCACACCTGGAGTATTGCATCCAGTTTTGGTTCCCCCACTACAGAAGGGATGTGGACAAATTGGAGAGAGTCCAGCGGAGGGCAATGAAAATAATTAGGGGGCTGGGGCACATGACTTATGAGGAGAGGCTGAGGGAACTGGGCTTATTTAGTCTGCATAAGAGAAGAGTGAGGGGCGATTTGATAGCACCCCTTTAATTACCAGAAGGGGGGTTCCAAAGAGGATGAAGCTCGGCTGTTCTCAGTGGTGGCAGATGACAGAACAAGAAGCAATGGTCTCAAGTTGCAGTAGGGGAAGTCTAGGATGGATATTAGGAAACACTATTTCACTAGCAGGGTGGTGAAGCACTGGAAAGCGTTACCTAGGGAGGTGGTTGAATCATCATAGAATACCAGGGTTGGAAGGGACCTCAGGAGGTCATCTACTCCAACCCCATGCTCAAAGCAGGACCAATCCCCAATTTTGCCCCAGATCCCTAAATGACCCCCTCAAGGATTGAACTCACAACCCTGGGTTTCGCAGGCCAATGCTCAAACCACTGAGCTATCTGCCCCGCGTGCCCATCCCCGTCCCCGTCCCCCGGTGATCCTTAGAGGTTTTTAAGGCCCAGTTTGACAAAGCCCTGTCTGCGATGATTTAGTTGGGGATTGGTCCTGTTTTGAGCAGGGAGTTGGACTAGATGACCTCCTGAGGTCTCTTCCAACCCTATTCTATGATCAAAGCTGGATGTTGCCCAGTGGAGTTTGGGTGTATTTTAATTTTAATCTAATCTAAATCTTTTAATGTTTTTTTTTAAAAAGAGGGAGAAATATTTACTAGTTTGCTTTTGCCAATCTCTCTGGCTTCCAGTGTATTTTGGTTATGCCAGTTTATGAAACAAGGGTTGTCCTTGAGGTTTCCTGATCTGGGATTTAGCAAGCAGATGTCTAACTGGTGACAGGACAGCTGAGGTGAAAAGACCACATGTAATAAACCTCCAGCCTTTCTTTATGCCGCAGGTTTGCTTATTCCTCTGGAATTGCCTACTCAGAGGGTATCTACTGCTTGGACCACTCCTGTCTTGCACGGTGGTGAGTTGGGATGCAGCGAAGAGCCATTGCTTCTGCAGTACCCCAGCCCCTGCAGAGAGCTTCTGCAGGGTCAGGCATCCATGACTGGAAAGTAGAAGAGATGGGCAGGAAAAGTGCATATTGCCTGCCCTCATCCCCACCACAGACCTGCACAAAAGCCAGTGGAAAGTTAATCGAACCTAAAGGCCCCCTTCATGCTGAAGAAACTCTTGCGAGCAGGGGGCTTGGAGAGTCCTTCCTTGGTATTGTGACTTCATTGGAGCAATGCTGTCAGGGAGGCGGAGGGCTGGGGGCCCCAGGTCCCCTTTGCAGGTTCCATGAAATCTGCTGGGTTTGGGGACAAAACTGCTTCCTGTTCCCAGGAGGAAGGAGTCTAAGCCCTGTCCCTGACACAACAATCCTAGGAAATCTCTGGAATGGGATAGTGCTAGGGGGCGGGGGAGTTCCTCCCCTCCAGAGCTCCTTACCATGGGTTTTGCTTAGGGAAGAGGTAATCTGGGTCTCATGACATTTGATCTTGGGTGATGAGGCTCTGTTGGGGCATGGCACAGGATCATAGGGCTGTGAGTAACTGGAGACAGATGGAGTTTGACTCCAGCTCAGCATGAAGTTGTGAGACACCACAAAGTCAGTGAATCGTTTTCAATCTTTATCAAACTCATTGCACTCGCAGTCTTGGCCAGATGTGGAAGGTGTCCTCACCCACTCCCCATAAACAGCTGAGCCTGTGTGAGTACTCAGTTACTATCCAGTTCCTCTGCTCGGATAGGTAAGGTTTCAAACTGATGCAGTCATCTCACCAAACAGGCCCAAGAGAAAAAGACCATCTAACGAAATGAAATCAGCCTACATTGTCTTCCAATTCTAGAGGAGTAAAGAGATCCTTCGAGTGTGCATGGCCTATACCCCAGCAACCTGTACAGCAACTTTCCTTTTATATTTTATCTACATGGGATTAAAGTTAGTGAGAGTAACATTGCATAAAAGCAGAATTTGTTCTTCTGAATATTGCTGATTATTGAAACGTTTCTAGTTCTACACTTTCAGTATTACTGCTCCCTCTGTGCTTAATACCATATTTAACATAGGTCCTCAATCCTGACATTCTACATTTTAAACCTCTGAAAGATTTTCAACTTAGCTAGATCTCTCTTTTGTTGTGAAATTCTGCTCCGGGATATAAAGATTTAGTAACACGCATTCTCAACTCACAATAGCAGCATAAAATGTACCATGTACTCACAATACCAATGCAAAATATGCAGCATCCCTCACATCAGCAGCACAAAATGTACTGATATTATCTCAAAACAAAGGAATCTGGAGAAAAAAAACAATCTATTGTCCTTTCTCTGGCAGGCACCCTCACCCCTTTGACATTTTTAGTCTTGAAAAAGGACACTTGTGCCCAAATCCCTCTTTCCTACTCCCCTTTCGGGAGGTGGATACATCTGATGCCCAAGGAGCTGGTAATACTTCTTCCCCAGTCATTTTAAGTCAAATCCCTTTAGGTCCCTTCTACACTGAGAGTTGAGCTGAGTTAGCCTAATTGCTGTTCTAAACCAGTTCAGAGTCATGCAGTTTAAACAGACCTAGAGCAGATAAAGATTTAAGACTAAGACTGGTCTACAGTAGTAGCATACATTAATGTTCATACAGTGCCATGAATGATGGTTCTTTGAGACAAAATAGTGGTCCCTTCTCCAAGGATCTTACACAGTTTAGGCTGTAATAGGCTCAGAATGGGTTTGCAAGTATGACTTGCCTTCCAATAACTGCATGTTTTCCGTTACCCACATCTAGGTGGGAAGGATTTTCAGTATTGCCGGAGGAAGCGCAGCTCTGGGGTGGTGGTACAGTGGGAGGTTGAGAGGTCTCCAGAACTCTTTCAACACGGGTAGTGAGACGCTGAGAATCTCATTCACATTTCCCTCGTGGCAACACAGACCACAACCATTAGGGCATAGGTGAGATCGCTACCCTGTGATCTGTGAAATCCACCTGTAGAGCTACCAGAGACAGGCTGAAGGCACCTGCTGGTTAGCCTCCCATCTGAAGGACTCCTAGAAGCAGAATATGGCAAGTAATTTAAATCCCGCTGCCTAAGACTAACCTGTTTCCCCCCCATGTTCACAGGCATTAAAATGAACTTTAAAAGGTATTTCATTAGAGTGCTGCACCGTCTCCAGAAGGGGCCGGGATACACATACAAAGAGCTGCTGGTCTGGTACTGCGATAACACCAACACGCATGGACCCAAGCGCATCATCCGAGAGGGGCCAAAGAAAAAAGTCATCTGGTTTTTCCTGACTCTGCTCTTCGCATCTCTCGTCTTCTGGCAATGGGGGATCCTCATTGGCACATACCTCTCCTACAGTGTCAGTTCATCTCTCTCTATAGGGTTTAAGACCATGAAGTTCCCAGCAGTCACAGTCTGTAATGCCAGCCCCTACAAGTGAGTTGCCTATCTGCACCAAGTGATACAGCATCAGCTGTGAAGCTGACTTTCTCAGTGACATTTCCAGAGCATAGCACTATAAATCTTTTCCATCTCAAATTGCAAAGATATGGGCTTTCTGAAAGTGGCCATTGTCATTCAGCAAGCCCTTTAAACCAGTGGTTCCCAAACTTGTTCCGCCACTTGTGCAGGGAAAGCCCCTGGCGGGCCGGGCCAGTATGTTTACCTGCCGCATCCGCAGGGTCGGCCGATCGCGGCTCCCAGTGGCCGCGGTTTGCTGCTCCAGGCCAATGGGGGCTGCGGGAAGCGGCGCGGGCTGAGGGACGTACTGGCTGCCGCTTCCAGCAGATCCCATTGGCCTGGAGCAGTGAACCGTGGCCACTGGGAGCCGCGATCGGCCGAACCTGCGGACACGGCAGGTAAACAAACCGGCCCAGCCCGCCAGGGGCTTTCCTTGCACAAGCGGCGGAACAAGTCTGGGAACCACTGCTGTAAACAAATGAAAACAAAAGAATGAATGAAAACACTTTCTGCAACCCAACCCCATTATCTGGGTGCCACAAAAGGCTAATATCTGCTCTCAGTTACTTCAATGTAAATTCAGAGTAACTCCTATGAAATCAGGCAGTCCAACAACTTCACTGGAGGTACTTTAAATTTACATCAATATGACAGAGCAGAGGTGTGGCCCAAAGTGTAAAGTACATCCCAGTCAGTAGTGTAAAGTACATCCCAAAACTTAGAGCAGATCCACAAGTAGGTTGATTTTTGTGTCTTCTCCTTCTAGAGTGGCTCCTGGGTATGTTAGCCCTCTGCTGACCCAGGAACATGAGTTATTTGAAAGATAATGACATTATTTGTGTAAACACAACAAGTCATCAGTAAAACACTGATGGTTTATTGCCTCGCTAATTTTATATCTGGTTCTTGCTCCAGGGTCTGGCCGCCAGGATACACATTCTAGCCTAGATCATACTTTGTACATGGACTGCATTCATTTTTCAGTAACTCTTTATGAAGCTACCTAAGGCCCGTGTTCCCTATAGACATTCAATCTACTGCAAGCCACTGCCACCTTCCCAGCACCTGCTAACTGCTCTTTGTCCTTCAGATACTCCAAGGTGAGGCATCTATTGAAAGAGTTGGATGCGCTCACCGAGGCAGCCCTGGAAAGGATCCTGCAGTCCAAGCATGGGGACGCAATCTCAGCTCCCCCACTAAACTCCAGTGAGACTGTTTCTCAGAGGTTAGACCTGAAGCTCTGGAACCAAATCCCCTTGGTTCTGATTGACGAGAGTGACCCAGACCATCCCGTCATTATCGATCTCTTTGAGACCGACCAAAGCGGCTCAGGAACCCGACCCAACAGTTCCTCTCCCGCCCTGTCCAACGTGACGTCAGAAGCACAGAAACACAAAGTGGCAGTGAAGCTGGTAAGTGTAGGTTTGTGGCTCCATGCAGACGTGCTCTGCACTTCGCTCGAGGACACAAATGGGAGTTACACAAACATTTGGGGAGGACAGTTAAGCCGTGGGAGTAAGGCAGATAGGGCTGTATCCATTGACACAGGATGACTATGGCCGTGAAAAAAGCTAATGCGGTCTTGGGATGCATCAGGCGATGTATTTCCAGTAGAGATAAGGAGGTGTTAGTACCGTTATACAAGGCACTGGTGAGACTTCACCTGGAATACTGTGTGCAGTTCTGGTCTCCCATGTTTAAGGATGAATTCAAACTTGAACAGGTACAGAGAAGAGGTACTAGGATGATCTGAGGAATGGAAAACCTGTCTTATGAAAGGAGACTCAAGGAGCTTGGCTTGTTTAGCCTAACCAAAAGAAGGTTGAGGGGAGATATGACTGCTCTCTATAAATATATCAGAGGGATAAATACCGGAGAGGGAGAGGAATTATTTAAGCTCAGTACCAATGTGGACACAAGAACAAATGGATATAAACTGGCCATCGGGAAATTTAGACTTGAAATTGGTCGAAGGTTTCTAACCATAAGAGGAGTGAAGTTCTGGAATAGCCTTCCAAGGGAAGCATTGGGGGCAAAAGACCTATCTGGCTTCAAGATTAAACTCAATAAGTTTATGGAGGAGATGGTATGATGGGATAACATGATTTTGGCAATTAATTTATCTGATTAATTCATGGTAAATAGGCCCAGTGGCCTGTGATGGGATGTTAGATGGGGTGGGATCTGAGTTACTACAGAGAATTCTTTCCTGGGTATTTGGCTGGTGAATCTTGCCCACATGCTCAGGGTTCAGCTGATCGCCATATTTGGGGTCTGGAAGGAATTTTCCTCCAGGGCAGATTGGAAGAGGCCCTGGGGGGTTTTTCACCTTCCTCTGTAGCATGGGGCATGGGTCACTTGCTGGAGGATTCTCTGCACCTTGAAGTCTTTAAACCATGATTTGAGGACTTCAATAGGTCAGACATAGGTGAGAGGTTTACTGCAGGAGTGGGTGGGTGAGATTCTGTGGCCTGCATTGTGAAGGAGGTCAGACTAGATGATCATAATGGTCCCTTCTGACCTTAATACCTATGAGTCTATGAGACATAGCCTCCGCTAGAACGTAAAGCACAAATGGGGCCTCTGGATTTTGTTTCTCCACCAGGTTTCTCTCTTGAAAAGCTGCATCATGTGGTCCATGCTGGCTCATAAAGGGGCCCTGGCACAGCTCTGTGCATCATTTCCAGTCATTTTCTCTCAGTTTAGAGCTGGTTGGAACTGAGCAAGGATCCCATATCAAATGATTTCCCGCAGAGTGACACACTGGGTGTATGGCTGGGGGATGCTCCATAGGCTGGTGCATCTCTGGAAGGTTGTTCCATAGGACTCGCTGGTAACACTGGCGTACTGGGGGGCTGCTAGGTTTGAGATTTTTCTAATCACACCAGCCTAGAACCAGTTTGTTTCACTTCTAATCTTTTGGGCCTGATCCTGCCCCCAGGTGACACACCCGAGACTCTGGCTGCAGTCATTCATTAGGGATTCTGAGGGCCCCCACCAGGATCAAACACTCAGGGCTTGTGTGGATGAAAAGTTAGTGCCCAGCAAGCTGGTGTGTAAATCTCTCTCATGCTAATGTACTGCACACTGACGGTCTGCATGGACTCTGCTCCCACACCTGGAAAGCTCCTTAGTACATTGCTATCCACTCCATGGGAGTAGCACACTAGGGATCTTCTAGTGCACAGTAGCAGGGTCGTCTGGTAACTGAGCTAGGTGCAACCGACAGCAGATGGGTTCCAAGGTGAAATTCACCTGTGGTATGAAGGCCCGTGTTAGATGCACCAGTCCACTGAAGCCCTGCCCGGGGGACCATGGGCAGAGCTGCACTTAGATGTCCTTGCTCTGCAGAAAGGGCATCCATGCCAGCCATGCAAATACCCATATGGGTAGTGGTGATGGAGTGGGCTGGGAGGTGGCCACAGGATTTACATTCCTGTATGCTGTGACCCCAATACCCTGTGAATGCTACAGAGGGCCACAGCCACTACTCCAGCCCGTAGGTTATCCCATCCCTCTGAACACAAGGCCAGCCGCCTGCTGGTTGTTTGTTAGTTACACATTAATATCTAACTCCATGTGTCTTCAGTGCCACCACAAGGACACCCCCCAGTGCATCTACAGGAACTTCACCAGCGCAGCCCAAGCAGTGACAGAATGGTACGTTCTACAGTCTACTAGCATCCTCTCGAAAGTCCCGCTGCAAGAGAGGATCAGGATGGGCTACCAGCCAGAGGACATGATCCTAGCATGTCTGTATGGGGCAGAGCCCTGCAGCTACAGGTATGTGGAACCCACTGAACTTCTACTTACTCTCAGTGTCACTTGAAACTATACTGGGCAAAATGAGTATGAAGCTCTTCGGAGCAGGGACCACTTTCTTCTGTGTCTGTAGAATGCTGAGCACAATGGGGTCCTGGTCCATGACAGAGGCTCCTAGATGCTTTGGAAATATGAATAATTACTACTACTATGAATTATTAAATCATGTACGAGCCAGGGCCTCACACTGATGTGTGATTCCTGCTCCTTTTATTGTCTTTCTAAATATTTTCATTGTACAGAATCAAGTCCATAAAAGGCAAAGAAAAATGTTTATCTAGAAGTCTGTATTAATTTGTAATAGAAACAGCACACAAGTCTCACTCCTTACAGCAATGAATTGCAATTTGGCTTTTATCCATCCAGTGTTGCTGGGTGCTCATTAGCCTGAATGGAGCAGGGATCTTATAACAGAATCTCAAATCAAATTATTAAATGGCCTAAACTTGAACTGGGTATTCCCATCACAGCTTCCCCATTTGGAGTGTTACTGGATGCTCGCTTCTGTTAAAGCCTCCAACCAAAATTTAAGGTAACTTCTTAAATAGTCAGTTATTTAAAAAAAGGGAAAAGACACCTCCGTTCATGCTGCAGCTCTGTCTCTGCGGTTCCAGCCAGTACAGAGCCTCCACTTGAGTCTATTTCACAGGGAGAGCGGAGTGCAGCAGGGGAAACAACCCACATAGTCAGGTTTATGGCAGAATATTTTTTAATTTTAAAAAGAAAACCTCAATTCAAAAACTTCAACCTCGAAGACCATGCGCCTGACCTGTAATTAGTGATGGACAAAGCTACTGCAATAGGCTTCAGCAGCTCCGGGGGTCGCTGCTTTTCTTAAGCTTACCTCAGTGAATCAAGAGATTTCCAATGCTCCCTAGTTAATACGAGAGCCACATATCCCACAGGATTTCTGGTTTTGATCATAGAATCATAGAATATCAGGGTTGGAAGGGACCTCAGGAGGTCATCTAGTCCAACCCCCTGCTCAAAGCAGGACCAATCCCCAATTAAATCATCCCAGCCAGGGCTTTGTCAAGCCTGACCTTAAAAACTTCTAAGGAAGGAGATTCTACCACCTCCCTAGGTAACGCATTCCAGTGTTTCACCACCCTCCTAGTGAAAAAGTTTTTCCTAATATCCAACCTAAACCTCCCCCACTGCAACTTGAGACCATTACTCCTTGTCCTGTCCTGTTCTACCACTGAGAATAGTCTAGAACTATCCTCTCTGGAACCACCTCTCAGGTAGTTGAAAGCAGCTATCAAATCCCCCCTCATTCTTCTCTTCTGCAGACTAAACAATCCCAGTTCCCTCAGCCTCTCCTCATAAGTCATGTGTTCCAGACCCCTAATCATTTTTGTTGCCCTTCGCTGGATTCTCTCCAATTTATCCACATCCTTCTTGTAGTGTGGGGCCCAAAACTGGACACAGTACTCCAGATGAGGCCTCACCAATGTCGAATAGAGAGAAACTATCACGTCCCTCGATCTGCTCGTATTGCCCCTACTTATACATCCCAAAATGCCATTGGCCTTCTTGGCAACAAGGGCACACTGCTGACTCATATCCTGCTTCTCGTCCACTGTCACCCCTAGGTCCTTTTCCGCAGAACTGCTGCCTAGCCATTTGGTCCCTAGTCTGTAGCTGTGCATTGGGTTCTTCCGTCCTAAGTGCAGGACCCTGCACTTATCCTTATTGAACCTCATCAGATTTCTTTTGGCCCAATCCTCCAATTTGTCTAGGTCCCTCTGTATCCTATCCCTGCCCTCCAGCGTATCTACCACTCCTCCCAGTTTAGTATCATCCGCAAATTTGCTGAGAGTGCAATCCACACCGTCCTCCAGATCATTTATGAAGATATTGAACAAAACTGGCCCCAGGACCGACCCTTGGGGCACTCCACTTGACACCGGCTGCCAACTAGACATGGAGCCATTGATCACTACCCGTTGAGCCCGACAATCTAGCCAACTTTCTACCCACCTTATAGTGCATTCATCCAGCCCATACTTCTTTAACTTGCTGACAAGAATACTGTGGGAGACCATGTCAAAAGCTTTGCTAAAGTCAAGAAACAATACATCCACTGCTTTCCCTTCATCCACAGAACCAGTAATCTCATCATAGAAGGCGATTAGATTAGTCAGGCATGACCTTCCCTTGGTGAATCCATGCTGACTGTTCCTGATCACTTTCCTCTCATGTAAGTGCTTCAGGATTGATTCTTTGAGGACCTGCTCCATGATTTTTCCAGGGACTGAGGTGAGGCTGACTGGCCTGTAGTTCCCAGGATCCTCCTTCTTCCCTTTTTTAAAGATTGGCACTACATTAGCCTTTTTCCAGTCATCCGGGACTTCCCCTGTTCGTCACGAGTTTTCAAAGATAATGGCCAATGGCTCTGCAATCACAGCCGCCAATTCCTTTAGCACTCTCGGATGCAACTCGTCCAGCCCCATGGACTTGTGCACATCCAGCTTTTCTAAATAGTCCCTAAGCACCTCTTTCTCCACAGAGGGCTGGCCACCTATTCCCCATGTTGTGATGCCCAGCACAGCAGTCTGGGAGCTGACCTTGTTAGTGAAGACAGAGGCAAAAAAAGCATTGAGTACATTAGCTTTTTCCACATCCTCTGTCACTAGGTTGCCTCCCTCATTCATTAAGGGGCCCACACTTTCCTTGGCTTTCTTCTTGTTGCCAACATACCTGAAGAAACCCTTCTTGTTACTCTTGACATCTCTCGCTAGCTGCAGCTCCAGGTGCGATTTGGCCCTCCTGATTTCATTCCTACATGCCCGAGCAATATTTTTATACTCTTCCCTGGTCATATGTCCAACCTTCCACTTCTTGTAAGCTTCTTTTTTGTGTTTAAGATCAGCAAGGATTTCACTGTTAAGCCAAGCTGGTCGCCTGCCATATTTACTATTCTTTCGACACATCGGGATGGTTTGTCCCTGTAACCTCAACAGGGATTCCTTGAAATACAGCCAGCTCTCCTGGACTCCTTTCCCCTTCATGTTAGTCCCCCAGGGCATCCTACCCATCCGTTCCCTGAGGGAGTCGAAGTCTGCTTTCCTGAAGTCCAGGGTCCATATCCTGCTGCTTACCTTTCTTCCCTGTGTCAGGATCCTGAACTCAACCAACTCATGGTCACTGCCTCCCAGATTTCCATCCACTTTTGCTTCCCCCACTAATTCTTCCCGGTTTGTGAGCAGCAGGTCAAGATCCCAGCTGCAGTTGACATGCAGGGGCAGAGTAAAATATTCTCAGGGTGGGGTTGGTTTGAGTTTTAGAAGCAGGTGCAGGTTGGTCTTTATTTGATCTGAGTTTGTTCACTTTCCCTGCTTATAGTATCTCATTCTTGTCCACAGGCTCCAACACACAACTTGAAAAACCCTACTGGTGAAATCTGAAAGTGTTCTTACTTTAATTACATGTACAGATTGGCATACTGAGAAGCCAACACTTAAGGCTTAGCTGGTAAAGTCTGGGTAACTGAGATCAATTTAATTCTGCATAGGAGCATTGCAAAGGAATTTGCTGGTGAATATTAATTATAATATTTACATTATGTATAATATTCATGTCAATCAATAGAAATGACCCTAAGGAGCAAAAGAGCAGACATGTCTGACATGTACATGGGCTGCAGGGTGATTATGGATTGGTTAATATCAACACTACTCCAAGCTCCCCTCCAAATCAGTGGGAATTATGTGCTCTTCACAGCTGCAGGATTAGACCCTTAATCTTTCTCATCTTCCTTCTTCCATTCGCACAGACTGAGTAATTGAAAATGCGCCTGCTGATTAACACCCTGCGGACACTGGTGGATGATTTGGAACTAACATAAGCACAGAGACTTAATTACTCTTCTATCACGGTCTTATTTGTACCAAGTGTCCCTACACAGAACAATGCCAGTGTGTCTGTGTACCAGGTGGAGAGTCTGTGCATGTTTTATTCCTGTCAGCAACAAAGCCAATTGCCCTGGGCATATTCCCAAGGTTGCTGATTACCATTTGGATATCAGTGGAGTTCCATGCATGGAGTGAGAGCCGTTACTCTGCAGGGCGCCTGGACACCCAATGTCCGCTCTGCAGTCTTCCAACACAAGTTGATGGGTTCGCTCGTTATTATGAAGGGCTGTACCCTCCACATGCTCTCAGAGTGGAACCTATATTGACAAGAGTGGGGGCTCTACCTGCTAACAGAGGAGAGACTGTGAGCCAATGCTCATAACAGATGTATTTGCCCATCTGTGTTTGAGAATGTACGAACTTCCCTTGGTGCCAGGAGACCTCAGAGAGGAGCTCTGCTCAGCTCAGCAACTGTTAATCGTCCAGTCATCCCTTCTCTCTGACCCGCTGCTGGTGGGTCTGGTGATGTGAGCACAGGACGGGGAATCAGAAGAGTCCCAATCCCAGCTCTGTCTCCGACTCCTCATGGCCACAGAAAAGGAACTAAGGCCAATCTTTAAACTTCACACCCTAAAGTCGAGTACATAAATAAGTGGCCTGATTTTCAGAGGGGACGAGCACCTTCAGAGCTCAAATGGCTCCTGTGAGAGTTTGTCTGAATAACTAACCCTAGAGCACAGCATTTGGCCCAGTGTACACTTCTTCCCTCAACATGCCTTGTGATTGACAAACCCTTTGTATCTGCAGTTCTGCAGAACTGAGCGTATGATTCCAACCTGGGCTGTAACGAGCCCTTCCCACAGTACTGCTCTGTACAGGATATTACAAGAATTATCAACAAACAAATAGTTGGGTAGTTATCTAAACTTGGCAAGTCAATTATTACAGCCCTAGGGCAAGTCAGTTATCACAGCCCTAAGCCAGGCACTTATTTGGGTGTGCCACACTTATGTCATAGAATATCAGGGTTGGAAGGGACCTCAGGAGGTCATCTAGTCCAACACCCTGCTCAAAGCAGGACCAATCCCCAATTTTTGCCCCAGATCCCTAAATGGCCCCCTCAAAGATTGAACTCACAACCCTGGGTTTAGCAGGCCAATGCTCAAACCTTGTCACACTGTAGCATTCAATAGAAAATCCCAGGCAGGCTCCTTTCTGTCACGGGACGGCACGTACCTCTGAGATGCTGGCTCTGTGGGCAAGACTGTGTCTATACCCTGCACAGGTGAGCAAGAGGGCCGAGGGGTAGGTGCTACAAGGAACCTTTTTCCCTCTCTCGGCGCAAGGTCAGGCCTGGTGCTCCCCTGAGCCAAGCAGTGCCAGTGACCTCCCCGAGGAGATGAGCCCTGGCTAGCCCCGTGCTGTGGGTATCACAATGGCTGTGCTTCTAGAGGTACTGGGCCTGCGTGAGGCATGAGGCTTTCCAGAGCAACTGTGGGGCAGGGAAGCTCTGCACCTCTCCGTTCTAGGATGCACCGTAGGCACAACTGAGGCTCAAGTCACAGAGTCTCCTGTGCACTTTGTTCCATTCCCAGAAGGAACACTTGCGTTTTAGTTCTGTGTTTAAATGTGTAACATCCCCTTCCCCCAGTCTGCCTCCACTGATACTGGAAAATACTTTATTTACAAGGTCCTTAAATACCATATTCTAAACTCTGTTTGGGTTTTTGGCTAAGTACAACGTATCGATGGCACAATTTAAGCCTCCTCCCAGTGCTTTAGGGTCCTGTAAGTGAGGAGCCCTGAAATAATTCACACCATTAAAGACACTTGTTAGCACTGCACCTGCACTGACCTGAGGCTCTGATCTAGCTCCTAGCGTATTGCTCCCCCTTTGCCAACCAGCACCATGCTTGTCTCAGAAGCAGGAAGGATTTCTATGGGACAATGAGCCCGCGACACTGTCAAATTCAATAGGAAAAAATGAAATCTTGCCACGGAAATTAATAAAAGAAAAACTTCAAACGAGTCTCTCTGAAGTCCCACAAAGAGCTGCTGCTGTTATTTTTCAGTAGAGCAATTTAGTTGAAACTACACCACTTAGGAACTGAGCATCGTCTACCAGAATAAACTGTTGTATTTGTGTGTGCAGCAAATAAACAAGCTACCTGTACATCCCAGGCACAACTACAAGATATCAAAACATAGGATCAATTAGTCCCTTTAGTTCTTTTACCACCTCAGAGGGTCACACCTTACTGTGCATGATTCTTACAGAAATTTCACCCAGATCTATCATCCTGACCATGGCAACTGCTACATCTTTAACTGGGGCATGGATGAGGAAGCCCTGATTTCTTCCAACCCAGGAGCAGAGTTTGGTAAGTACTAAACCCCCAAGGAACAAAGGAAACAGGACGGCTGGGAAATGTTTCATCTGTAGAAAGCAAGATGTTACATGTTTTGAAGAGGCCGATTTATGGTATCATATAGGGCTACGACAGGGGATAGATCATTTGACGATTGTCTATTCTGTTCATTCCCTCTGAAGCACCTGGCATTGGCCACTGTCAGCAGACAGAATACTGGACGAGATGGACCTTTTTGTCTGACCCTGTATGGCCGTTATGTTCTTTTGAATGAGTTCTTGGAGCTACAGGGAATGGATAGGGAAACGATAACTGTCTGCCAGGATTAGAAAGGGGCTAAATCCCAAAGAAGGACATGGATTATATATGGAATGGCAAAGGGTATAACACAGAATAATGGGATGACTTTAAGAAAAGTGCATCTCAGCTGAATACCTGGGAAAACACTGACAGAATCAGGTGTTACACTCAGCCAATGTGTGGGAAGGAAAGAGTCCTTTTCAAAGCATTAACAAGTGTAACAATGGTCAATCTAAGGATGAAGGGTCTGTTCTCCTCTCTTAGTGGGAGAGGGATTTCCCTGCATAGTAAGAGAGTTCCTCTAAACAGTCATGTTTATATATAAGTGCTGCACTTCATGTTGTGGGTTTTTGAATGTTGTGTTTGGTGCCCACAGGACTGAAGTTAATTCTGGACATCAGCCAACAAGACTACATTCCCTACCTCACATCTACTGCTGGGGCCAGGCTTATGCTGCATGAGCAGAAGAGTTTCCCGTTTCTTAAAGACCAGGGCATCTATGCCATGTCTGGGACAGAAACTTCTATTGGCATATTAGTGGTATGTGTGACATTTCATCAGAACAAATCATCGGAGAGTAAGACTCTCTGATGGGACAGCAGCCAAGTTTGTTTTCAATCTTAACTGAACTGGCTCAGTCCAAAACAGCCAAGTTATATTCGAGCTACGGCTTGGAACATTGTTTATGAAAGATTGAATGCAACTTATCTGGTAAACTGATTTATTGAAGCCAAAAGCCGCAGCCTAGGTAATTGTTGCCTCTTCACTCCATGTGTCAGGAGCCGCAGTGCTAAACATTTAACACTGTTACATTTAACACTGCAGCTAAAGTAACTGTTACATTTAACACTGCAGCTAAAGTAACTGGATGGAGTCTTTGGGGCAGGGCACCTCTTCCTTGCCCCCTGCTTCTCACTAAGGTGCAGTTACCTGAATGTTACACTCCCTGACTGACCTTGTCGTTAGTCTTCAGAGCATACTTGTAATTGTCATTAACATCATAATCTTCCTAGAATTCTACAGACAACAGGTGTCATGTTTCTTTCTGTACGTTCAGTGAATAAGGTACTGGGTGTTTTGCTTGGTTACTACTGGTCTTGCTGGCTGTGCCTCTGTCAGCCTTTACCATGCATTGAATGTGGCTAAGACAACCCCCTCATCATAGATCCCAGCTTCTCACTCAATCCTCCCCTTCCCTTCTATGGGCTATAATGCAGTTGTCACTGGAACGTATAACCTGGGGTTTGGGACAGGGTGGAACCCATGGATCTGCCATTAATCCTCCCCCAGAGACAATCAGATGGGGTCACAGAGCAGTGGGGTCTGAGGAGGTCCTTGCTGTGTAATCCAGGAAGCCCCATGCTCCTCCTGAGCACCAAAGAATTCCGGTTCAGCGCCATGCATTTCCCAAAGATGATGTTCCTTGAATATTGCAACCTGTGGATGTTATAGCCTCTCCAGGACTGTACATTTCAGGGAAACTGCAGGATCTGCGTGTCTGAAATGGTCTTGCACCAAACAAACGTGACAGAAAGAAAAGGAGTACTTGTGGCACCTTAGAGACTAACCAATTTATTTGAGCATGAGCTTTCATGAGCTACAGCTCACTGCATCCGATGAAGTGAGCTGTAGCTCACGAAAGCTTATGCTCAAATAAATTGGTTAGTCTCTAAGGTGCCACAAGTCCTCCTTTTCTTTTTGCGGATACAGACTAACACGGCTGCTACTCTGAAATGTGACAGAAAGGAACTATGAGTACAACATACAGATATTTGGTCGGTTTGGTTTTCTTTCAGGATGAACTTGAGCGGATGGGTTATCCCTACAGCGACTGCACTATGAATGGGTCAGATGTCCCCGTAAAAAATCTTTATAATGAATATAACACCTCCTACTCCATACAGGTAAAAAGCATTATTAATTAAAACAATTTAAAAATAAATCTTTTAAGCAATTTAAATTCTTAATTTATATGAACGATTCTAGAGAATAAGCTAAACGTAATAGATCAGAATCTCTAAAATAACCATTAAGCATGAAGCACAAGAAACAAACACAAATGAGAGCCCTAATCTTGCAAACGATTATGCATGTCCATAACTTCATACATATGAATGTTCCCATTGAGTTCAGTTGGAAAATTGGTGTGCATGTTTGCAGGATCAAAGCCTAACAATTTATCTATTCCAAGTTATATTAAGCCACTAGGAATTTTTAAATTGCTTAGACAGAGAATCCAGTTCAATGTAATTCTCTGTCTCTCAATCTTACTACACAGATTGCTGAGCAGAGTGAAGACATGGTGGAAAATAGTGCTTTTCACTCTGTCCAGTTGGAAGCTTTATTTTTTTGCTGTTCTGTAGCTTTCTGCAAAGCGGTAGCCTAGCAAGTTTCCCTTGCAACATTCCCTATGGTTGCACAGAATTCCAATAAGTGCAACTTACAAGCAAAACAGCTATTTGTAAACCGAAAAAGCAAAATGTTTTTGTTGTGCTTTTGGTCCCTGGAAGAGACTGTGGGAGCTCAGGTGACATGGATGATTATTATACACAAGTCAAAGCAGTCAGAATCTAGAATATCTGTGCATCCTCCAATATATTATACATTCTCATTGGATCCCTCCCAATTTTCCTCCCTTTTACTTACCTTCAGACAAGCATCCAAAGGCTTGCTTGTCTGTCTCTGCCAGATAAAAACTGTTAAGAAGATTGGAGAGAACAGAAAAGGAGTACAGAACGTAAATTGATTTCCAGTAGAGTGTATTTTAGAAGAACAGGCAAACTGTTGGGCGAACTTGAATGGATTAAAGGGTCAGACCATAAAGGGGAAATGACAAAAGTTCCCACATAAATTGCAGGGTGCAACAAAATGTGATGTACCAAAATAAGTGCATTAGCAGTAAAGTAATGGGAAAACTCAACAATGAATAAAGCAAAGGTGGAGCCTGCACATGGGGCCCAGAGAAATGCCAAGATGGACAAGGACACCCAGTGAGAACTTGTTGGCCAGAACAAAACCAAAATGAATGTGGTGAAAGTACCAGAGAGCTGTTTTGTTTGAAGGATGTCCTAGGGCTTTAGGAAGGCTGGGAGCCCTAAGGGACAAGTGTCCCTGCAAAACATCAGAGAACAAACTCAGGACAATAGTGCTGGTGGAGAGCAGGGTGATTTACCTCCTTGGTCCAGCTGGGCAGCACTTGTGAGCTTTGTCTGGTTTTGTTCATTGCCTCTACACTGCTGCCCAGTTTCTGTCTCGGGGCTGAGCGTCCCAGAATAGAGTTCCCTCTGAAGCCCCATGGCTGGAGGCCCCCATCCATCCTGAAATCAGAGCAAAGGCAGCAATAGGGTGACTCCAACCACAATGTTCAAAATGTCCCCTCCTGTTCCCGTCCTAAATGCTGTGTCTGCAATTCACCCATCTCTAAGGCCACTTGGGTTTCCACCGCCTGCGGCACTTAGCAGGACTCTAGCAGGGCATAACAAAAGCCGAGCAGAAATGGCCCAGAATCTCTGTAGCTATAAATTACCCCTGAAGCTACCATATGACCCTACCCAATTCACAGCTGTGAAAAACAGGTCACAGACTGTGAAATCAGACCTCTCCCATGAAATGGAGCTGTTGGCGGGGAGGAGAGGGGGAGGAATGGAGGCATCCTAGCCGGGGCTCCTACTGCCTATAGGAAAACTGATGATTCTTTCAAGGAACTGAAAGTCCTTGTGCCTTATCTACAGAGAGAGAGTGAAAGGGGCTTGTCGTCCAGTGATCCCAAAGTCAGACTTAATTAGGGGACACCCCTCCTGGCAGAGCAGTGCACAGGACAACAAACGGGTTTGCTAGAGGATGAGCTGCTGAATGACCATTCTGCCTCCTGTGTTGCAAACGTTGTCCTTGTCAGACAACAGAAAGGAGCCAACAGTAAAGACTCAGCGGGCAGGGAGCAGCTGAGGAGGATTGGGCCTGCACCTGCTTTAGCAGATTGTCTGGGGGCTATCCCTTTGGAGGCGGGGCACGGTGCGAATTGCCATGGGGTATGACTAGTGTGTTAAAGGTGACTCACAAAGGGGGAAAATGGGTGTGTGACCCTTTTTTGCTTCTTTATGAAGGATAAAGGGGGCTTGAAACACTTTTTAAAGAGAAATTATCCAGCTTGAGCACATCCCACATTCAGGTCTTCTCTGCTCTGTTCTTCTTACAAGACACTATTGACAAGCATTATGGCCCCACAGATACCCAGAAGGTATCTGCTTGAGGGGGTGAGAAGAGAATTTTTATTTGGACAGTTTGAAATTTCTACTTTTGTTGGATAACATCTGTTTCTTCCACAACTTAAGCAAGGGCTGAGAAGGCTCCCAGTCCACAGCTGGGGCCTCTCTAGAGTCCGCCAGCAGAAAAAGCGCTGACAAGCCTCTACATTCCTGATATTTCTCAGCTAAATCACCAACAGGACAATATATAGCTTGTTAATCTCACACTTTACTGACCCTTTGTCATCATAAAGCAGCAAAAGGCACAAACCAATTTTTGCCTTTGAAGGTCTCCTGTAAAGGAGCACTGTGATATTTACACAGTGTCAATAAGGAAAGAATTTCATTGTTGGTCGTGAGAGGATAATGTTTGATTTGTGTGTGTCTGATGATTGACTGCAATCCTTTTATTATAGAACAGTGAGTTAACTAGCCAATGGGCCTGGAGTTGTAATGTAATCGTTACACCTGTGCACTAGGGATGTGCTTTGGACTCAGAAGGGATTATTGAACAATCAGTGTATACTTCCCAGGCTACTTCGGTTAGAATATTGGAGGGTAAAATCAGTCTAGAATAACTACTACAGTCTTGGGTGGATTGCAACATAAACAGCTACCACAATTCTGGATAGGAAGCCATTCAAGATTATCTACTTTTCCTTCAGACTGTAATATTCAGTTATTTCGGGAAACAGCATGATTACTGCTGTTTCATAGGCATTGGGAGGTTAAAGGTATCTCTGGTCTACGTAGCTGTATAAATATTATCTTTTGACTTAGGTGTGCTACAACTTTAAACTAACAACTCTGCCTTCTGCAGAGACAGGCAGGCACAACGGCTGATGCCTGTGACAGGAACTAACCACACAAACGTGGCTCTCTCATGGAGACTTCACTTTTGTTCTTTCATTATCTTGTTTTCCTTAAAGAATTTATTTCACTTGAGACTGAAAACAGAAGTTTGGTTTTCACTAGATGGAAATGCAAATTCACCCCAGGCCTTTCTTCTTCTTCAGAATCAAAGACGGGAGAGAAACCAGATATGTTTGCTTAGCATTTATATTGCGCTTTTCATAGCGTTTGTTTCTAAACTCACAAGGCTGTAACTAGGCCTAATGGAATACAAGAGAACTGAGGGATATTTAAGCAGAACATATTTCCTAATCATGACAAATGTCAGACTGCTGTGGAACAGCAGAAGCCCTTTTGCTTGAGTCATTTACAGCTGGCTTGGAGATTAACACACCCCTCCCAAGCCTGGGGATGGGCTCTATGGAGTAGTAGGTATTTCACATATCTAACAATATACATGTTTTCATTAGACCCCTTTACATTAATTTAAAAATATTTAATGAAGCGGACCCTTGAAATGACAAAAAGAAAAGGAGTACTTGTGGCACCTTAGAGACTAGTACTTAATAAATAATACTTAGCTTAACGGTTTCTAAATTTTGCCTCAGTCCATATGTAATGCATATCTCCCAAGGGACATTTAAAGACTTGTCATCAAAATGGAACTTTTTCATTGCTCTATGACTAATTATAGTAAAATCCTTAGACATTTCCCTTCATTCAGCTGGAGGTGTTGGGTTTTTCTCTTTTCTTAGTCTCCAATTTCTTCTCTCACTCCTTCATCAAATATCCCAGTCCAATGTCTTAGGGGTATCATCCTGCTTCACAATGGCCCGAGACTGAAAGGCTAATCAAAACGTGCAGCCTCGATCATAGGGTAAGCTGCAGCCATGACTGTCTCATGGGAAGGATGTGGATGGGTGGAGAAGAAAATTCAGCTTTCGGAGAGCTGCTCTCTGTAATAAGAACTTTCCAATGTTTCACATTTTAATAGAAGTTAGAAGGATTTTGAAAAATGGAGTCCACCACCTAGTCAGGGATACTATCCATCAATGTTCATAAATCAAAGGAAAATAAAGAATATGCCATATAAGGCCAAGAAATAATGTCAAGGTCCATAGGTTTAGTTTAACTTACTTTTTATTTCAGTTTGGAAACCTCATATAACTCCCCAGCAACCCTAAATAATCAGTTTTGTGTGTGACTAGAGGTAAGCTGCTTAAGCTCTCTGAGACTCCATTATTCCATCTGTTAAATGGGGTTACTACCATTTACTCACCATGGTAAAGAGCTTTGAGATCACTAGATATCAAAGCAGTAAAAGTGCAAAGCAAAGCCAGCTGGAGTTCTAAAGCAAAGATTTAACAGCTGGGAATTGTAAACCAAACCATTCGCTACTACTGAGTTCCATAGTCTGCCAGTGCATTCTGATTTGTACATGCTTATCACTCCACCTGTAAGAACCATCAGCCTCAAGTCACACCATGCAGTTCAGCTTGTTAAACCAGCAAAACTGGCTCCCTGTGCAAAATTAGCTTTTCCTAACATAAGTCTCCAAAATCTTCCATTCATTGTGGGAGGAATAGGCCCTGGTAGGAAGGCATCTGGGAGCGGTCTCTGCACTCTTTGATGCACTGATCAGCGTGAGAGCATGTCCCAGTTCTAAATGGCTCCTTGTCCCCTTTTTGCAGGCTTGTCTGCGCTCCTGTTTCCAAGCTCAGATGTTCGAAAACTGTGGGTGTGGTCACTATCTGTTTCCTTTACCTGAAGGGGTAAATTATTGCAACAGTGAAGTTGATCCAGACTGGGGTAAGAACATGAAGTAACAAGGCCCCATAATGCATCAGGAAAGGGATCAGAAACATACAGGGCTCCGTCAGGAACATTTTAAGTAACTGAATTAAACACTTTCCTTGTATGAGTTCAGCAGTGGCGCTGTTTGCTAACCAGATGGATAGTGAGTAGCGTGGCAGAGTTCTTAGCTCTGGCATCAGATTAAGAAACCTCAAGTTCCATAGCAGTTTAGCTGAAGGCTGCTCACACAGAGATGACCAGCTAGTAACACCAACATGGTATGAGACAACAGGGATTTCTGCTATGAAGTGAACAGAAAGCACCGCACCGGCCTTGTTGCATTTCAGGTCTCTTAGCACAGAAAGGTCAGCACTTCTCCACAGGTTTGTACAGACCCCAGATGAATTTGCCCCTTCAATACAAGGTGACACAGAATAGATGTAATCCTCAGCACACAACTGTGTCTGCTCTGAATGTTTCCGAGTGCTGCAGTTCTCTTGTGACAGATATTCACAGAAAAGGGATTGTAGTAAAACAAGGTGCATTACTACATTCAATGAGTTTCTATTTCAAGTGACAGCCCATGATACCTCCTGGAGTGATGAAGATCTATCTTATGTAGTACAGTGCTGCATAATCAATCTGCTAAGCCCTTAATAATAGCTATCTGCAAAAAGTGTTACGTCGTCTAAGAGTTTAACTGTTTTTGCTTAAATGGTTTTCCAAAAAACCAGAAGGTTAAAGGGGATGCAAATTTGTGCAGCAGCAAAGTTCTCCTCTGAAAGGATTGTTTGCTTTTTGTTTTCACCAAACAGCATATTGCTATTCTTCACTGAGAGCAAGTATAGGACACAGGCAGTTTTGTATTGACTCTTGTAAGGAAACATGCAAGTAAGTAAATAAACTCTCTCTGGCAGTTCTCAAGGTGGAGGGAATCCTGCGTTTCATTCCTCACTGAACAGTGATGATCTTAAAATCTAAAATCCTTTTTGGGGTGTTTGAAATCAAACTAAAGTTCTGATAATTTAAGAAAAGTGAGAAATTCTGTGTATTAATGTTCTTGTGTCTTCTTTCCAGTGACACTCAGTACAAGATGACCATATCAATGGCAGACTGGCCGTCTGAGGCTTCCGAGGTAAAGCCAATTTCTAACTTTTAAAATGTAGATTGATAATGAGATGTTTTTACCCAAGTGACTCCCTCCATGTGTGAGGTTAACGTGTTCAGCGAGGCAACCTCCCTCTCTGCTAATTGACACTTTTGTCAGCATACAGCAGAGAACAGACTCTCCAGGCTGTGAAATACAAACAGGGAAGGAGAGCTTTATATTTAACAGAATTGGAGCCAGGAATATTGTATCTGGTTTTAAAAAGCAGATAAGGCCTCCGTTCTTTCACTTAGATGAAAATCAGGAATAGCTGATAGTTAGAACCATGTAAAATTGGTGTCAGTGAGAGCAGAATCCGGCCCTTAATTATTCATTATTTTAGATGTTCTTTAACTATAATGAGAACAATGGCCTCCTCTTTCAAATAAATACCGCACTCGCCTTTGTAACTCACTGCGCCACGGACAGCTGCCCATCCAAAGCTATACAATAGAAACATGGTACAGGACTCTCAGGCATAACAGAAGGCTACTGTGTTTGGGCTTGGCCATTTCACCATAAACTTCCTGTCTAGCTTACACACCTCACTATGATCTGCATATTTCACTTACCCAAGAACAGCTAGAGCCTGCTAGAGAAGCAACATGGAACCTGTTGGATTTCACCCTCTCTCAATAGCAGAGAACAACAAAAACCATCCACCTTTGTACTAGATGAAAGTGTTGTCTGAAGTAGAAAAGTGTGATAAGATCTCATAGAATAGCCAGTGTGAAAGTTCAACATTCCATAAATATATTCATTAAA
Source organism: Caretta caretta (assembly GCF_965140235.1). Taxonomy (NCBI): domain Eukaryota; kingdom Metazoa; phylum Chordata; order Testudines; family Cheloniidae; genus Caretta; species Caretta caretta. The sequence goes on from NC_134215.1 coordinate 2,002,353, forward strand.
TGTTCAGGTTGCATACTTAAGCAGCCAAAGGTCAGGAAATGTCAAAATTAAGGTTGCACACAAAGCCTTAACTCTGCCTCTTTATGTATATATATAGATCTGCAAATCTGTGGACTATGTTTGCTGATCGCAGATCAGATGCGGATACAAATTTTGCATCCGTGCAGGGCTCTACATATACATGACAAGTCTTTAATTGTATGACCACATTCTATATGTTTAATACATCATCATACAATATTTTCAACAAGATTTTAGATGGGTGTCACATCCTCTAGTTTCAGAGTAGCAGCCGTGTTAGTCTGTATTCGCAAAAAGAAAAGGAGGACTTGTGGCACCTTAGAGACTAACCAATTTATCTGAGCATGAGCTTTCGTGAGCTACAGCTCACTTCATCGGACGCATTCAGTGGAAAATACAGTGGGGAGATTTATATACACAGAGAACATGAAACAATGGGTGTTATCATACACACTGTAAGGAGAGCGATCACTTAAGATGAGCTAATACCAGCAGGAGGGCGGGGCAAAAACTTTTGTAGAGATAATCAAGGTGGGCCATTTCCAGCAGTTGACAAGAACGTCTGAGGAACATGGGGGGGGGGAATAAACATGGGGAAATGTCACCTCCTCTGGTACAAACCCATGTTAACAGCTTCTGCTTATCTAAGAACAGGTTAGAACAATTATGCAAACCTGAGAGAACGACTCAGGGACTCATTCTATAGTTGGTGAATGCTTCTATAGAAGCGACACTTGTCTTGGTGTTATCACTGGTAAGAGCCACTAACTATGTCGGCTCACTCTGGATCGGCACAGTACAGAGCCGATGTTGCAACAATGAACAGTGCTCCGGGCAACCAGGGAATTACCTGGAGACTAAAAAAGCAGGAGCCAGACTGACAGCAGATCTACTAGAGCTGTGAAGATAATAGTTGTTGAATACATTATTCAACACTTTTCCCCATTTTTCTAGATAGAACATCTGGGTAATAAAAGTGATTATTCAGAACAGATACAGGTTCTATGACATCTTTCTAATCAGACATGGGAATAGTATTTATAATTACCCAGTTCTACTCTTCAGAACACCCCTGCCTCCTGTTCTCTAATTTTGCTGACTTCCAGCATACTTAAAGATTCTCCTGTTGTTTCTTCTTCCCTACTGTAGTTGGACTTTATTTTCTCTTTAAATGCTCTTCTCTAACACTGATGCAGATTATCCTCCATGTATTTTTAGAGCTCTAGTTTTATTTGCAGTTAACTTGTCACTCATCCCCACTGGGTATAAAGTTTTAGGTTGAGGGTTCTGTGAAGGGATATGCTTCCCCTGGGCTAAGTCCTCCACCTCTTCAAACTCTAGACAGGTCTCATCTACCACTCCACTTGCTAAGAAACACTGCCACTCCCTATCCCCTAATAGGCAACTCACTTCATCAAACTGGCCTTTTGGAAGGTTTCATTTACTTGAGTTCAGATCCCAAATCCTTCCAATGATGGAAATTTGACTCTGTTTCTGGTCTGATCCCATTTTCCCAAACTCTCCCAAAGTCACCTCACCACATTCTCTCATCATCAGTTGAGAACAATGAAGCTAAAATATCAGAGCCTGTAACATGGACTGATAGAAAATTGGAAGCTCTGTAAAATTACCCCTTTTACCATTTCAGCAGGAATTTTCCTGTTGATTTGCTTCTCTGGACCCTGGTTCTCTGGCCTGGAGGAAAGTCACCTGTCTGCAACTGCTATTGACTGAATCACAAATTCCTTTATGTAGTGTAATATCAATCGTTATTTAGCATAGGCAGGTGCCAGAGGTTCCAGCTTTCTTGTGGACCGTGTAGGTGGTATTTTACCTCCCCCAGAGCACACGTGGCTCAGAGAGAATATTTCCCTTTTCAGTTATGAATCAATTTTTCTTTTTCTAGGACTGGATTTTCCATATTTTGTCCTATGAAAGAGATCTGTCGACAAATGTGACTCTGGACAGGTGAGTAAAAACAGAGGTGCCTGTTGACATTAGGTTAGCTCAGACCTTGACGATCAACCCAAGCATGTGGGAGGAGAGCAAATTCTTGGACATGGTGCTTGTCTGTCCATGTAGGCAGACAATCACAGAAGAAGCACATGCAGATACCATGCTCTTCATAGCTCCAAACTAGGCAAATCAAAAACCTGCAACCAGAGTTTAAGCTAAAAAGCATATTGAACACAGCAGGTTCTTTTCAGCTCCAAATAAGTTTTAACAGAGACCAGGGCTAAAAACGCCACAGGTTTCCAAAGTTCAGCACCTGTATGTGCATGTGAGAGCACACACACACACACACACAAACACCCCCCACCCCCAACACTCGTGTGTGGGAGGCAGGGTTTCCCACCTGAAAACACTGGATTGGTGCCTGCCCCCAGAAGGAGCCAATCCAGTGCACCAGGTTGGATGGAGATGGCTGTTACTATTTGATAATCTGAACTGAGGCCTCGGACAAGTGGGAAATCTGAACTCTGCCTTTGTGGTGCAGAAATAATCTGACTCCAAACCCAAACTATAGCTTTGTTTTGAAAATTCCGGACTTTTTTGGATGCGTGCACACATGCAGCAAACAAGTCACGTGAAAGCGGAGGCTGGACATAAAGGCAGAACCCCGAATGCAGTGCTAGAGGTGGGCTTAAAAAAAATCAGATAGAAACAGGTCACATTGCAACCAAACTGTGTGAACATTAAGCTCCCTGAAATAGGACTGACACTGGTATTGTATCAGCCGTGTGTCTTGCATATCAAGCCCTAAAGCCAGGTGACACAGACCTCAATGCAACTAGTTCTACCCTCACAGGAAGGCACAAGGAAACTGGTTTTAAGTCTGTGCTCGGGAACAGTCACTTCTCCTCATGCAGAAAACCAATGCCTTGGATTTCATAGCCACACCCAGGCTACTCTGGCATCACCATTTTACCGGGGTGTAGAGCACGTGCGATGCTGACCCATGGATTTCCATGTGCCTGACACTTGTTGTCGTTGTTTCTAGTGCAGCGTTTCTCAAAGGCGGCCACCACGGCCGTATGCGGCAACCAGCAGCTTTTCTTGTGGCCACAGCCTCCTGAGTGTGATATGGGGGAGAGGGCAAAGTAGAGCCCCCTCTCCCTCCCTGTTGCTCCTGGATGCACCGCCCTGGTGTTGGTTGCTGGGGCTGCCAGCAGGGGGTTGGGCCCTGCCCCCCCTTAGAGTCACCTGGAGCACAACGCTGGTGGAGCAGGCAGCTGATGAGTTCCCCACCTTCCCAGGGCTGTGGGGCTCAGGCTCCGGCTGTGGAGCTTTGGGCTCCAGCCCTGGGCTCTGGCTGCACCGTGGCAGGCCCCAGGCTCTGGCCACACAGCTTCAGGCTTCGTCCTGGCTTCAGGCTCCAGCCCCCCACTGCCTCCCCCAACCCTCCATCTAGGGCTTAATTTGTCCCCAGGCTTGCCAGGGCTGATGAAGTCTATTGTGAAAAGTGATACTTGTATGTTTGTTAATACCACTTTTCACAACAGACTTGCTAGCTAGCAATAAATAAATTACAATAATTTGGCCGTGTCTACATGCATATTTATTTGGTTTTCCTACAGCTAATTAAGTATCTTAGGAAAAGTGTGAGAGTGGCCACCAGCAAGAGTCGTTTCAGAGTAGCAGCCGTGTTAGTCTGTATTACTCCTTTTCTTTCAGCAAGAGTTGGTGGCCGCACTCTGAGGCCACCAAAACATTTGTCCTGAGACCCTGTCCTAGGGGTAGCAGTTGCATTCCTTGTTTATACAGAATTCCAGCTCCAATTCCTAAGCAGCGTAAAGGATCCCAAACTAACAATGTTAAATAGAGAAACTGGTTCCATATTCCCATCCAGTCTGCATAATGCAGAGGATGCTGCTATGTCCAGATTACAGTGGACGTGAAATCATGTCATTGTGCAGAGTGAGACCATGTGATTAGATTCTGAGGGAGAAATTAACTAGAGGCAACCACCTGGAGCAGATCTGTGACCCTGACTCTTCCCCTGTGGAGTCAGAGTATTAGGTGCTGTTACCCTGGGGTTATTTGCAGACTTGGGTGTTTTAAACTGAGGCAGGACAGGGAGGTTTGCTGCAACTGAAGTCCATTTGCTCAAGGGATGAATACAGATAAAGTTGCAGGTCCTGTGCTGAATTAGAGAATGAATGCAAGGCTGGCCATAAAAGGTCTGGCAAAAATGGACAGAAGTAGCATAATAATAATGCTTGGCGGAACATGAAAGTAAAACCAGCTAGCTACCAGGAGGTTTGGTGATGTGCGAGAGACCAAGTTCTGTGGCAAAAAGCGGAGGAACATTAACAAGGCCTTCACTGGAGTTACCCTAATTCTATAATAATATTACAGTCATAAAATAGATTTAAGAGACTGAGGCAGAAGAAAACAGGAAGTGCCACCATGACAGAGAGTTGGCAGAAACGAGTAAGTAAAGATGGCGGCCAAAATTTTCATACTTCAATGTTAGGCACTTCTAGAAGTGGCGAGAGCCTCCATTGGCTTCAGTGGGAGAGAGGCTGCTTTGCCTCTCTGAAAAGTCAGCTCCTATTTTGGTGCTTGATTATGAATTTAGAAGCCTAACTTCACCACGTCTCTTTTTAAATGTGGTCAAATGGCTACAAAACTAAGCTCCAGCACTTTCCTCGTGAACAGCTCTAAAAACCATCAGAAAATGCTAACACAGGCAAAACCAAATGCCTCCCTAGCACACAGTTTATGCCCATCCCTTGGCTGCCTCCAGAACAGACCTCATGGGTTATTCAGATGAGTCAGTCAGATGAAAGGTTGCTAATCGGCTCCCAGAAATTTGCTCCTGGCAAGTTCCCCCAAGAGTCTCAAAGCACTTCCAATACAGTCACTAGGCTGCTCTGTGTTTTTAATGCACCTTTGACTCCTTAAGGGATTCAGTTTATAAGGTGCCTGAGAACAAGATCTCTCCCCCAGCAACCAGTCTTACCATTTCTACCTCCTCTACATCCCAGACTGTGTGGTTAACAGAAAGAATATTATAAATGTCACCCTTAGCCCTGCTTTGGGAAGCCTGATCCCAAATGCAAGCCCAGCCCCTCCCAGGGAGCAAAAGAGACGAGCAGGAACCATACCTGAGTAAATGCACAGGGTGTACAGGGCTAGAATTTAGTCTGAATTAATTCTTGTGTCCTACAGAAATGGGATCATCAAGCTAAATATTTACTTTCAAGAGTATAACTACAGAACCATCTCGGAATCTGCGGCTACAACCGTAAGTGCAGTATCAGGCTCCTGCTTCTAAACCCGTGCCAGAGCATATTTCCATAGCCTTTTCCAGAAGCCAAATACCTGCAGAGTTCCCACTGAAATGACTCTGCCAATCTCGGCCTCTGAGCAGCGTCCCTGCAGCTCCCCATAGAGATTAATCTGAAGTATTTAGAGGTGTCCCCATCCCCTGGACTGGGTGGTAAATGCACCTGCTGTTCTGCTCCGTGGGATTGAACTCCTATGGAGTTCAGACACTCCTGGTGGGTCAGAACCACTCTCTACAGGCTGGTTCACAATCCCGTCTACATTCCTGCCGCTGCCCCATTTCTTCCTTTATCCTTGGTTGGGGCGGGGGAAAGTGATGCTAAGGAGTGCTGAGAAATCTCCTTTGGGGTGAACCGCTGCCTTCACATGCCTCTGTGCCTGCGACATGAGGGACTCAGCAAAACGTTACAGGTGTGATCTAGGTGTGGATAGTCACCTAGTTAAACTTAACACACACACACCCCGAGTACACAGCTGCCCAATTGCTCCTGGGGCTGAGGGTAGGTGGGTTCTGACTTCATTTTCCTATTTCAGATTGTGTGGCTCCTGTCAAGCCTGGGAGGCCAGTTTGGGTTCTGGATGGGGGGCTCGGTGCTGTGCCTCATTGAATTTGGAGAAATCATCATTGACTTTCTGTGGATCACCATAATTAACATCATCAGCTGGGGCAAAGGCCTGAAGCAGAAACGAGCCTGGGCCCAGTACCCAGACGCACCTCCAACTGTGTCAGAGCTGGTGGAGGCTCACACCAATCTTGGGTTCCAACATGAAGACATCATCACCCACTCCCATGATGAAGTTCCTCCCCCTGGAGCACTCCCACCAGAGCCAGGCACCCCACCACCTAACTACGACTCACTGCGTGTAAACCCACTTGCTGTCATTGACTCGGACAGTGATGCAGAGGCCAGTTAAGCAGCACAGAATATCGCACTGCACTTGGCCTCTGAGGAGGGGCCTGCTCTGGCTTGACATGACCCTGTAATTCACTCTGCACCATGCTCTGCTCTTTAGGAAAGCTGCAGGGGATACTCTGCCATGTACATTGGTCAAACTGGACAGTCTCTACGTAAAAGAATAAATGGACACAAATCAGATGTCAAGAATTATAACATTCATAAACCAGTCGGAGAACACTTCAATCTCTCTGGTCACGCGATTACAGACATGAAAGTTGTGATATTACAACAGAAAAACTTCAAATCCAGACTCCAGCGAGAGACTGCTGAATTGGAATTCATTTGCAAATTGGATACAATTAACTTAGGCTTGAATAGAGACTGGGAGTGGCTAAGTCATTATGCAAGGTAACCTATTTCCCCTTGTTTTCCTAACCCCCGCCCCCTCTTCCTCAGACGTTCTTGTTAAACACTGGATTTGTGCTGGAAATGGCCCACCTTGATTATCATACACATTGTAAGGAGAGGTTTCAGAGTAACAGCCGTGTTAGTCTGTATTCGCAAAAAAGAAAAGGAGTACTAGTGGCACCTTAGAGACTAACCAATTTATTTGAGCATGAGCTTTCGTGAGCTACAGCTCACTTCATCGGATGCATTCTGTGGAAAGCACAGATGATCTTTTTATACACACAAACCATAAAAAAATGGGTGTTTATCACTACAAAAGGTTCTCTCTCCCCCCACCCCACTCTCCTGTGGGGGAGAGAAAACCTTTTGTAGTGGTAAACACCCATTTTTTCATGGTTTGTGTGTATAAAAACAAACATCTGCTGTATTTTCCACAGTATGCATCCGATGAAGTGAGCTGTAGCTCACAAAAGCTTATGCTCAAATAAATTGGTTAGTCTCTAAGGTGCCACAAGTACTCCTTTTCTTTTTGCGAATACAGACTAACACGGCTGTTACTCTGAAACCTGTCATTATATTTGCACACAGTTTCTGTGATCAGTAGCTTCTCACAGAATGATTGTGATAAACTAATCATACTACTAGGTATACAAGCATGATAGCAGAATAAAGGCTGTCACAATGACAACAGGAAATTTATTAAAATGGGAGAAAAGTCACAAAGGAAAGACTGAGGCTGGCTTGTGGTAGGGAGAGACTGGGATGTCCATGGCATGAGAATCTGATAGTGGCTTTGATAAGAAAAGGAGTACTAGTGGTACCTTAGAGACTAACCAATTTATTTGAGCATAAGCTTTTGTGAGCTACAGCTCAAGGTAGAGTTTTAGAAACTGAAAAAAAGAAACTAGAGCCTGTTCTACACACTTCTGTTCCTGTACAGCTAGCCGGCAAGTCACAGAATTGAAGTGACCCACCCTTTTTATCTTGTTCTAAGGTCTTCAACTCCCAATATTTCTGCCTCCAAATAACCAGGAGTATAAACAGTGACCTACTCCAGACAAGGTGTGTTGGCTGCTTGCTGGAGCCCTTATGCTTTTTGTTTGTGTTCCTATGCTCACTGCTCTGATTTTTGTAATTAGTTTCCTGCAGATGGGCACATTTGTTAATATATGTTAGAGGTAAACAGTTCAGATTCCAATAAAGATACAAGCACACCTACCATGGGTGGAGTGGCAGGTCACCTAACAGTATCATTCTTGGCAAAAAAAACACCAGCTATCATGGCTGAGTTTCCTGGTGGCAGAGCAGGTGAAGTTTAGTGCTTATAAAAAGAGACGCTGCTAGTCCAGGACAGGATTAGGTATGGTGCAGATTTGGGTCAAGCTTCCCTAGGCAGCCAGCTCTCCTATTGCAACAGCACTAGCCCTGCAATTCCATCTTGCAGGCTGCCTTGGGGAGCTGGGGTTGCTGTTATATAGTCAAATCTCCACCGGGCACTTGGCAAGGGAGCCTAGCACCTTGCTCTTATGGCCGACATGAACCATGTCTTTGTGAGGAGGGAGCAGCTCCGTGCCAAGGCTGCTGTCCCACTACCTCTCCACCACGCTGCAGATCTAGTTTATAGAAATAGTTTTCAGAACTTCAGGAAGAAACAAGATTGTGTGGTCAAGTCATGAGAGTGGGAACATGGAGTCCTGGGGCTTAGCCCCAGCTCAGCAGTTCCCAGCTGTGTGGCCATGGGTGAGTTATCATCTCCCAGCCCCCGACCTGTAGAATGGGGCTAATACATTCTCACACATCAAAGGGGTGGTGAGGCTCCATGCTAGTTTTTATAAATCCTCTTGAGATCCACAGCTGAAAACTGCTATCAAAGTGCAGTGCTATTAATTACACACACAATTCTCACAGCCCAGGCTGGCTGGAGTCTCTCCGTTCCTCCTTCACACAGCCACAGAAGTGATCAGCCTCACACATAGCAGCACAACTGATGTAACAAAATTCTAGCAAGACACACCCTGACAATCACACAATCACTTGCTAGCGCAGCAGGCCCTGGTGGCTGCAGTGCCCAGCACATTTGTGGGTCCCCATATTACGCCGCTGGCTCTGCAGTGGGATTTTATTGTAAGGCGGCCTTGGCTGGGAATTTTGGATACTTCCCGTGATGTTCAAAGTACCAACCCTTGCACGCTTTGACGATCGCGCTATACCACTCACACACACACAACGATAAGGAGCTGCATTCTGCACAGGCCTGTCTCCTCCCAGTCACAGGAACCCTTTTGGATAAAGTATTAGGCCATAAGCTCCACACCGTAAACCAGGACTGACAAGTCACAAAAACCACTGAATGCCTGCCATTCTGCCCCAGGCAGGGGAGCCCAGTACAGCTTTGTCATTAGCCGAGGGCACGGCTCCTGAGAGCATACACTGAATTGGTTTTCCTTTCAGTATGAAACAGGATTCAGTGTGAATTACTGTAAGTGGGATAAAGAAAAGGAGGACTTGTGGCACCTTAGAGACTAACCAATTTATCTGAGCATAAGCTTTCGTGAGCTACAGCTCACTGCATCGGATGCATACTGTGGAAAGCGTCTTCTACACTTTCCACAGTATGCATCCGATGCAGTGAGCTGTAGCTCACGAAAGCTTATGCTCAGATAAATTGGTTAGTCTCTAAGGTACCACAAGTCCTCCTTTTCTTTTTGCAAATACAGACTAACACGGTTGTTATTCTGAAACCTGTAAGTGGGATAAAGTTAGGGATAAGTGACTCATTCGCTAAAAACCCAAACCTGCCGTGAACTCCAGCTGGGCAGACCCCTGTCCCCACACGGAGCCCCAGGGGCTCAGTGCAAGCATCACGCCCTCAGAACTGATTACAGGATGGGATTCTAAGATAAAAGCGAATGGCTCTCTTTCCACAGCTGGGAAATAGGCAGCTGTGGGGTCTCTCCCCATTCGTGTTTCCTCGATGGAGCCACTTGCAGTCTACATTTTAAAAGTTTTATTTCCTGCACCTACAATGGGGAACATGGGTAAAAACCAACAACAGTTTTCAGAGAAGTAGAAACTTTCTGAGTGCGCTCACTGAGAGGGGAAGAATACAACAACATAGCCCAGAACATTGATAACACCTTTCCCTCATTAAGACATACCAGCCCTGATTTTGATTAATTCACATAATAATTTTGGGCAGATTTCTAGTTTCAAAACCACCTCCACCAAAAGCCTTTTACTGTATCCATAATCTCAATTTGTTAAATATTTGAGAATTCGCATTACGACCAAATCTCTATTACATCCCTCTATTAAACCATTACTAGAGAGCTGGATAGACAGAAATCTCTAATTTCACAGACTGCAGGGAGAAGTCTCCTAAAAATGAATGTGAGCTACACTTTATCATCCTTTCCTGGTCTTACCATTTACAGTGCCCTTTCCCTCCTTTTGTTAAAGAAAGTTATCTAAATTAGCCACACAATGTGTTTATTTAAGCAAATGCTCTAAAATATGCAGAGATTATCTATAGCAAACAAAGCAACATCATGAACTAGGTTCTTAAGAATTTGTATATCTTTTTCCCTACATAAATGAACATTTACTACAGTCCTATAGCTGCAGTTCCCAGCATCACAGAAGTGAAACCAAATTCCCTTATTTTATCAACCCATATTTTGATTTGTTCCATTTACTCCAAAGGAAGCTTTTATTTACAAGAACAACCCTTGTACCGCCCATTCATTAAATATACAGAACAAACCATCTCTGTTATCCTTCCCCATTACCACCCTTTCCTTCTATACTAGGAATACTTATGGTTTTGACATCTTCAAATAATTTTAATTATTGGTGAAAGACTGTTTCTTGGGCTACTGAGGAGGAGCGGGCTGGGGGAGTTGGGCAGATATTACTGGCAGTCCTTCGTATTGTGTTTTCATTTGTGAGCTAGGCTGATCCTATACTCTGGGCACTAGAGAGATTTCTACAAATACACGGAAACAAATAAATAACCAGTGCCACATATTACCAGCAGATCTGCAAACAATACAAAACCTGCGTGTTGCCACTAATGCCACCTAATCAATATTTTAATCTTGTTCAAAACACTGGAAGCTCACTCAGGGAGACAGCGTTCATTTTTCAGGTCTAGGAAAAAAGGGCAGGATCTAAGATGTATCCATTATAACCTTCTAACAGTTTTAAAACCGGAAGATAACTAGATTAAGTAGTAGACTCTAATTTTCCAAATACTGGTCTAGCATTCCTGTAACTTCTATTTGTGTCTCTCATCTAATCACTACATTTCAAAAGGAAGCTTCTTTAGGTCAGTAAATGGAGCCATTCTGTCAAACGTTTGCCTTGAAAACGTGGTATTTTCGCTTTCCATACACAAGGGGATGAGCACAGCTACCGACTACACTTTACTGAGGGCGTGGCTACACTTGGCAGATGTAGAGCGCTTTCAGTTAAACCCGCCTTCGGACAGCGCAGTAGGGAAAGCGCTGCAGTCTGTCCACACTGCAAGCTGCAAGCGCACTGGCATGTCCACATTTGCAGCTGCACTGGGAGCGGTGCATTGTGGGCAGCTATCCCACAGAGCACCTCTTTCCAATCTGGCGCTGTGGCTTGTGGAAAGTGGGGGGAGCACATGGGGAATTCCGGGTCCTGTCCCAATGCCCTGTGATGCATTGGTTCACATCCCAGCAATCCCTCTGCTTCTGTCCACAATTGGCACCATCTTTCAACAGTTTTTGTACTGCGCACTCTGTCTTCCCTTTCGGTCTGCAGGAATAGATCCCGAAGTGCTGAGGAATATGCAGACAATTCACGCCAGCACATTGTGTTTGGCAGTCAAGTTATTCCTTATGATCCAAAGTGACAGTGAGGACTCCGATGATGATAGATGCGAGTAACGCATACGACATGACATTGCTTGTGGCTTTCACGGACATGCTCACCACCGTGGAACGGCACTTTTGGGCTCGGGAAACAAGCACTGAGTGGTGGGATCACATCGTCATGCACGTCTGCGATGACGAGCAGTGGCTGCAGAACTTTGGGATGAGAAAAGCCACTTTCATGGGACTGTGTGAGGAGCTCGCCCCCCACCCTGCAGCACAAGATTGAGAGCTGCCCTGCTGTGGAGAAGTGGGTGGCTATTGCAATCTGGAAGCTGGCAACTCCAGACAGCTACCTATCGGTCACTAACCAGTTTGGAGAGGGGAAGTTAACCGTTGGAATCGTGTTGATGCAAGTTTGCAGAGCCATTAATCACATCCTGCTCAGAAGAACCGTGACTCTGGGTAACATGCATGACATTGTGGCTGGCTTTGCACAAATAGGTTTCCCTAACTGCAGAGGGGCGTTAGATGGCACGCACATTCCAATTCTGACACCAGCCTCCAAGTACGTTAATCGGAAGGGCTATTTCTCTATGGTTCTCCAGGCACTTGTGGATCACCGTGAGCGTTTCACTGACATTAACGCAGGCTGGCCCAGAAAGGTGCATGACATACGCATCTTTCGGAACACTGGCCTGTTCAGGAAGCTGCAAGCCAGGACTTTTTCCCTAGACCAGAAGATCACCATTGGGGAAGTCGAAATGCCCATTGTGATCCTTGGAGACCCCGCTTACCCTTTAATGCCATGGCTCATGAAACCCTACACAGGGAGCCTTGACAGTAGCAAGGAGCGGTTCAACAACAGGCTGAGCCAGTGCAGAATGACTGTGGAGTGTGCTTTTAGCCGTTTAAAGGGCCGTTGGCACTCTCTGTATGGGAAGCTGGACCTGGCTGATATCAGCATCCCCGCGGTTATATCCGCGTGCTGTACCCTCCATAACATTTGTGAAGGGAAGGATGAACGATTCACTCAGGCATGGAACTTGGAGGTTTAACACCTGGAGGCTGAATTTGAACAGCCAGAGAGCAGGGCTATTAGAGGGGCCCAGCACGGGGCTGCAAGGATTAGGGATGCCTTGAGAGAGCAACTTGAGGCTGAAAGCCACCAGTAATGTCTGGTGCCCTGCACGGGAGTGCAGTGGTTCCAATATTAGCAGGAATCTGTGTTTGCTACGTATGATATGCTGACTTGCGGTGCCTGTTGCTTTCCTGGGCTAAGGTATCTTTTACTTTATGCAATAATAAAGAATGTTTTCAAAGCAAAAATATCCATGTATTGAAAAGAAATAACTGCTTGGGAAACAGAAAGGGCAAGGGGGTGGGGTGGGGAACGGTACAATCACAGGTTTGTGTATGTCCTATTCTCATACGCAGCCTTTCTGTCTGGAGTGCTGTGCAATGAGTGCTGCACTTCAGGATGGCTATACTGCATGGTGATGGGGGTTGAGTGCGGTGTGTCAGAGTCGTAGTTTTCAGGGCTGGGTGGTGAAGCTACAGGTGTTGGAGGCAGCTGGTGGCGATAAGAACCCGGATGTTAGGGAAAGTGGGTTGGAGGTGACATGGGGGCACAAGGGAAAGAGTTTTGGGACAAGGGACAAGGGCGGGGGGGCGGGCGCAGTAGTGCTCCATCTCCATGGCTACGAGCGCCAAGCGGACTCGATCCAGGCGCTCCACAATGCTTAGCAGCAACTCTGTGCTTTGGTGCTGGTGATCCGCATTCTGCTGGCGGACCCTCCTTTCATTCTCCCACCGCTCCTGCACTTTTTGATTTTTATTAAGGGAGTGCTGCATGACTTCATTCAGCATGTCCTCTTTGCTTCTACATGGCCTCTTCCTGATTCTTTGCAGCCTCTTGGCTGGTGATAACATGGATGGCTGAGATCTCAAAGTTGCATCTGTAAAGGCAAAATGCAACACTTGACAGAGGCAGTATTGTTCACACCAGACAGAGCAATTATGTGGTTTTTATTAAGGGCAAGCATAGTCTACACAATAGCATAATTTGCCCATCCCAAAGCAAGTGCACATAACCCCCAGGAGCCCCAAAATGGTGAGTAAGCACAGGGTCAAGGGGGACTGATTCTTTCATGGCTGTACTGTCCTCTGGGTTTCTGTGCCTTGGGGAAAGCCAACAGCGGCAGGGGGCCCCTATACTGAACACTGCCCCTACATTTTCCACAGGAGTTCATCCTGAAAGATATTTCACTGTTGAGGGTGACCTGGGAAGCAACGGAGGGTCTTCTACTGCAATGTGGCTTCTGCCCTGGCCCATATGCAGCTTGCCTGTGTGCAGCAATGGTCCCCCTGCCCCTCACAGCACAGTGGCGGGGACATGTTAGCCTGACTGGGACAAGGACCACAGTGGCTCTCCCATGAAACTTGTGCGAGCGCATTGCCCAAGTGCTGGATGAGACCTTTGAAGAGATCACTGAGGCCGATTACCACGATGTGAGAGCACATCAACGCCCTATTCCACATTGAGGCATGCATGCGGCCCTAACCCTCCTCGCCCCAACAGCCTGCACCGAATAACTTCCTTCCCAAAATAAAAGCCGCTTACTGGGAACCTCCTCTGATGTTTATCCTTCCCCAAGCACCAGCCACCGTAACTGGCTACCTTCCTCCTGGCTTGAGAACAGCTCCTGGCTGCATGCATCTAGGGATGCCGGGGCATCTTCCTCCACCGGAGCACCCTTGCTCTTGCTTTGCTGCTCCTCCTCCCCCCCGCCTTGTTGCACTGGGCTCTGAAGTATCCAGGGTGGCCCCCGGAGTGGAGGTGGGGTTGCCCCCAAGTATTCTGTCCAGCTCTTTGTAGAAACGGCAGGTCGCGGGGGTAGCACCGGAGTGGCTGTTTGCCTCGCGGGCTTTGCGATAGGCATTCCGCAGCTCCTTCACTTTAACCCTGCACTGCAGTGCATCTCGGCCATGGCTCCTTTCCATCATGGCCCTTGATATCTGCCCGAAGATACTGTAATTCCTACGGCTGGAGCGCAGCTGGGACTGGTCAGTTTCCTCCCCCCTAACACTGATGAGGTCCAGCACTGCGCCATTGCTCCATACTGGGGATCGCCTGGCGCGTGGAGGCATGGTCATCTGCAAAGATTTGCTGAGAGCACTCCACGCCTGGCTGAGCAAACAGGAAGGGGATTTTCAGAATTCCCAGATGATTTAAAGGGCGGGTCTGACGGTTGGTCACCTGAGGGCAGGGCAGTAGAGTTCAAAGTGATGACCAGAGTGGCTAGCACAGGCATTGTGGGACACTTCTGGAGGCCGACCAGAGCGCTCTACGTGCCTGGCCAGCGTGGACACGTCGTGCGTTAGTGCACCCTGGGCTCCTTTACTGTGCTGTAACTCACAAGTGTAGCCAAGCCCTGAGTAAAGGAGTGAGACTACACCGCACTTCCAAGGATCAGATTCCTTATTGTGTGTTTCAGAGGAGCAGCCGTGTTAGTCTGTATCCGCAAAAAGGAGGACTTGTGGCACCTTAGAGACTAACAAATGTACTTGTGCATAAGCTGTGAGCTACAGCTCGCTGCATCTGATGAAGTGGGCTGTAGCTCACGAAAGCTTCTGCTCAAATACATTTGTTAGTCTCTAAGGTGCCACAAGTCCTCCTTTTCTTATTGTGTGTGAACACTTACTGCTGAGCCAACTCAACACCAGACAGGACCATACCCCAAAACTCTCACCATGCAGGGATGAGCTCACAGCAGTCAGTGAGGGAACACACCTACCCCAGCACTCAAGAGGGATTGAGGCACTTTAGGTCCCCAGTATCTGCAGCAGATGCTTTTAGGGTTAATAAAAGGGGAGTCTGCTGTCCTGTGCAATGAACAGACACACTTGTGAACCAGCTTCTCATTTAAGTTCTGTTGCTGTTTCCAGTTCACATGCTTCTTATTCACCAGGTTGTTTAGTGTTTGTAGAAGACAGAAGCTAACAGCAGATGGAGACCAGTCTATTCCAGACAGCCAATTATGTTATCTGCACAGATGGTGTTGTGAGGAAGAGATCGCCTGGCCCTGGGTGCATCAAAAGCAAAACCATGAACAAGTAAAAATAACCAGAATTGGTGACAGGGCAGATGAAATGCAGTTAGGAAACCTGCTCAGGACAGCAAGATCCAGTTCTTACAAGACCTATCCTAGCCCTTTACTGTTCAACTCTTCATTACCCTCCTACCCAATAAATGGGTAACTTCCTTCATAAAGCAGAGGATGACTCTATATTGCACCTGCCTTCACAAATAAAGAGAGTTTCCCTAGAGCAGGGGCGGGCAAACTTTTTGGGCTGAGGGCCACATTGGGTTTCCAAAATTGTATGGAGGGCCAGTTAGGGGAGGCTATGCCTCCCCAAACAGCCAGGCATGGCCCAGCCCCTGACAGCCCCCCCACGACTCCTGCCCCAACAGCCCCCCCAGGACTCCTGCCTCATCCACCACCCCCTGCTCCCTGTCCCCTAACTGCCCCTGGACCCTCCGCCCCTGACTGGCCCCCACCACCCCATCCAACCCCTCCTCTCATTCCTAACAGTCCCCCCCCAGGACTCCTGCCCCATCCAACCACCCCTTCTCCCTGTCCCCTGACCGCCCCCAGAACCCCTGCCCCTGACTGCCCCTTGCCGCCCCATCCAACCCCCCCTCCTTCCTGACTGCCCGCCCCAGGACCCCTGCCCCCATTCAACCCCCATTTCCCACTCTGACCACCCCGACCCCTATCCACACCCTGGCCCCAACCACCCCCTTGAACTCCCCTGCCCCCTGACTGTGCTGCCTGGAACACTGGTGGCACGGCTGCACCAGGACAGGCAGCCACGGCGCCCGGCTGGAGCCAGCCACGCACCACAGAGACCGGGTCAGCCAGGCTCTGTCGCTGCACTGCCCCAGAAGCTTGCAGCCCTCGCCCTGCCCAGAGCAAGGTGAGGCTGCGGGGCAGGGGGATCAGCGGGGGAGGGGCCAGGGGCGAGCCTCCCGGGCCAGGAGCTGAGGGGCCGGGCAGGAGGGTCCCGCGGGCTGTAGTTTGTCCACCTCTATCCTAGAGCCCTTCACTGTGCAGCCCATGTGGCCACTGCATGAGGACTGGGTAAAGGAACTAACCTCTGGTTTTGGGTCAGTGCATTCTAGCACACTGGTAGTAACACTCAGGAGCTTCTCAGCCACAGACCTCCGCAGCTGCATGCAGCAGTGGGCACGCATTGCTCTCCCCATTTCACAGAGGAGTTCGTCTAGCCACAGAGAAGCTATTTGCTCAAGGCACCGAGCAACACAACAGGGAGCTGAGAATAAATCCCGGTCTCCTGATTCCAAATCTGGTGTCCTAGCCCCTGGACAATGCCGTCTTAATCACTTGTAACATCTCCTATTTCATAAGAGCACAACAGCTGTTCCAGCCCAGAGCCAGGGCGGATTTAGAAGCATGTGTAGAAATCTCATTTGGCCTCACTATTGTCCCAAGCCCATGCTTTACACGGCAGCAAGCCAGAGTGCTTAACCCTCGGAGGCCAGCTGCAAAAAGAGGAGACAGAGTCTGTTCCCAATCCAGCCCTCACCAAAACTGTTGATGAATCGGTCCCCTCCAATATAGCATCCTCTAGCTCAACAAGGCCTGGCCCAGAAGGGGGGCCTCTGGGCACTACTACAACAGAAATAAAAGAAAATGCACCATTATGTCTAAGATCCTGCCGAGGAGTAAACATCTGCCATATTCTCAGACCTTTATTCCTAGCTGGGTACCTGCAAGGGTTATTCACTCTGTGAACTGCGACAGCAGCTACAGCCTGGAAACAAAAGGCATAAAGGAGACACCACACTCCTCAATTTTGAGTTACAAAGCAGAGAAAGGATAGGAGAGGCTCAAATCGTGAGAGTTTCAGCCCCTCACACAATCAATTGGAACAGCATGTTCTCTGGCAGCAGGTGGAAAATTTACTATTCTAGGCATTGCTGGTTTATAGAGGGTGTTTGACAAACTAATAAAATGAAAAATGTGCCTTAGGTACTTGAGTCAGGGTGTTTACTTACTTGGTTATTTCTCCCAAAGTGATCAATGAGAACGCCGAACACGTAGGTGTGACTGCCCCTTGCTAATGGGGTGCTCTGCTGGCTCAGTGAGCGGAAGAGTCTGGGCCCCATGGAAGGATATAAGCTGACAACAGACAGTCACATACTGCCAGCAGCTAGGAGGGGTGGAGGAACAAGCCTCTACCCTACCACAAAAAGCATATAGCGTGTGGAAACAAAGACATATTTACATTTTATAAAAGCAGCAGGACCTGCAGGAGATGGTGCTGGGGAGAAAGGCAGATGTGGGACTGCAGAGGAGGAGAGAGATCAGAGGGTGATTTGACAGTCACCAGCTTAGAGATAGAGACCAAAACACTGGAAACATGTACGGTCGCCAAGGAGTGCAGAGGGAAGAGAGAAAGTGGCAGAGGACAGAGCCCTGAGAGGGGAAGAAGAGGAGTCACAAAACGCAACAGTTCAGGGGCAGTAAGAAAGGAACATGAGGGAAGCCCAGGAGGCAGCGAAACCTGAGACGAGGATGGTCTGTGAGCTAAAGAGAATGGAACAATATGCTGACTTGCCTAGATATCCAGTTGTGACTAGAGAGGGCAGAAACCAGATGGAAGTGAGTTAACAATAGAACAGGAATAGAGAAGATGGAGGCAAGGGGGATGGACAACTGCCCCAAGGAGTCTGGAGGTCAAACCCTGATGTGCACATGCTACAGGTAGGAAAACCAACGTGATCCCCCAAAAGAGAATGAACCGACCAGGAGGTCATTACTAGCAGCTCAATGGCCTCAGAGAGTTTAGAACAAAAATTTGCACATCCCTGCTCTTGGGCAGGCTACGAAGAACAAACAAGTTCAAAGCTCCCCAGAGACTGGAGATTCTCCAGTGCGCTCCACAAACAGCTTCTTTCTTCCAGCTCAAAGGAGAGGCTGCACCATAAAACAAGTCCCATACACATGCCTGATGCCCAATTCCTACTGTGCAGGGAGAGCTGCTCAAGTCATCTTCACCCTTCTGCAGATGTTGCCAATCAGCAAGGCCTTCGGCCATTTACAACATACAGGCCCAGGAGCAACTATGCTTTGAGGCCTTACCCATTAGATGGGCCTTAAGTGAATAATGAAGGGCCGATCTGCCTGACGAGAACCTCAAAGTACGAGATAGGGTCAACCAAGGTTTGCAACACTAGAATTCCCTCCTCCCCCCATACACCAAAGCGCTTCAAGACTTGTTTCCCCTTGCACAGTTGTGGGAGCATGCTGAGGTTTTGTTTCTGCTCTGTGACACCCCTGAATGTGTTGCCTTATTACATAAACTAATGGGGTGTTTTTGTTGAGGTGCTCAGAGAAAGTCAGCGCCGGGTGTATAAATTACATTATTAGAGTCTCAGCAGCTGGGGGCTGCTGAAACCGAGCACTTCTGACCTAGAGCACCCTTCCCTGTGCAACTCACCTTGAGAACTGGCATCTCCTCTGGAAGGACACAGCACCCCCCCCCCCCCGAACTACAGTGACAGGAGCCACGTAGCAGCAAAAAGGAAGCAGTGTGAAATATTGTTTAGAGACCAATATCCTTGAAAGCCACTTGACTCCTTTATGTGTCTTCTGATTTCCCCCCATCTTGAGAGAGGTTTATAGGTCTGCTGCATACTCTTTACTGCTACTGAAAACTGCATGGGGAATGATTGGTGCAGAGGAACAGACACATGGCTGAAGATCAGGTCACTGCTGCATACACATAGTCCAATGGGGATTAAGCAAATGTCCTCATCTGCATGAAGGAGTTTGGCACAGAACCTCCAAAACTCAAGACAAGGAGATATCTGTGAAGATGATCCATGATCTACTACAGGACAGGCCTAACAAAGAAAATAACAGAACGCCACTAGCCGTCACCTTCAGCCCCCAACTAAAACCCCTCCAACGCATTATTAAGGATCTACAACCTATCCTAAAGGATGACCCAACACTCTCACAAGTCTTGGGAGACAGGCCAGTCCTTGCCTACAGACAGCCCCGCAACCTGAAGCAAATACTCACCAACAACCACATACCACACAACAGAACCACTAACCCAGGAACTTATCCTTGCAACAAAGCCCGTTGCCAATTGTGCCCACATATCTATTCAGGGGACACCATCACAGGGCCTAATAACATCAGCCACACTATCAGAGGCTCGTTCACCTGCACATCCACCAATGTGATATATGCCATTATGTGCCAGCAATGCCCCTCTGCCATGTACATTGGTCAAACTGGACAGTCTCTACGTAAAAGAATAAATGGACACAAATCAGATGTCAAGAATTATAACATTCATAAACCAGTCGGAGAACACTTCAATCTCTCTGGTCACGCAATCACAGACATGAAGGTCGCTATCTTAAAACAAAAAAACTTCAAATCCAGACTCCAGCGAGAAACTGCTGAATTGGAATTCATTTGCAAATTGGATACTATTAATTTAGGCTTAAATAGAGACTGGGAGTGGCTAAGTCATTATGCAAGGTAGCCTGTTTCCTCTTGTTTTTTCCTACCCCCCCCCCCCCAGATGTTCTGGTTTAACTTGGATTTAAACCTGGAGAATGGTCAGTTTAGATGAGCTATTACCAGCAGGAGAGTGAGTTTGTGTGTGTATGGGGGTGGGGGGGATGTGAGAAAACCTTGATCTATGCAGGAAATAGCCCGACTTGATTATGTAAAGAGTTGTCACTTTGGATGGGCTAGCACCAGCAGGAGAGTGAATTTGTGTGTGGGGGGGTGGAGGGTGAGAAAACCTGGATTTGTGCTGGAAATGGCCCACCTGTTGATCACTTTAGATAAGCTATTACCAGCAGGACAGTGGGGTGGGAGGAGGTATTGTTTCATGATTTCTGTGTGTATATAAAGTCTGCTGCAGTTTCCACGGTAAACATCTGATGAAGTGAGCTGTAGCTCACGAAAGCTCATGCTCAAATAAATTGGTTAGTCTCTAAGGTGCCACAAGTACTCCTTTTCTTTTTGCGAATACAGACTAACACGGCTGTTCCTCTGAAACCTGTCATGATGAATGGGTGCCTCTTTGGCAGAGCATGTCAGCAAATCCAGAGAGGATCGGCTGAGATCAGGAAAATGCCTCTGTTCTAGCTGGAAGAAGACGGAGAAAGGACAAAGTGCTGGAGCAAAAGAGAAGAAAATCAACTCTGCAGTAGAAAGGTTTTATTTTTATTTGGTTAAATGGGCTGTAACTGCACATTTCTTAAGTACACACCAGATAAAGAGTTCACTCTGCAATTCAGAGGAGGGCAGTTCACTGTCAAATAGACTATTCCATTCTGATAGGAGAGCAATAAAACCTCAGGGCTACTGCTGCCAGCAACCAAGAGAGTTGTAATCCCTTTCAGGTACAGCCTGTGCTTAGAATCAAGACACACCTGAATATTTGTGTTGGTTTGCATTCCAGATCAGGATTCCTCTCTTGCCAAAAAAACTGGTTACAGTAATGTTGCAGGTGAAGTGTCAAATTCTATAGGTAGCTTGGAAAAGCAGTTCAGACTGACACTACATGGAGCAGATGTTCCAGGGAAATTCTTCTAGTGCCCTCCCTACCCCCACCCCCAAAATCAGACATTTTAAAATTTCTAAGACTTGATTCACCCAAAAAAGGTTCCCATAAGCTGAGCCTTGCAGAATTTCCCCCAACTGCATTTGTATCAACCATGATTCCACACAGCCAAAATCCGAACAGTGGGATCAGTTTATACTTTCCCCAAGCCTATACCCTGGGAAGCGTTCCTAGATTAGAGAAGCCTTTTCGCAAAAACCCACACACCACTTCCATCCATTTCACAAGAAGACTACAACACTGCTACATCCAATTCCTTAGAAGCTTCCCAAGAGCTTCAGAAGGAAGAAAGTCTCCTGAGAGACAACCTGCTAAACTGGTTTTGTTGTCAGGGCTTCGTTTGGTCCTGCCTTTTCTGCAAATTGCTGAGACGCTACCTTCATGAGATTGTGGATAATGAACGACTTGAGCAATGGGCATTGCCTGCAGGTAGTAGAGTCCTCATTTCAGTTGATCCACGCTGCACATACCCTGTAATTTCAGTCAGCATTGGTTAGACTGCACTAAAAAAGCCAGTCATTTCATTGTCATGCGGCATGTACTCTCCAGCTAGCGTCACAGTTGTCACAAGACAGCTCTAACTCACCCAGATGGCCATAGGGAAATGTGGTCATTAAGATATTTTTCTTTTCCATTTCATAGTTCAAAACACCTGGAGAGCTCTCTCAACATTTCCAAATGAAGAAATGTATTAAATGAGTCACAAATAAATTGCTCTTTTCCCCAACGACATTCCCATCATCCTTGGAAAGTTTACTGGAGAAAAAATTCAATTTAGGAAATTTAGCCTTTAGCCAAGAGCTCCCCTGCTGGTGTTTCTCGAGGGCCTGGAGTTAATAGTCCACACTTCTCATGGTGGCGATGTTGCTTGCTAACCTGCGGGGCAAGCTTTTGGCTGTTTGCCTGTAGTCTTCTGGTTTGGTCTTCAACAATGTTACAATGTTTTGTAGTGTCTTTGAAGGCTGAAGTCCGAGGGCATCCATCACATTTATCAGATAATCTACAAGATTGAAGGACAAAATGTATTTAAACAGGCAATGGTTACTATGTCAAACACTCCCCAAAGTAGAGCCATGTAATAGAGAAGCCTCCATGGCAATTCTGCCCCCAAAGCACTACACCAGATGTCCTCTGTCCATCAGCACTAGTTCAGACTAACTCACAGCACCTGAAAAGCGGCTGGAATCTAGTTACGCTCCCATCTTACATTTTGGATCTTCGGTTACTGCTTTACGTGATCCGTAGTTTTGGTCAGAGGAATGGGGTACATTTCAATAACTGCACAAACTAACAGGAGAGGATTCAATCACTTCTTCTCTCCCTATCCCCTCAACACCTGTTGGAAAGGCCCAGCTTCTCCAAGTGTCCAGGAGACAAGTCTTGCCAAAAACAAAGCTGTCGGGTTTCAACTCTGACCACTTGGTTTATTTCTGCAGCTTTACTAGTTGACATGTCATTCAGAGAGTGACTTGGGCTGCAGTCTGGCACATGCCCTTAGTACCAACAGTGGGGAACAATGGGCTCTGAAATTGAACCACTAACCGGCCATCTCAGCTGTTAGTTGCAACATCATCAAAAGCCTTGAGATGCAAGATATCGAGCAGCTCCTTTAGGAGCTCTTATCCCCCAAGGAGCCCACTAGGAAATGACAGCAAACCGCACTGCTTGGGAGCTTACTGGCACACTGCAGGGTTGGGGTCTAGGAGAGTAAGGCCTGCTAGGGAGAAGCAGCTCACTAGACAATGTATGTTCTGCGCTCACCAATGTCTGTGGCTAGCTGCTTCGCTGAGTGAAGGGTGAGCTCTGGAATCTGCAGGATAACTTCACAGTAGGTTTGCATTGTAGCTCTGGCGACGGAACCTAGCCAGTAGTCAGCCATGTTGTCCAGCTCAGGTAACTCGTCACCTGAACAGAAAGTTCTCATTAGCCATCAGAACCCCTACTCGCCTGCGCTTACTCAGTCTGTAGCTGGGGGTGAATTCTGTGCTAGGTAAAAGAAAAAGTCAGCTTAATCTGAAAAACTTTAAGGTACTGGAACTTAGACAGAAAGCGGTTCTCAGACTGGTCTATGGAGAGTGGGGTGGTGACTGGTGCTAGCTCTTTTAGTTGTTATCAGCTGCTATCTCACATTAAAAGGTAGCTAAATACACTCTTTCTTCATGTTACTCATCCTCATTAAGTCATTTCCACAGAGATATGAGGCAACCATGCACAGCAGTGGGCTGGGTTCCGGCTAGCACTTCTTCTCTAATTCAGACATGGAGAAGCCCTCCAGTAAGCAACAAAGGTCCCTGCAGAACGGATACATGCAAGGCGTCCTCTGTTCACGGCGACGTGCGAGGTGTTTCGAAAGCTAATGAAACCCTTTTAAATATGAAAATACTTTAACGAAAGAAAATCATGCACATCACAAGCTAAACCACACATCGTATTTTTAGCAAGCTACAGGAGGAAAAAGGTAAAGAACAGAATTATCAGACAGAGATGAACATGATTTGTTGGGGAAGAGTCAACATTACTTTTGTAAAGGGACATCACGCCTCACCAATCTACTAGAATTCTTTGAGGAGGGTCAACAAACACGTGGACAAGGCGATCCAGTGGATATAGTGTAATTGGACTTTCAGGAAGACTTTAATAAGGTCCACCACCAAAGGCTCTTAAGCAAAGTGAGCAGTAATGGGATAAAGGGAAGGTCATCTCATGGATCAGTAACTAGTTAAAAAGACAGGCAATAAAGGGTAGGAATAAATGGTCACTTTTCACAGTGGAGAGAGATAAATAACTGTCCCCCAGAGATCTGTATGGGACCAGGGCTGTTCTTCGTGTACATAAATTATCGGGAAAAAGGGGTAAACAGTGAGGTGGCAAAGTTTGCAGATTATGCAAAATTACTCAAGATAGTTAAGTCTAAAGCAGATTGTGAAAAGTTACAAAGGGCTCTCACAAACTGGGTGACTGGGTAACAAAATGGCAGATGAAATTCAGTACTGATAAATGTAAAGTAATGCACATTGGAAAACATAATCCCAACTATACATACAAAATGATGGGGTCTAAATTGGTTGTTACCACTCAAGGAAGATCTTGGAGTCACAGTGGATAGTTCTCTGAAAACTCCCGCTCAATGTGCAGCGGCAGTCAAGAAAGCAAACAGAACGTTAGGAACCATTAGGAAAGGGAGAGATAACGCCACTATATAAATCCATGGTACACCAACACCCTGAATACTACATGCAGCTCTGGTTGCCCCATTTCAAAAAAGATCTATTAGAAATGGAAAAGGTCCAGAGATGGGCAACAAAACGAACAGGGGAATGGACCAGGTTCCACGTGAGGAGAGACTAAAAAGACTGGGGCTGTTCATCTTGGAAAAGAGGCGACTAAGGGGGATCTGACAGACTTTATAAAATCATGACTGTGGTGGAGACGGTGAACAGGGACGTGTCATTTACCCCTTCAGACAACCAGGGGTCACCCAATGAAATCAATAGGCAGCAGGTTTAAAACAAACAAAAGGAAGTACTTCTTCACATAATGCACAGACAAGCTGTGGAACTCATTGCCAAGACTATAACAGGGTTCAAAAAAGAATTAGATAAATCCATGAAGCATAAGTCCATCCATGGCTATTAGCCAGGATGGGCAGGGATGTAATCCCATGCGCTGGGTCCCTAAACCTCTGACTGCCAGAAACTAAGAGTGGACGACGGGAGATGGATCACTTGACGATTGCTCTGTTCTGTTCACTTCCTCTGGGGCACCTGGCATTGGCCACTGTCGGAAGACAGGATACTGGGCTAGACAGACCATGGGTCTGATCCAGTATGTCCGTTCTTATGAAGAACACAAAGCATCAAGCCATACACTGCTTCAACTGGCAGTGAAAACAAATGTCCATAAGAGATTAAACACCGCAGACCAAGCCACTTTACAATTTAACACTAAGGGGATGGAATGAGGAATTCAAGTTACAGGTGCTTTCCTTCAGCTCTCACGGAGGTCTGGGTGATCTGATCAGCAACAGCAGAAGGAAGAGCCCTTGATAATCCTTATTTACGCCAATCTGGGTAAAATGGCAGGTTGGAAACATGAACATTGTGTATAATTATTGTTCTTTATAGTATGTCTAGTAAACTGCTCAGGACCCAGCTCACCCCCACAATATTCCCTCCCCGCCACCCCGTGTATCACAGGTGGGAATGCACATATCTGCACAGGCATCCATGTCAGATGAGCAGCTATTCAGGCCAGCTTTCCATGCCATGTCAGGATACAAGCACAGAGGTAACAGAATTGAGGGACAGGTCAGTGGGGAGCATTGAAGCCAAAAGCCTCATTTGAGAGGTCTTTGAGAAACACGAAGGCGGGCCAAAATGTAGAGCTCACAGGAGCCTCACTCCTGCCAACTACAAGAGTTTGAAGAGGACTACTGATGCTGTAGTGACTGAAGTGTTTTCCTTGAAACCACCACCCACCTTCATCACACTCAGGGCAGTGCCCGTCTGCTTCAGCCAGTCACATACCAACAGCTTATGGCTGTGTGGATGCACAAAAGCCAGGGGAGCACAGGGAGTCTCAGGAACAGGAGAAGGGAGGACAGTAGGGAGAAGGGGAGCCTAGGATTTGACAGGATGCCACAAGCTTATTTAACAGTCAGCCCCAGAGCAGGGTTATGGGGCCAGAGGGCAAGAAACAGGGATGGTCTCTGCCAGGCTATGCATTGATGTTATTCAGAAGAGACTCCACCAAAGTGGTGAATTTGCTGAAGTGTGACCCTCCCTCATTTAATACTTTAATTAATCCTCAGGCTTGGCACTCGTGTAGTGCTGTTCACCCAGGCAGCTCAGAGCACTTCACAAAGCTGAGGAGGAAGTAGTGTTTTCCCCATTTTACAGATGCAGTGACTGAAACAGACAGACGTGAAGCGATTTGCCCAGGGGGTACAGTGGGTTAGCGGCTGAGCTAGGAAGGGAACACAGATCTCCCGCTTCCCCCAGCACTCTCTCTCCACTTCTGTGTCGCTTTGTGCTACCCAGGTATGGCTGGTTATAGTGCTCAGACCATGTGATCTTTTATTAGCTAGACAAATTATCCAAACAGCTTCTCTGTGGACAGTGTTTCTCTCAAACATCAGTGGTTTGGTGCCAGCCAAAGAGCAGTGCTCATGATGGACATTTCAACACTGACAGCTCAGAGGGGTTTCCAGGGCATTGTCACAAATAACGAAGATTTAGAGCTAGAAATAAGTGAACGCATCAAGTGCAGCTACAATTGTGATTCAACTCGACACCCAAAGGGAACCACACAGCATTTCCCAGGAACTCACACTGACCGTGAGACAGAGCCTAGAGAACCAAATAATGCCCTGGCGTTGGCACGTTAACCAACTCATCTCTTCACTCTCACACATAGCCCCCATGTGGGCTCATCCCCTCTTCAGGGCAACTTCCCTCAATACAGACATCAACACAGCTCGACCTAAAGCTTCTAGTTTCAGTGAAGGTGCTGAAGTTTTCCTCATTAACTAGGGTCTCATTGTGAGTATTAGGGAGGGATAACCGGAAGGCACTATATGGTTATACAGTAAGGTACCACATCAGCAGGGAAATCAACCTCATCCCCGCAACTCATATCTCTGCAATGCTAAAAATACACGCTTTCCTCCAGACACCTCAGTGAATCGGTCTTGTCCTACCTTGCTCTGGTGGATACGGCAGTTTACCAGCATGTAAAGCTAGTTCCAGAGCAGAATCTTCCTGAGTAACAAATGGCTCGAGATGAAGTGGGAGGGACATAATATATTGTCCAATCTAGGATTAAAAAAAATGAAAACCGTAAGCGTGACACTGAATTATTAAGGTTTGTGCATTAAGTGGGCACTTCACTGAATGAGACGCCAATGAGAGAGGACTCCCCACCTACAAGGTCTGAACACAGAGCGTGACAGCAGCTCACCAACCCACACTACGCCAGGAAGTGACGTCCATCTCTCGCTGACCATTAATTCCCTTTGTACAAACAAAAGTTTATTTTCAAGAGGTCAAGGCCCAGTTACAGGAGCAACCATGGCAAGAAAGACTGATACACAGATTCCCAGCTATAATTGCATTGTACTCTGGGCAGGGGCATAGCTCAGAGCACTCTGCCTTCACCCACTGGTGCTCTGGAGAGCAGATCGAGTCTCATTAACATCTCTTTTACTGAGCTCACGTTGCGCTCTCTCTTCTACATAGAAAGTCCAGTTTTGTGGATTTGAGTTTAAACGGCACTTGTAGCTTTTTGGCCATGCAGCAGCTTGGTTTTGGGGCCACCCAAGGAAAGTCTCACTTGGTCTCAATCCATAAATCACGCTCCCATCTCAATCACAGGTTAAAGAGTGGCTTGGGAAAGAAAGCAGACTTTCTACATCTGAACAAGTCCCAGAAGCCCCTCCTGGGCCCAGAAAGGCTCAAATTCCCTTTGAATCCTTACAGAACGAGACCCTAACTGATGCCATGACGTGCTTGGTTTAAAATTGCACTCAACTGCTGCCAAATGTATCCATCACTCTCACCAATCCCACCAGGGCCTCTCTCAGGCAGTCTGCATCAGCAGCTTAGTTACACGAATTTGGTGGCGGGGTGTCCCCTCTCTTTTCTTCCTGCGACACTGCCCACGAACCTTGTGTTGTAACAGAACCCTCCCAGGTGGCTGAAGTTAGAAATAAGTGGGGAAATTACCCCACAGCTCAGCAGGCGACCAACTCGTGGTATCTGCATGCGATGGGAAGAGGCAAGTTTCAGAATGCCAACACCAGAAATGAACTGACCGCATCCTACGGCCTCAGGTCCTCCCTTCAGCTGCTCAGCTGGGGCATACCCCTCAGGGTCTCTTCCTTGTGCATGTCTGAGAATGAGACATGCAGAATGAGAGCAGTGCTGCCCGGGGCACATCACAGTGAAGAGCAGACATCCTCCTGTTTGTCAAATTACACTGGGGGTGGAGTGAGCATCCAGCAGCCAGTAGGTCAGTACAATTCTCTTGAGTATCGGACTGATCTTTGCTCACTGGCACAGGCTTCAGAATTACTGCCCCTGGCCCATTTAGAGAGAGAGACGATAATGAGAAGCAGCAGGTGGAAGAAGTTCAGGAGCAGTCCTCAAGCCTCTGCTGGTGAGTAAGGATTAAACAGTATATAGCCAGCAAGACCAACCAGTGAGACTGATGGCCCCTGTTCACTCTTGGCATCCCAGCACCAGAAGATTATCGCTGCAGCAGAAAGGGAGATGGGAGAGGCTCCCATGTATTGAGGGGAAAAGAGATCAAGCTCTTTTCAAGCCAATAATGACACTAAGTCATCCCAGCAAACGGCAGGGACTCCAGCCCTATGTGCTCAGTGTGATTACTCTGCTGAGCTAGCCTCTCCAAGAGCTGCGTGACTGAAGAGATACTGAAAGACGCCACTTTTCCATAGTTACAACTAGGAAGCAGGGGGTGCCAAGGACTGCAGCAGAGTAACCCACCCCAGTACAAGTGTTAACACAACTCAATAGAGAAGTAATTTTCCACCACCTTTCCTGGGCTCTCCAGAAACCTTGGTGCTTTCCTGGCACCCTTTACAAGAGGTCCCTCTCCAACAACTGCCTAAAATCCTCAGAGAGTGGTGTTCAGAAATCCTAGGGGTAGGAACCTGGACCAACAAAACAGCAACACCTGCCCTTATACAATGAACAAAAATACTCTGACAGCCAAATTACAGAGTCCCCCGAGATTTGGCCATTTCTAGAAACTATCCCCATGTGCTCTTACGTTGCTGATGTACTCAAGAGGAGTCAGACTGAAGTTTGGCAGGTCATCTGTTAGTGTCTCCCCAATGCCACCTGAGCTCCAGCCCTAGGAAGGAGTAAAGCAGAGAACCAGTCAACATTCTCTTCAGCCAGCATGAGTAGCAGCCCCCAAGAAAGGGAGTGGGGTCATATGCTAACAAGGATCGGGATTGCCAGTGGACTCCTAAAGAAACCAAGGACTGTGGAAAAACCCCTCCTCTAAAACACTTCTCTAAAACCTTGTACATAGGTTGAAATTAATTATTTTCACAGAAATGTCAGAACGCTGGAGCCACAAATCCCAGCGGACGATGCAGTGGTGGGGGCCTGTGGGGCTCTCCTTTGAAGCAAGAGCACAGTTCCAAGAAGGGAGTTTACACCCGAGAAAACAGAAATCCTGGTAGGTGTGAGGGCATCCAATATGAGAGGCAATGAGGGTTTACTAGTCTCAAGCTCCCAAAAAGCATGGGGAGAGATCCATGCTAGGTTTTCCCACTAGCTATACTGGATCAGTGGAATCATCCAGGGAACTTACCTCCATCCTGGAAATCAGTAAGAGCTGCTGTTTGATGCGAAGAAAAACAGAGTCAAATGCCAGCTGGTGAGCTAGCTGGTTGAGGTGGGTAAGGGCAGATCGAGATGCAGACAACAGGTTGTGGTTACTCGTCCCTTTCTCCTAACACAGAAAGGAACAGTTACATACAGATGCCACTAAGCTGATCATAGGAGGCCTAGGTTAAAATATCAGAAAGCAAAGGTTTTGATTGGGCTCAGCACAAAGGATCCTCGTCCCGCAAGGGCCAGACACATTACCAATGGAGAGCACTACCTCTCCTTCCTACTCAAGGCCCCTAGGGAGCAAGGTCCCTGAAAGGAGGCAGGAAAGGGTGGCACCCTCCACCACCACATCCCCTCCACACCAGCCAGCAGACCTGGTCAGGCACAGAGGGGAGCACACCTGTAGCTGCTGAAAGGGTGGAAGTGGAAGAGATGCCACTGCAGTATGCACTCCCCACACAGCAGCACGCCCTCTCCACACCCCATCCAGTACAAACCAAGGCTTAACAGTCACAATCCAACCGAAAGATTTTCCCTGGTTCCGTATAACTCCTTTGGCCAGTTGCAGGAGGGGCTGGCAACAGCACAGAGATTTTATTGCACTCTGCCAAGCAATCACTAAAAGAAACCTTAGATAATATAATCCATTTGCTCACTAAAGCTATTATGAAGTTACAGAAATGAGGAGGAGGAATACAAACATGACCTTTAGATGACCATGGACAGAGGGCACAAGCAACTGACCTGCTGTGTGGAATCAAGGAATAGCTTTGCACAAAAAGTTGGTACAGAGAAGGCTGAATACAGAAATGTGACTATGTTATTTCTACACAAATCAAATGTGTAATATTGAGGGTACTGATGCATGAGTTATGTGTAATTTAAGTACCAAAAAATTCAGGACACCCTGGGAAAATAAGGAAGACAGAACAAATAACTTAGCTTTATTATTACAAACGATCTAAGGAAGACAAACAAACATAAATTAGATCAGTCCTGAAGATAACTAGAGTTGCTTTACCCTGTTCGCAGATGCACACATGAATGCACAGGCAGAATTACCCACAGTTCAGGATGGGTACACCAGCAGAGTATAACTTGCTGAGAAAATCTTGGAAAGACAATGACCAGACTTGGAGCTCAAGGTGGCCCTCAAATACAAACTATCCCTTGCCTCTTGCCTTGGGACATCTCATCTGAACTGCACACACCCAGAGCTCTGTACTTCAGAGAGAGGGAGTAAGCCCAGAGCCTCACAGCTCTGGACATTTCGTTCTTTTGGGACTGGGGTGTCTGGAGATTTTGGAATGCCCCTCCCAATCAACAGGCTGCTGTTATGGAGGCATGTGACCAGGGAGTGGCCCCAACTGCCAGATGTGTCCCAAGCAGCACAGCAGTCCTACCTTTAGGGTATGGAGTGTTTCCATGAGGCTGGCATACTCAGACGGAGTCTCCTTCAGGAGGGAATTGTATTCCTGCCAGGGGTTCTTAACTAAGCTCTTCTTCTCTGCAGAGCTGGCATCCTGAAAGCCAGACAGACTACAAGGGCTGTAGGAGTCCAACAGGTACTTCCCAGCAGTGGATAAAACCCTGAAACCAAGCAACACAACTAACAAAGTTACAAGCAAACTCCACTGAAGTTGGCACTGGGTTGCTCCAAGAGAATTCCTGAGTTTCTCCCACGGCCCCTGCCCCAGCCCTGCATGGAGTTTCCCCCATGGTCCTTCTGGGAGGCCCCATCTCAGCATCACCAGCTTTACTGACACACAAGGCTCCAGCTTGAGAAATAAAGCAAAGAACAGAGCTAATGTGCCCCTGCCCTCCACATGTTTTTTTAAACTTTGACAAACAAGTTAAGCAGCCTCTACCGGGCCCTGAGGTTAGTCCACTCTGCCCTATCATGTTTCACACCCTCCCTACCACAGTTGGCAGAAATGGTGCCATGTGTTGCTCTGTGGTGACCTCCACCTCACCCCAGCAGCCAATCTTGGCGCATAAGTCCCAGAGGGAGCCCTCCAGGGCCAAATGAACGTCTCTAAGGGTATGTCTTCACTACCCACCAAATTGGCGGGGATCGATTTATCGCATCTAGTCTAGACACGATAAATCGACCCCCGAGCGCTGTCCCCTCGACTCCTGTACTCCAGCGCTGCAAGTGGCGCAGGGAGAGTGGACTCACTGCGGTGGAGACATCACGGCAAGTCGATCTAAGTACGGCAACTTCAGCTACGTTATTCATGTAGCTGAAGTTGCGTAACTTAGATCGATCCCCCCCCGCATCCCCAGTGTAGACCAGGGCTAAGACATAAGGTAGCCATTCCACAGATCTATCGGCAGCAGAAACTTGCTCCCACGTGGCAATGTGAGAGCGGCACTGCAGCTTCAGATATCTGTAGGGACTCTAATAAGCTTGCAGCATGCCAGAATCTCACCCCCAAAATCAGGATGGGAGACTACCCAACCACAAAACCAGTCCTAGGTTGAAGGGGTTAAGAGTTGGGGCATCCTCTGTAAACTGTTCCCTTACCTGCTCTCCCAATCACCCCCAAAAGCCACTCTTTGTACACTGCAAATGAAGTTCCCATTAGCTGGTGATTTACAGAACCCTCAAGGGATAAGCAGAAGCCTCAGCAGCACAGGGCATGCTCCTTTTGTCTGGCCTGGTTATTTACCTAGCTCCTGAATCTCCTGGAAGTCACTAAGATGGCTCCTGATAAGAGAGATGCTGCACATGGGCTTTGTCAATAAGCTGCTCATCAGAGCTTCCCAACAGCAGCAGCAAGTGGAAACTTTACTGGCTGCATTTCCTGCCTTCCCAGGAACAGATGCGAGTACCTCAATTCCACACAGCAAAGCATCTAAACTGTTTCACTCTGCCAGTGCATGCTCTTCTCTCTATCTCTAACCATCCCTCATTAGAAAGCCCAGCTTCATTTTGTGACCCCATAATGTTTGAAGCTATTGCCTCCCTTATTCCTGCTCCCGCAATTTTATAGGCCATTGTTACACATTTGGGTCTTGACCAGGGAGACCTAGGTGGACTGGCGGTGTACACAAAGTCACTACTTTTCCACTGCCGTTAGCAAAGTTCATTGGCTCTTGCGTTCCTTCTGCAGCCTCCATACAGACGGAGCACCTTGGGGTTTGGTTCCTTTTAACTGGATAGACCCGTATATGGATTGCACGCTAACCCCAGCATTTCCTACCTGTTTGCTAGCTGCTGCTCAAAGTCCCCGCACTGCCGAAGGAGTTCACCACAGGTAGCTATTATCCTGGGAGGGAACAGAACAAAACACACCACGCTGTGAACCTGGGGGAGTCAGCACACAGGTTCCCAGACTCTCCCTCACGCCATCTAGCCTTAGTGTGCAAGTCTCTGGGAATAAAGTTCATCACTGGATGATTAGAGGGAGCTCTCCCCATGGTAGGAATCACTTTTTCAGCTTGGCAGTTAACATGATGCTCATATCCTCACTCTCTCCTGCTGATGTCACACCTTAGCCAGGTCTGCACTACACATCTCTGAAATACTTCCCACCATGGCTAACACCAGCTCAGCTCCAGTAGCTATTTTAAGTGATGTATCCTGCTCTGAGCAGAATCAGTAAACATACTGCTTAAAATGCCAACAGCCACCTAACGCTCAATCTCCACTAACACTTCCACTAATTTAGATGCCATGTAGACATAGCCCTATGTCAGGGGAGGGCAAACTTTTTGGCCTGAGGGCCACATCAGGTTTCCAAAATTGTATGGAGGGCCAGTTAGGGGAGGCTGTGCCTCCCCAAACAGCCAGATGTGGCCCGGCCCCCAACCGACCCCCCCCTGCTTCTTGCCCCCTGATCCCCCCCCGGGACTCCTATACCATCCAACCCCCCCGTTCCCTGTCCGCCCCCAGACCCCCTGCTCTGACTGCCCCCGCTGCCCCATCCAACTCCCCCCTCTCCTTCCTGAGTGCCCCCCCGGGACCCCTGCCCCATCCAACCACCCTTTCTCCCGGTCCCTTGACTGCCCCCCGCCGCCCCATCCAACCCCTCCTCTCCTTCCTGACTGCCCTCCCGGGACCCCTGCCCTCTGACCGCCCCAACCCCTATCCACACCTCCGACCCCTGACCCCCCTCCCGCCCCCCCGAACTTCTTTGCCCTCTATCCAGCCGCCCCTGCTCCCTGCCCCCTTACCACGCTGCCTGGAGTACTGGTGGCTGGCAGCACTACGGCTGGGCTGCGCAGCACAGGGCACCGAGTCAGCCGGACCGTGCGGCACAGGGCACCGGGTGGGGGGGCTCTGCCGCGGCGCTGCCCCAGGAGCCCGCAGCCCCCACCACGAGCAGTGTTCGGGGGTGCAGCACGCTGAGGCTGCAGGGGAGGGGAGACAGCGGGGGAGGGGCTGGGGGCAAGCCCCCTGGGCCAGGAGCTCAGGAGCCGGACAGGAGGGTTCTGCGGGCTGGATGTGGACCACGGGCCGTAGTTTGCCCACTTCTGCCCTATGTGAATCTGAACTAGCAGGGCCTCATCAGAGCCACATTTGTTTGATATCAAACCAACTTTAAAGTAGGTCATACTGGAGGCCTAGATTATGGAGTGTCCCTTTCTTGAGCATTCAGATGGTTATGGCCTGAGAGAGACAGGCTCCAGGGTTCCAACTGCCTTGGGGTTTGTTAGGGTTTTCAGAAATCATCGCTTCTCCATCCCACTAAGCAGATGTTTATAAAAATTACAAACAAAAATTCCTCTAGTTTTGCAGCCACTACCACCACAGAGTGTCCTGCCTTCCTCCTCTTCCCAAGCAGCCTGGCTCTGAAGCAGCAGTCAAATTAGAAACAGTTTCCCACAGTAGTGACCACACTACGACGCAGGCTTGTTCGCACGGTCAGAGAGCTTTTACTAAATTGTTGCCACAAAGAAATCCACTAGTTAATTTCACCTCTGCTCAAAACTGACAGAGTATGGGTGAGCAAAGAGACTCAGAATTAGCCAAAGGTACAAAAAGAACAAGTTCTAAAAATGGCAAATGGGAGTGGGGACTCTTCATACTTCCAGAAGGGAGTCTCAAGCAATAGAGAAAAAAGGAGCTAAAATACCCAGGCTGAAAAAAATAATAAAGACCTTTTCCCCCTTCCGTTCTCACGTAAAAACCAGCTTGACCTCAGGACCAAATACCATGTGCCATTTCTCAAGAGCCCTGTTTCCAGTGTTTGCTGCACCGGAAGCCCGGCTCATGCTATCAAGTTACCGGATAGAGTTTTGGAATGCAGTCCAGTCTTCCTGGAAGAGGGAATCCGAGGGGATATCATCCAGTTTGCACTTCTTTCTTATGGACTGCAAAGTAGTAGTGAAGTCAGACACATACCTGTGTAAAGAGACGGAGCAAAGACAGGCAACGGAATAAGACCTCAGACTACAGCAATGGCACTTGCTAGGAGCAGTTCGCTTCATCTCAGGCAAAGAGCCAGAAGCACCTGAACAAGAAGAGGAGCACAAAGGAAGTATTCCTGGCTCCAGCCCAAGCCCTGACATTTGCAGGCTAGAGGTGGTCAGCAGTGGCAGGTCCAGACCCACCCTGGAGGATGAGGGGTTTGGGTGGTGCCCAGAGCACCAGTCACAGTAGCCTGAAGGAGTATCTGAGTGACTGGAACCCACCGTAATCACGCAGGTAGGAGCAGAGCACTTCTGTTGTCACTAGCATCACTGCTCTCTCCTCGAGCAGACGAGCCAAAGTCAGAGGCTACTGCTCCTCTCACACCTCTTGTTCCCTCACCAAAGAGCAGTGCTCTGCTTCCACCTACTCACGGAACAGGCCTCTCCCCACAGAGCCAATAGTGCACTGATGCTAAGACTTCGTTTATGCAGGGTTAGCAGCTGCCTTGGCCCAGGGAAAAAAGGATAAGTAGGGGAAGTCAGTACTGGAATGCTGTCTTAAATGGGAGTATGTGATAGATTTAATAGGGGAAAAAATACATTGCCTCTGATTAGTGTCCCTCGTTATTCTACAGGGAAGCTATGCAGCAAATACTGTAAGGGGGAGGTCACTTGTGCACCGTACATGTTTCCCACTGAGGGTTACGTTCACCAGCCTACCATGCCTCTCTTCTATTAGGCCCTCTCAGAAGTGGTTCTTTCCCAGAAGTGCTTTTAGGCACTTTATCAATGAAAATTCAGGCATACTGTGACTATGAGGAGCTTTACCTCCAATCATGTTTAACTTCCACTTTTCATGAAAAGCCACAAGTTGAGGGATCTTTATTGATGAGCTGAGTGGCAGATCACAAGGGAAGGGATTATGCTAAACACTAGCTGTGTCTATAGAAACGTGACAATATCACAAACCACAATGTCCTCAGGTCTCCCCCCGCATTGCATTCAGAGCCACCTATTGGACACTTGCTCACTCGCCTGGGATAAGTGTATTAGAAAGACAGAAAATGCTTTACTTTTTGAACAGAGCTTTCAGTGCCTTGAGCAGCCCGCACACCCCCAGCCCATCGGTGAGTTTAACGCAGTTGTCAATGGCTCCAGCAGCCAGACTGAAGAGTTTGTTCACTGAGTGGTTCAGCTCCTGGACACAGTCAATTACTTCCCAATGCTCCTGGAGAACAAAAAATACACTGGTTGATCCCAACCCTCCTTCAGCAAGTGTCCCTGCAGTAACCACATTGTACCAGGTCTTTCTGTAGCTAACACTGTAGTTGCTGTAACACTCAGATGGGGAAGGAGGATGTTTAACCCAACAGGCATACCTTCCCGCCAACATCTAATTGTCTTGTGGAGTGCACTGAGGGCTAACAGTCTCCTTTGTTTTCATCCTCCTACACCAGGGGTGGGAAAACTTTTTGGCCCGAGGGCCACATCGGGGTTGCCAAACTGTATGAAGGGCCAGGTAGGGAAGACTGTGCCTCCCGAAACAGCCTGGCCCCCACCCCCATCCACCCCCTCCCACTTCCCGCACCCTGACTGCCCCCCTTAGAACCCTCAACCCATCCAACCCCCCCTGCTCCTTGTCCCCTAACCGCCCCCTCCTGGGCCCCCCACCCCTAACCACCCCTCCGAGACCCCACCCGCATCCAACCCCCCCTGCTCCCCATCCCCTGAGTGCCCCCGGACCCCTATCCACCCCCCCGCCCCCTGACAGGTCCCCCGAGACCCCATCCCCTATCCAACTCCCCTGCTCCCCATCCCCTGACAGGCCCCTCCAGAACCTCCGCCCCATCCAACCACCCCCTGCTCCCTGTCCCCTGACTGCCCTCCGGGACCCCCTGCCCCCTTACCATGCTGCTCAGAGCAGCCAGAGCCCGCAGCCCCGCCAGAGCCAGCCACGCCGCCCGCCCTGCCCGGCAGGAGCGACGGGCCAGAGTGCTGGCAGCGCAGTGGCGTCTCTGCTGGGAGAGGGGCCAGGGACTAGCCTCCCCAGCCGGGAGCTTAGGGGCCGGGCAGGATGGTCCCGTGGGCCGGATGTGGCCCACGTGCCGTAGTTTGCCCACCTCTGTCCTACACAGTGATAGCACATAAAATTCAGATTTCCCTCTCCTATCTCATCACTGCCTCTAGACAAGATACACTGACCTAACCTTCCTATAGGACAGTGTTCCTCGACCTTTTTTTTTTTTTGCTGGCGACCCCCTTTGGACTTAAAAAAAAAAAAAAAAAAAAACGCTGAGCCCCCTACTAAGCTGGAGTCCGAGCCCCACTACCCTGGGCTGAAGCACGTAACTTGGCTTTGCAGGGCCCTCTGTGGCATAGGGCTCCAGGCAACCGCCCTACTTGCCACCTCCTAACGCCGGCCCAGCACTTGCAACCCCCAGGTTGAGAAACACTGCTATAGGAGATTCTTCTACAGGAAATTCCCTCCCCCACCCACTCAGTCTATGGTAAGAAAACAACAGAGGAGGCAGGAACGCACATAGCTAGTCTATGTAACCATTTGTCATTGTTACGCCATCCTCCCTGCAGTGGTTTGGTATAGCCACTTGCAGCACAAGAATCTGGGGCAGGGACTGTCTTCTAGTCTGTACAGTGCCTAGCACAATACTCCACCTCCACTCATTCTGACTAAAGGACACATTTGCAAAAGGTTAAAAGACACAAGGCAAACTCAGAGGTTTTCTTCCTTGCTTCTAATAGTCTGCTTAAGCGTCCAAGAGGTTGTCTGCTTATCCCAAAGGTTTCCCCTACATTAGATGCATAAAGCACCAGTTACTGATTGCCCAGGAGCAGGCAAAGTTATAAAATTAATTCCAGCAACTTAAGTGAAAAAAGCAATATTTAATTAAAAAGAAAGAAATCAAAGGCAAATGGAAAATGCGAGCCAAAATCTAGGCTCCAACCACCCTGACAAAGATGCTTTAAACTACTCGTAAATACCAGCCTCCAATCACCTGCTGACTACTACTGTACAGATGGAGCAGAATACATTACATTACCAAGGGCACTGCACTGATCTGGATGAGGAGGTTTTCTTCTTCCAGGTCTCCATACCGCAGCTGGTAGGGCTTATATGGACCATACACTACTTCCACCAATTCCATCACTTTTACCAGGTTATGCTCATCTATAAGGAATCAGAATTGAGTGTACAAAGAAATAAATGAACTGCTAAAAGGTGGCCTTAAAGCAGCATGTTAGGCTCTTTCAAAGAGTTGTGCCTATTGACAGCCACTATCACGTGCGCATATACCTTGGGACTTTGCCTAGCACCTTTAAAGCTGAGCTGCAGACTTTTTAAACAAATGGGAACATCATCACTACTGGCTCCTTAATACCCAGGTATTCTATTTCAACAAGCACAGCAGGAAATTATTAAGAATATTCCTGGCTGCTCGAGAACAATCTGGGGCCACAAGTCTTCCAGCCAGCTATCTATCACCCATCCCCAGCCTGCACAATCAAAGACGAAGTAAGGAATCTGTCTGAACTGTGCCTGCCTAAAGAGAGTATAGTCTCATTTTATGTCCCATCAAAGATTCTAAAAGGAAATTACACAGTCTTCATCCATACCTAAAATAAATGATGCCAACTCATTTCATGTAGACTACTACACAGCCACAGTCACTCCCAACCTGGCCTGAAAGTGAACCAGTTGACCTAATGCCCCACTGACAATCTGCTTAGTCACCCAGCTCCCACATTCCTGGGATGCTTCTGCTTTTGCATGTTGCTTTTAGAGCACGCCACCTTGTTGCAGGGTAATATGCAAATAAAGAATGCAACTTTTATTCCCAACTGTTCAGTAACTGGTTTCCTATTCTCTCATCTTACAAACTTCGGCCTCTTCTCTCCAAGTTCCTTCTATACAGGGTCTATGGTATTTATTACCTACCCCAATTAAGCCAGACCAGTGTGTGGCAAGTGTTTGCTAAGAGTGCACGAGGACTTCCAATGAAAAGCAGAACACAAGCACAGGACAATAGCCATGCTTCCTAGAATGGCACAGTCATTAAATGTAATCTACTAAAACTGGGTTTAAATAACTGAGGGGTATGATGCAAAGCAAACACAGGCAGGAAATGCAGCGTTAAAGATAACCTATCAACCTTAACGTGTGATTTTCCTGAACGCTCTCTTACTTGAAGGGACACGGTGACAAATTAAGATAAACCTATAAAGGTTCATAAATTAAAACTGCTGAGCCTATATAATCAGATGGTCTCATTACTGTTAACTCACCTTCCTCCCTCCCTTACCTCCAACGGTTCACATCAACTGCTCATGGATTTCTGTCTAAAATTGAACTGCAAATGCTTTAGGGCAGGGAGAGGTCTTTACTTTGTTCTGAACAGCACACTTTAGGCACTAAACAAAAGCACACTTAAATAATAAAATTTGACCCACCAATTTAATTTGGTTAAAACATGGTTTTCATAAAACCTAAGACCAACAGAACGGTTTCCACAATTTTTTTTACATTCCAGTGAAAACCATTTTGGCAAACTTTCCCTTGCAATGTCTGAGAAAGCAAACTATCAGGAGAACTTGTTAAGAGAGGCGCGGTCTACATCAAGAACTCCTGAGCTTTTATTGCCATGCGATCTCAGACAAATCAAGTATCCTCTGACTCCATTTCCCCATTTATGAGACAGGAATAAAACTGATCCACCTTACAGGGATGTTGCAATTCACCCACCCAAATGTTGTAAAAGGAAAGTGCTAAGTATTCTCTACACAAGGTAGCATCAACATAGCTCTGCTTCAGTAAACACAGCCAGGACTGTGTCAATATATTTGGGATAAGTTAAACATACATTTTAGTACAAACATTATGTAAACAGCAAACACTGCGGATGAAATCCAGATCCCTTACATTGTTGTAGCAGTTTCCATGAAAAACAAAACGCAAACCACAGAACCCAAAGGCTGTACAGAGAGTTACACCAAAATACACCATAAAGTCTGGGAATATTTGAAACAACAGTCCCTACTTAAGTTAGACAGCATTGCTACTTCCAAGCCTCTTGCAAAGTGGGCTGTGGTGTCATGCAGCTCCAGCAACTTATTCAGTCTGGTTTCCTGGCTGGCCCTCTCCATTGCAGTGCTGAGGCAGACTGGGATTGAAGGCACCAAGGCACCGAGTGTTTGGATCAGCAGCACAGTCACAATTTCATGGGGGTTCTTAAAAACCTGCACGAACAAGGAAGCTGTTAGCAGGAGCATGTGAGCAGGAGCAGGCCACTGCTTCTGCGTAAACTGAGCCCCCCACTCCACCACTTTAGCAAGGGAATCAGCACAATGACCTAGTCAACAGAAGCCATATAGAAGCCCCCAGAAGCAATGCATAAAGAAGAAGAGACTAAACTGCCTCAAAGATGAAATTTAAATTATGTTCATTATGAGGCAATTGTATGCACATCGAGAACACTGTACTCGGGGAACTGCCAGATCGCTGGATCCTCTCTGGCCATGTGCAATCCCAAGTAACACGAACAGGAGCACAGCATTTGAAAACTCACAAATGTTACCAGACTAAAAGCAGGGCCAGGTAAGATTTCTGGAACCTTGCTGACTGAGCATGCAGGAAAGGCTGACTCAGGATATGAAAGCAGAGTTAATCATTGTCACTTTAAGAGCCCAGCCGAGGAGCGCACTTTATCTAAGGCAGCAGAGAATTTATGAGGTTGAGCAGAGGCTGGATCCGAAGGAGGACAGGCAAATAGTGGGCAACGGAGTAGAGTAACAAGGTAGCGAGCCTGCTGTGTCTTCAAACAGGTACCTTTGAAAGACACGAGGAAAGGGATAAAGAATCCCACGAATAAGCAGCTAGGTGATGGGGTCAGGATGGACTGAGGAGAGAGTTGGGAAGTACTACATTCTAGCGCCAACGAGAATATAACCAGCCGGCAAATGCTATCCTTAGATCAGCATCACACCAGCTTCACATTCATATCCATCACCCTCATCTTGGTTTGCAGTAGCTTTTACCATCACCACTTTTGACTGACTGGTCAGCTATTCTCTCTAGGTATTTATACAGCCCCCACCACTGCAGTACCAGAACATACACCCCCAGTATCCAACTCGCAGCAGTAAGACCATGAACAGCAAGTAGAACAGGGGGGAAAAAATGGTTTTCCTAACACAAGCAGTGCAGGAGGACTAGGGAGAAAAGCCCTGGATGACATGAGCTTTGGTCCACATGGCAAGGCCCCTCACAATAACCAGGTCCTAGAGCACATGTTAGTGAATAAGCCAGCATCTGAACTGTGATTCACAACTAATTGTTATGCAGGAAAAAAACCCAAAGCTATTATTTCAAGGTAAGGCTGGGTATCCTTGCAGAAAAGGACTCAGCCCTTGTTACAAGCTTCATACCCATGAGATAACAATCTCCCTTACCCTTCACGGGTGAAAACTCTGACAGGCTCAACAATGTCCAACACAATTTGTTAAGCTAAATGAAGAGAGGTTAACTCCTTTTGGGATCAGGTATAAGTATGGTAAGCTCTGCATTTACAAATTCAAATGCTTTTCTTGGTACTGCACAGTCCTGAGGGGTTCCAGCAGAAGTTCCCCAAGAATTCACACACAAATCAGTCAAGCAATCCCTCCAGGGCCTCCTCTAGGTCAGGCGGTAATGAAATTCAGGTATTTCAAATGTTTTACAACAGAACAAAATGCAACACTGACAAATTAGATTTCATGTATGATACAGATGAAAGAGAGAGCAGTTTGAACAGCAGCGATGCAGCGATACTGCCATTGGTCTTGAGTCAAACATTTAATCTTTCTGTGGCAGCAGATGAGCTAGATCCCTAAAGCAAGCTCCAAGACGTTAGTGAAGAGGCACAAAATGAGACCATGAGCTGATCAATTATTCTGAGCCTTATGGGAATTTGCAGTCTTTGTTCCCATGCATTGCACTGATGTTGTTAACTGACAGTAACAGTACCTGCATGACCCACTGGAGTTGCGAGTGCCATGTTCCAAGCAGAGTATCATACAGTTCAGTCAGCTGCCGATTTAAACTTAAGTCACTTTGACAAAGATCCTGCCAGACTGTCACCAGCTGCACCTGCAGGGGTAATAAAAGTCACTCATGCTACAGAATTGGGCCTTGTTAACTCAGAGACATGTCCTAGGGAAACTGCTTCTACACAAAGGCAGCACCCCTCAGATTTGAATGTACCGCCATGCAATCATTCAGCACCCAAGAGGACTCAGACTTTAAAACGTTAAGCTAAAGGCTTCTTGGCTTATACAAAGATTTAATTAACCTTGGTATTTTGCTCATAAATGAGACTGAAACCAATACCACCCCATAACAGTTGAAATATTTGGCAGGCCCCAGCTCTGAAGCTAATCCTCACAAGGCCCACTGCTAATAGGGCTTTGGAGGATCAGGTTAAGGTCAATGAACCATCCAGAATTCCAATCCCATCTGAAGAGAGTTTCCATAATTCAGCAGCAGCAAATTATAATAAAGTTTAACAACAACCAGAGATCATAAAGGAAGGAAAAAGCAACAACCGAACACCTTCTCAGGGCACAGAGGGAAACCCTTTGGGATGCACAACTACATTTTTCATTTGGCCTACTAGCTGCTGTAGGAAGGCACAGGAAGACTCCTGTGGAGAGTTATTCCCCAAACCCCCATGTGCGGAGTGATCACAGCCAGGAAAAGATTCAAGCGGATGAAATGTGGAAGAGAACAAGCGCCATCCTCAGTTTAAATTGGACAAGTGAGATGACCAGAGTGGCAGCCCCCCCCTACAGGCTAAACCAAGGAACTACTCCACATTTCTCTCCCCCAAATTAAAATGTGACCATGACAGAGACTAGATACCTTGTGACATTTGTAGTAATAAGCCAGGAGCTGGGGCATCCGATCAATTTCAGTGAAGACTTTCACAAACACTTTTGCCTGGTCTAAATACAACAACACAGAACATTAGTTAACAGGTCACCCTCCTAACTTGTGTGACAGAGGTACTGCCCTGAGCAAAACAAGTCTTCTGGACTAAGCAGGAAAATCCATCCTCTTCAGTTTGGAGAAGAGCCTGGATACAGTGTGTATGGGATGTAGAACCACAATATGTCAAGAAAGTGACAAGACCTCCCTGTGTTCCTTTCCCTTCACTTAGGAGGGCAGGTGCCTCTGAATCCATGGCCACAGAAATTCCAGAGTGGGTAGAGTAAAGTGATGATGGAAGAGTTTTTAAACTTCCCTTGGGAAAACATTTCTAACTCCAGACCCCCTGTAATAGTACTGAGTCCCCTAAAGACATGATGCTTTTTTCAGACAGAGCTAGTGCCCTCCAGACCAGAGAACGTGTCAGTAGATCCAAACTGCACTCCTCAGTTTTGTCTTCCTCACCCCCAGGTGCCAGGACCACAACC
This sequence comes from Caretta caretta, assembly GCF_965140235.1. Taxonomy (NCBI): domain Eukaryota; kingdom Metazoa; phylum Chordata; order Testudines; family Cheloniidae; genus Caretta; species Caretta caretta. The sequence continues at coordinate 2,045,685 of NC_134215.1, forward strand.
AGCTGTTTCTTCACCTTGACTAAATGACCCAGCTACCGCTTACTCACAACCTGAAAGTCTCCCTGCTCCCTTTGCATTACTGGAGCAGTGGGGAAGGCTTTGTCTACAAAACACACCTGGGTTCAGAGATGTTAGTAATGACGTATTTAGGAACTTGTTTCTGGTTTGCTGGCAGGGCACAAGTGGCTTCCTGTAAATCTGACACACAGCAAGTAACTAGGGTTGCTCTAGAGCAGTACAAGGGAGAGAACAGTGCCTCCCACCACCACCACCCCACCCCAGGGACACATTTGTTGTCCTAAAAAAAGAAAAGGAGGACTTGTGGCACCTTAGAGACTAACAAATTTATTTGAGCATAAACTTTCATGAGCTACAGCTCACTTCATCGGATGAAATGAAGGATGCATCCGATGAAGTGAGCTGTAGCTCACGAAAGCTTATGCTCAGATAAATTGGTTAGTCTCTAAGGTACCACAAGTCCTCCTTTTCTTTTTGCGAATACAGACTAACACGGCTGCTACTCTGAAGTTTGTTGTCCTGTGTTCCTATCTGCAGGGTCAGATCTAAGCAAGAACTCAGAAGAACATGTGACATACTATCAACAGAAAGAAAAAGTGTGTTTGCCAGCTGCTCCGGAGGAAATATTAAAAGGAGAATAGACTCAGGGCTGCATTTATCAAAAAGTGAGCCAGAACATCTTGAATAACTAAGCGAAGCAATGGACCCATGTCCAGTACAGAAGCGCCACCTGCTGTCAGTTTCCTACCACAGCTACATGGCATACCTAAAGAACTCATCACAGTATCCTGCAACTTCTATGAGGCTCTCTCCTGGTAGGTGGGAGAAAACATTCTCAAACATCACTGTGTCCTCTGCATCTGCCTGCAAAAGGGCCATACAGCCCAAGAGCAGCAACAAGATAGACACACATACTGAGACAGATGGTTGCAGAACCTAAGGAAGCAGAGTCAGTATGATAGACTGGAAGACCAGAAAGAGAGTGAAGGGAAATGAGAAGAGAAAAGCAAAGAGAGGAGTAAAGGAGGAAGAGTGTGAAAGAGAACACAAACATAAATCGTTCATATTAACCTTTTCCTTCCTCCCTCTGCTTGTCTCACTCACTGCATCTTGTCTTAAATTAGAAAATAAGCTCGTTGGGGCATGGACTGCCTCTAGGTGCTACTGAAATACTAATAAACTGTGTAATGGTAGGGAAAGGGAGCAAGGTCAGACCAAAAACCCAAAAATCCAGGGGTGGAAAGTAGGGTTGCAGGCTTTCGGAGCACCCAACACGTACTGGGCTGCAGGCTGCTGTCCCATCCATCTCTTTTTGTTTGGTTCTGCCAAGAAAGGGCACGTAACCCAGCCCCAGAGAGACCCAATGGATACACACCCAACCTCAGGCAGCATTTAGCTTTCTGGTGAGCAAACCCCAAAACACAAACAGAAACAGAGGGCAAAAGACAAGAAAGAAAAAAAGAACAGAGACAGAAATGAAGAAAGGACAAATTAAATAGGAGAGATGGTGGTAGGTGTACAAGGCTTGGCAGAATGGTGCTCCTGCTCCCTACCTTGCCCTACCTGCCAGTTCACTGCAAAGGCGGCTCCAACAACAGCTAGGAGGCTGAAAGCATGCTATTCAGAGCACCATGCCTCACTCTCCTGATGAAGGCAGCACCAACATATAAATACATCTACGCTGAAGACAAGGGAAACAGAGCCGTACTGACCTACGGACTGAGCATTGAAGGTGGCCACAATCTGGGGGCTGGCCATGGCCTCTAGCCGGTTCTTCAGAGCCTCTAGGTGCACACATTTCTCAGAGTAGTCCGGAGTGTCCACAAGCATCGCCAGGCTGTTCTGCATACCTGTTAACTTGGCAGAGATCACAGACACATCCTGCCACCAAAGGAAGTTAGGGGTTTGTTAACACAATATCAAAAATGCCAAGTCCTAAGCTCCACAGTGACATCTGGGAAGCACAGGCATATTTCCTTTTGAAAAGTGATCTGAAAGGACTCTTATTTAAATTTGGTTTCTTTATAATTGACAGTTTTCATGCCTTTGTCTTTTTCAAGCAGGTACCTACTTGTGTTTTAAAAGTTTCCTCAATATCTGCACTCAGTGTGGTCCACTTGTCTGCTTCCTGGAGGGACTCAGCAGCCAGCTGCATTCTGGATTTCACTCGATCAAGTTCCACCAGAACCTGAAAGAGAGATGAAACTGCTGCCCATCAGAATTGGGGACAAATGTGCAAGTTGCTTCACTTGGTGGGGAGTAAGGTGGGATGGGGAGGAGAGGGTTATTTCCGTTATATTTGCATTTAAGAAACTGGGTGATAACAATTTCAGGAGGAAGTTGGCTAAAATCAATTTTAGGGGTTTACACAGAAGTGGATAATCTCTCCAAAGAGCTGAAGAAATTTAAATCAATTTTAAAGTTGAACCAGCTGATGAGCATCATCAGTAGAAATTTGAGTACATAATGAGGAATGTTGCTTTTATTCAGGGTCAACACCCAACTCTAAACAATAATATGGCTATGTGATCCGAGGGGAAGGGGGCTGGGCTCTGATGACAGCCAAAGCTGCAGGAACAACTTGCAAAACAGTTCACCAAAGATCTGCAGTACTGTGGGTAAACCATCAACCCCTCTGCTTGAGCAGCTCACTCCTGAAATTTCACAAGAAAACAAACACACCTATAAACTGGTTTGGATTCGGGATTCAATATAATCAGCGTCTATTTTGTCTGGAAAATGCAAAGCAACTCTATAGCATGGTATTAACACAACACCACCACCAATAAGCTCACACAATCAAGGCTTTTGCATCTTGCTGCCTGTCATGAAAGCTGGATCACTCACATGAGGAGAGTTATCAGCTCTTGACAGGTCTGATCAGAGCTAGCTCTAGTCTGGGTTGTGAACATCTATGCCTTGGTGGTGAGGTGGGGGTACTGCACAAGCTTTTCACTTCTGAGCACACAATGCATGGCTGAGTTAACAAGGAAAATGCTTTTGGGGATGTCAACCTAGTCTCCCATCTGTCCACACACAAAACCACCATACAGCATCATTCTCTGCTTAAAAGAGGCTTTGGACTCTAATATCAGGGGTGCTGCAGCCCAGAACCAAGGTACAATCTGCAGGGAAGTTTGCATTGTGCCTGCTCATGCTACGTCCTGCTCTAGACACTTCTATTAGTTCTTCAATTCAATAAGTGCGATCATTCATTCACAATAAGGAAAGTCAGCATCTCCAGAACTTTTTACTTCCTCACAAAAGTACCAGAAATCTGAAGCAGCCCACAGGGTATCAAATTGCTGAACCCTAGTACAATCAGACTGTAGTTCAGAGAAGCTACCAGACTGTAGGAGTTTTCAGTGACTGTTCTGCTTGAAAAAAGCATAGAGATTCCTTGCATCTAGGATCTCATAGCCTCAGAACTTGCTGAAGTGTAACAGGATCACAGTAGCAATTTTAAAAGGACACAACATCAGAGCAGGAAATCAGGCTCCCTTACCTGTCAGCATCTACCAGAGCTTAAGCTGCTGCAGAGAGCTAACAGAGCCGCCCTGGAATTGCACAAACCGAAACAGACAATCTTCAAGTTCACTCAACATCAGTAACTTTGGCAGCTACAGCAAATCTGGAAATCAGAGTCAAATATTTAGTGATGAGAGAAGTTACCTGCATTGACTGAGCTGTGTCCTCTTCAAATTTCTTAATGTCCTCCTTAACAAGGACCATTTGTTCCTTCAGGAAAGTTGCCTCCTGTTTCAAGGCTTCCACATCCCGCAGGACTCTGGGCATGTTCTGGAGCGCCTGGTGGCTTGTTTCTGCAGAAACAAATAGCAATGGAACGACAAGGGACTCAACCCTCACACAGAAGAAGAAACTTGGCAAGGAGCATGGTGTCCAACAAGTCTTCATTGCTGCATTCAAGCTACAGCAGAACCTCAGAGTTACAAACACCTCGGGAATGGAGGCTCTTCGTAACTCTGAAATGTTCAGAACTCAGAACAAAGCGTTAGGGTTGTTCTTTCAAAAGTTTACAACTGAACATTGACTTAATACAGCTTTCAAACTTTCCTATGCAGAAGAAAAAAGCTGCTTTCCTTTTTTGTTTTTTACAAGTTTACATTTAACACAGCACTGTACTGGCTTTTGGTTGGGGGTTTTTTTGGGGGGAGATAGTGGGGGGGTGTCTCTGCTGCTGCCTGATTGCATACTTCTGGTTCCAAATGAAGTTTGTGGTGGACTGGTCAGTTCATAACTCTGAGGTTCTACTGTATATTTAATAAGATCTTCCAGATCTGAAATAGCAGGGCATGCTGCATATTAGGGACAATCCTCCAAGAGTTTGGCAAGTGCCTATCACCACATATAAATGTGAGAGAACTGGAGGTCCTGGTGATGTCAAGGAATTATGACACGATTGGAATAACAGAGACTTGGTGGGATAACTCACATGACTGGAGTACTGTCATGGATGGTTATAAACTGTTCAGGAAGGACAGGCAGGGCAGGAAAGGTGGGGGAGTAGCACTGTATGTAAGGGAGCAGTATGACTGCTTAGATCTCCAGTACGAAACTGCAGAAAAACCTGAGTGTCTCTGGATTAAGTTTAGAAGTGTGACCAACAAGAGTGATGTAGTGGTGGGAGTCTGCTATAGACCACCGGACCAGGGGGATGAGGTGGATGAGGCTTTCTTCCGGCAACTCGCAGAAGCTACTAGATCGCACGCCCTGGTTCTCATGGGTGACTTTAATTTTCCTGATATCTGCTGGGAGAGCAATACAGCAGTGCATAGACAATCCAGGAAGTTGTTGGAAAGCGTAGGGGACAATTTCCTGGTGCAAGTGCTAGAGGAGCCAACTAGGGGGGGAGCTTTTCTTGACCTGCTGCTCACAAACCAGGAAGAATTAGTGGGGGAAGCAAAAGTGGATGGGAATCTGGGAGGCAGTGACCATGAGTTGGTTGAGTTCAGGATCCTGACACAGGGAAGAAAGGTAAGCAGCAGGATACGGACCCTGCACTTCAGGAAAGCAGACTTCGACTCCCTCAGGGAACGGATGGGTAGGATCCCCTGGGGGACTAACATGAAGGGGAAAGGAGTCCAGGAGAGCTGGCTGTATTTCAAGGAATCCCTGTTGAGGTTACAGGGACAAACCATCCCGATGAGTCGAAAGAACAGTAAATATGGCAGGCGACCAGCTTGGCTTAACGGTGAAATCCTAGCGGATCTTAAACATAAAAAAGAAGCTTACAAGAAGTGGAAGGTTGGACATATGACCAGGGAAGAGTATAAAAATATTGCTCGGGCATGTAGGAATGAAATCAAGAGGGCCAAATCGCACCTGGAGCTGCAGCTAGCAAGAGATGTCAAGAGTAACAAGAAGGGTTTCTTCAGGTATGTTGGCAACAAGAAGAAAGCCAAGGAAAGTGTGGGCCCCTTAATGAATGAGGGAGGCAACCTAGTGACAGAGGATGTGGAAAAAGCTAATGTACTCAATGCTTTTTTTGCCTCTGTCTTCACTAACAAGGTCAGCTCCCAGACTGCTGTGCTGGGCATCACAACATGGGGAGTAGATGGCCAGCCCTCTGTGGAGAAAGAGGTGGTTAGGGACTATTTAGAAAAGCTGGACGTGCACAAGTCCATGGGGCTGGACGAGTTGCATCCGAGAGTGCTAAAGGAATTGGCGGCTGTGATTGCAGAGCCATTGGCCATTATCTTTGAAAACTCGTGGCGAACGGGGGAAGTCCCGGATGACTGGAAAAAGGCTAATGTCGTGCCAATCTTTAAAAAAGGGAAGAAGGAGGATCCTGGGAACTACAGCCCAGTCAGCCTGACTTCAGTCCCCGGAAAAATCATGGAGCAGGTCCTCAAAGAATCAATCCTGAAGCACTTACATGAGAGGAAAGTGATCAGGAACAGTCAGCATGGATTCACCAAGGGAAGGTCATGCCTGACTAATCTAATCGCCTTCTATGATGAGATTACTGGTTCTGTGGATGAAGGGAAAGCAGTGGACGTATTGTTTCTTGACTTTAGCAAAGCTTTTGACACGGTCTCCCACAGTATTCTTGTCAGCATGTTAAAGAAGTATGGGCTGGATGAATGCACTATAAGGTGGGTAGAAAGTTGGCTAGATTGTCGGGCTCAACGGGTAGTGATCAATGACTCCATGTCTAGTTGGCAGCCGGTGTCAAGTGGAGTGCCCCAGGGGTCAGTCCTGGGGCCGGTTTTGTTCAATATCTTCATAAATGATCTGGAGGATGGTGTGGATTGCACTCTCAGCAAATTTGCGGATGATACTAAACTAGGAGAAGTGGTAGATGCGCTGGAGGGCAGGGATAGGATACAGAGGGACCTAGACAAATTGGAGGATTGGGCCAAAAGAAATCTGATGAGGTTCAATAAGGATAAGTGCAGGGTCCTGCACTTAGGACGGAAGAACCCAATGCACAGCTACAGACTAGGGACCGAATGGCTAGGTAGCAGTTCTGCGGAAAAGGACCTTGGGGTGACAGTGGACGAGAAGCTGGATATGAGTCAGCAGTGTGCCCTTGTTGCCAAGAAGGCCAATGGCATTTTGGGATGTATAAGTAGGGGCATAACGAGCAGATCGAGGGACTTGATCGTTCCCCTCTATTCAACATTGGTGAGGCCTCATCTGGAGTACTGTGTCCAGTTTTGGGCCCCACACTACAAGAAGGATGTGGATAAATTGGAGAGAGTCCAGCGAAGGGCAACAAAAATGATTAGGGGTCTGGAACACATAACTTATGAGGAGAGGCTGAGGGAACTGGGATTGTTTAGTCTGCAGAAGAGAAGAATGAGGGGGGATTTGATAGCTGCTTTCAACTACCTGAGAGGTGGTTCCAGAGAGGATGGTTCTAGACTATTCTCAGTGGTAGAAGAGGACAGGACAAGGAGTAATGGTCTCAAGTTGTAGTGGGGGAGGTTTAGGTTGGATATTAGGAAAAACTTTTTCACTAGGAGGGTGGTGAAACACTGGAATGGGTTACCTAGGGAGGTGGTGGAATCTCCTTCCTTAGAAGTTTTTAAGGTCAGGCTTGACAAAGCCCTGGCTGGGATGATTTAATTGGGGATTGGTCCTGCTTTGAGCAGGGGGTTGGACTAGATGACCTCCTGAGGTCCCTTCCAACCCTGATATTCTATGATTCTATGAAATAATACTAAGGACAAAGCATGTAAAGCAATGCTGGTGGGGGGATTGGTAGGAGAGCAGAAGAGAGAAGAACAACTGGGCTGGAATACCAGAAGATGCTGCAGGTCAGGACAGAAATGAGTGGGAAAAAGTTCTCTCATTCTGCAAGAGTTTTCAAAACTTCAATTTTTTTTCCTTTTCCAAATCAAGCACAAAAAGTCAAAATCCTCAAACTAATAATCTAAAAAAAACCCAACACACACAAAAATGGGTCAGGTCAATCAAAACATTTCATTTCAATATTGACTTTTTTTTTTTAAGAAAAACTTCTTTTTAGTATAAATTAACATTTTAAAATGAAAAGTTGTTTCAAATTTAAAAACAAAACTTTTTGGTTTCAAAAATATCAAAATGGAATGTTTCAACAATTTCAAAAGATAATTTACAATTTTTCAAATTGGGAGATTTGTCAAAACCGACCCCGTCTCACAAGCAATTGTGGGTTCCATAAATCAATGTTTTTTGAGAGAGAAAAATGGTGGGAAAATTGCCAACCAGTTCGACTCAGCACTGGGTGCCTGCTGGCAGCGCTCCAGGAGGAAGCTTGCAAAGCAGGTGCCGGTGTACTGTATTAAACTGCTCCGCAGGAATGTGCTACTGGTAGCAGTTACTGATACGTGATGGATTGTAGGAAACTGCTGTTGTAGTAAGCTGCTACCTGATGTAGCAAATGCCTACGGGTAGCAGTTACTTGCACCACAGTATACGTGCAATTCCACGTGTAGCAATGTCAGCGCAGCGCAGAGCGGACATCCCAGCGTGATGTTCTGGTTTTTTGCACGCTCCGTACACTGCAAGTAGCACATTACCACGGAGAGCACTTTGCTGCACTACACCGGGACCAGCCCTGGCTGCAGCGAGCACCATCCCCTGCCCACACGGTCACAACATCCGCTCCCAAGCGCACGGAGACACAAGGCGGCACCTTCCACGGCATTGTTGACCTCCTGGATGAAGAGCTGTAACTTCATCACCAAGGTCGCTGCGTGGGCGTCCACTTTGCCAGGGGCATCCTGCTGCTGCACGGCCCGGAAGGCTCCGTTCACCCAGCGCTTCACCTCGAAGTCATCAGCCAGGAACTTGGAGAAATCCATCCCGGGCGCCGGGGCCGCTCCGCCACCAAGCTCAGAGCCGGGCTCCTAGCCGCGGGCGGGCGGGACGGGGGCAGCGCTCAGCGGGGTTGGTCGCAACCTCGGGGGCCCCCTCTTCTCGCCAGCCCCCGCTCCGTCCGGGGCCAGCGCCGCACAACACGCTGCCCCCCCCCCCCGCGGCCCCCTGGTCTCGCCACCCCCCACCCCTCCCCCAGCGGCCCCCCGCTCTCGCCGCCCCCCCGCTCTCACCGCCCCCCCTGCCCCGGCCCGAGCCCTGCGACCCCTGGTCTCACCGCCCCCCCTCCCCTCCCCCCGCGGCCCCCTGGTCTCGCCGCCCACCCCCCCGCCCCTCCCCCAGCGGCCCCCCGCTCTCGCCGTCCCCCCGCTCTCACCGCCCCCCCTGCCCCGGCCCGAGCCCTGCGACCCCTGGTCTCACCGCCCCCCCGCCCCTCCCCCAACGGCCCCCTGGTCTCACCGCCCCCCCGCCCCTCCCCCAGCGGCCCCCCGCTCTCGCCCCCGGCCCGAGCCCCGCGACCCCTGGTCTCGCCGGACCCCCTCCCCCAACGGCCCCCTGGTCTCGCCGCCCCCCTCCCGAGCCCCGCGCTGCCCCGCCTGGGCCGGCTAACTGGGAGGGGGCGCTGGAGTCACGGCGGCGCGGCGCGGCCCCACCCGGGACAGACGCCCCCGGCCCACGCAAGGCCCCGAGGGGCAGGAGGCCGGCTCTGGGGGAGGGGACGCCCCAGACTCACCGTCTCCCCAGGCGGCGGCGGCCATCTTGGTTGGGTCACGAACAACGCAGGGCGCAGAGGTTGCCGGGAAACGCCAGGTGCCGGTCCCCGCCGGCCACCGTACCCAGCGGCCCTGCGATCGGCCCCGCCCGGCCACCGTCGCGGCCCAGCGCCGGGGCCCGCCCCCGGCTCAGCAACCAGCGCGCGCGGCGCAGCGGGGCCGGGGCCGGGGCCGGGGGTGGCTCCAGCTCCGCCGCGCCCATTGGCCAGGGGCCAGGACCAATGGGAGCTGTAGGGGCGGAGCCAGCGGGCGCCGGGTGCGGCGCGAGGCACCTCCCTGGCGGGCCGGGCGCCGCGGGGCTGCAGGGACCTGGGGGCTGCTTCCTGGGAGCCATGGCAACCACCCCCCCACCCCCAAACTCCCCTCCCGGAGCCCCCGCCCCTGCCCCCAGCACCCCCTCCCCACCCAGAGTGCAACCCCCCCCACCCCCAAACTCCCCTCCCGGAGCCCCCGCCGTCCCCCCCACCCCCAAACTCCCCTCCTGGACCCCCGCCCCCAGCGCCCCACCCACCCCCAAACTCCCCTCCCGGAGCCCCCGCCCCTGCCCCCAGCACCCCCTCCCCACCCAGAGTGCCACCACCCCCCGCACCCCCAAACTCCCCTCCCGGAGCCCCCGCCGTCCCCCCCACCCCTAAACTCCCCTCCTGGACCCCCGCCCCCAGCGCCCCACCCACCCCCAAACTCCCCTCCCGGAGCCCCCGCCGTCCCCCCCACCCCTAAACTCCCCTCCTGGACCCCCGCCCCCAGTGCCCCACCCACCCCCAAACTCCCCTCCCGGAGCCCCCGCCCCCAGCACCCCCTCCCCACCCAGAGTGCAACCACCCCCCCCACCCCCAAACTCCCCTCCCGGATCCCCCGCCGTCCCCCCCACCCCTAAACTCCCCTCCTGGACCCCCGCCCCCAGCGCCCCACCCACCCCCAAACTCCCCTCCCGGAGCCCCCGCCCCTGCCCCCAGCACCCCCTCCCCACCCAGAGTGCCCCCGCACCCCCAAACTCCCCTCCCGGAGCCCCCGCCGTCCCCCCCACCCCCAAACTCCCCTCCTGGAGCCCCCGCCCCCAGCGCCCCACCCACCCCCAAACTCCCCTCCCGGAGCCCCCGCCCCTGCCCCCAGCACCCCCTCCCCACCCAGAGTGCAACCACCCCCCCCACCCCCAAACTCCCCTCCCGGAGCCCCCGCCGTCCCCCCCACCCCTAAACTCCCCTCCTGGACCCCAGCGCCCCACCCACCCCCAAACTCCCCTCCCGGAGCCCCCGCCCCCAGCACCCCCTCCCCACCCAGAGTGCCACCGCCCCCCGCACCCCCAAACTCCCCTCCCAGCGCCCCCTCCCCCTCCCCACCCCAGAGCCCCCTCCCCGCCCAGCCCGCCCAGCATGCCGGGGGCCTCGGGGGAGGGGCAGGAGCCGGGTGTCCGGTTCTGTGCGAGAAGGACGTTGGCCGCCCTGGTCCCAGCAAAGCGAGTCCCTCGCCCTCCTTGTCTCAGCGGGCTGCGCGCTTGGCCCGTGGTGGGCAAAGGCTTTGACTGAATCCGCCCAATGCTGGCTCGCAAAGACACCAGGTAATTCGCACTGCCAGAGACCACTGGCTGAGAAATGGGGGGGAAGCTGAATGTATTTGCTGGCACTTTGCCTCTCTGGGGGCTCATTTACCCGTGTGCCGACAAGCCAGGCTGGGGCCAGACACTTGCACTTTTACCCCGGGGGAATTCTGCACTGCTGCAGGCGCGCATAATCAATGAGCTGTGCCTATTATCACAAGTTTCTGCCAAAATGCTGCTGCAGTTCTGCCATTTTCCCACCAGACAGTGCTGTGGCACAAGACCAGCTGCGGCGCTGAGCAGAAACTAACTTCTGTAGTTCCGCCTTTTGCGCACCAGAGGGCAGCCTGGCGCTAGAACACAGCAGCAGCTCCTGGCCAGCAAGGGAAGAGAAAGAGCCTGTCAGGCCAGGTCAAGAGACACGTGCTATTGGGAGACAGACCACACGCAGTGCTGGGTGGGGTCAGACAGGGACTCATAAGGGCCAGTGGTGGAGGACGGGGCTAAATGAGAGTGGAGGCATAGGGCCACATAGTGATGGGGGAGGGGTGCAGAGCTACATAGGGACAGGGACTTGCTGGGTGAGGGCACAGAGACACATGGGGATGGGGGAGTGGGTGTCTGAGTGGGGGTGGAGGGACACATGGGGGTGCAGGAATACGTGGGAGGGGGCAGATGTGCCTGACTGAAGGGGAGTGGCTAGGAGCCAGGCTCTGCATGGGGGAAGCTCCCTAACAACCCCTCCCCAGCCCCCAAAAAACCCTGTTCCATACTTTTCCCACTCATACCCAACAATCTTCCAAGTTCACACCCGGGCTCCTTTCCAGCAATTCACTTCCCTCTCCCTCAGCTCCTCCGTTACCCCTGACTCCCCCAAACCTTTGCACTGCTTCTGAGGGGTGCAGGAAATGCAGTTCTGTATTAATATGCCTAGTAAGGAATCTATTTGTCAGAAAACATTTCCTGGTTCTTTTTTGTTGTCTGAATTGTTACATACTTGCTGACAGTTATTTTGAAATAAATGACCACAAATAATTGAAACCCGTGTGATTATATTGTGTTATTTTGACAAAATATACTGAATTTTGAAGAATTTTAAAATATTGTGCACAGAATTTTATATATTTTTGTTGCAGAATATTTAATTTTTTGGTGCAGAATTTCTCCAAGAGTTCACCTTGCAAGACTGGGCTTCTTCAGTGGGTTTATATTTTGGAGTTTTAAGAACAAAGTGTTGTTCAGAGTGAATCGCAGAGCCCCGGCAGACCAGGCTCTTCGTTGGGACAGTTAGATAAAGGTGATAAATTGCATTCAGTGTTGATCTGGCCCCCTCCATCGCTGTCTGATTCTGTGAAATCCAGGGGCTGAACGCGCAGTGAATCGTAGTGCGGGGGCGGAGTGCCGGGTTCTGGTGGGATTTCTTCATTGGGATAAGTTTCATTATTGGGATTGAAATGGGATTTTTCATGTTGGAACCCAAAATTGACATGAGCCTGTGACAGCTCTGACACTGTCGGAGGTGTATCTGGGTACTGGGCCAGGGCTCGCTTCTGCTTCAGGCCTTTGCACCAACTGATGATATTAATTATGGTGACCCACAGAAAGTCAATGATGATTTCTCCAAATTCAATGAGGCACAGCACTGAGCCGCCCATCCAGAATGAGAACAGGCCTTCCAATTCACTCACAAGCAGAAAGAGCTGTAACAGGAAATCAGGAAAGTGAGGGGAGTTCCGGGCAGGATCCTAGTCTGCAGTCAGCCCAAGATGCCATTGAGCAGCTGTTCACTGAGGATTTCTTAAAATATTTAAGCAGGTGACTATAAGTGGTCAGAGCCTAACACCGGCAACATTTAGCTCAGCCCCTCAATTTGCTGCCAAGGAGTGCAGTTAAGGTAGCGAGTGAGATGATCGCCCCCCACCCACACCTCTTTACACTACGAAGAAGTGCTGGAATGGCATAAAGGCCCATATCTGATTGGGGCAGGGTTAACCCATTGCAGGAACTGCAGAAGGCAGCTGTAAATTTGCCTCTAGAGTGCCCCCTCACAAGCCCTAGGGCTGGGGTTCTGAGGATCAAGTCAGGGATGGAGCCCAGGGATGCAGCACTGTGGAGGTTCCAGAAAATTCTGTGGGCCACATGGCAGCTGCCATAACTTAGGGCCCTCACGACTCTATGTTATAACAGGAGCCTAGTCTAGGCCCTGAAATAGCCCAGGCTGGGGAGGGTACAAACGTGGCATAATGCCTCCCCTGCCTGTGAGTTCCCGCTGCACCTCTTAGAGCTGCAGGATAGAATGTCACCCCCCCCAACCCCTGGAGTAAGGAGAGGTTGTGTGCTGCTCTTGAACAACCCAGGCACCCTCCTCCTTGAACAACCCAGCCACCCTCCCATTGAGCCACAAGCAGCAGTGGCAGGATTTGGAGGCTGGAAGGGAGAGGCAGCCAGTAAAGGCTGGTGCTGACAAGAAGTAGGAGTTCTGTCCCAGACTACATATACATTTAACATTCTCCGGGTGATGGGGGTAGGTCTAAATACTTCAGATTAACCTCTTGGGAGCAGCATGGACGCTGCTCAGAGACTGAGTGACAGAGTCTGCAGATATTTGGCTTCTGGAAAAGGCTATGGAAATATGCTCTGGCACGTGTGTTAGAAGCAGGAGCTTGATACTGCACTTACGGTTGTAGCCGCAGATTCCGAGGTGGTTCTGTAGTTATACTCTTCAAAGTAAATATTTAGCTTGACGATCCCATTTCTGTAGGACACAAGGATCAGTTAAAACTCATTTCTAGCCCTGTATACCCTGTGCATTTACTTAAGAAAGTGGTATCTGTATAAGCTGCTTTTGTGATCAACTAGCTTGATAGACAAGCACCCCGGCATCAGTAGATTTGTTCTGTCCCACAGGCACACGTTTGGGATGATGGTCAGGTTTTGTGCTAATCTAACATTAACAGGCCCCTTGGATCAGAGAGAAAATGGTCTATTCTTTTACTCACCTGTCCAGAGTCACATTTGTCGACAGATTTCTTTCATAGGACAAAATATGGAAAATCCAGTCCTAGTAAAAGAAAATTGATTCATAACTGAAATGGGAAATGTTCTCTCTGAGCCACGTATGCTATGGGGGAGGTAAAATACCACCTACAAGGTCCACAAACTGTACACAGAAAGCTGGAATCTCTGGCACCTGCCCATGCTAAATAACAGTTGATGTTGCACTACATAAAGGAATTTGTGATTCGGTCAATAGCACTTGCAGACAGGTGACTTTCCTCCAGGCCATAGAACCAGGGCCCAGAGAAGCAAATCAACAGGAAAATTCCTGCTGAAATGGTAAAAGGGGTAATTTTACAGAGCTTCCAATTTTCTATCAATCCATATTACAGACCCTGATGTTTTAGCTTCACTGTTCTCAACTGATGAGAGAATGTGGTGAGATGACTTAGGGAGAGTTTGGGAAAATGGAATCAGACCGGAAGCAGAGTTCATTCCAATGTGGAACAAAAATAAATGATGAAACCTCAAAAGTTGTCCCAAAAGTTGGCCTCCATCCAGCTCTGCTACCAGGCTTAAAAATGCTTTATTTGGTTAAAAATGCAGCAGCCTGCTTACTGAGCCACATAGACCACTACGAGCATACCACCTTCTCTGCTCTGTGCTCTTTACTTGGTTTTTAAAGAGAAGTTCAGTATTTCAGTTCTTCTCCTCAAAGGGCCCCTGTGGAATAGCCCATATCATGCAAGGGACCATGTCCCACTCCGAGTTTCTGACTCCTGTGAGAGTGACATTCCATAGAAACAGTGAGTCAGCTTTCAGAGTGAGAATTATGTGTACAGGAGACAGAACTTCCTCAATACTGTCCCATGACTGAGTATCTCAGACTGGAAGACACTGGAATCATCACCCAGCACTTTCAGATCAAAATTGAAACCCTGTTACTGTGGCTGTACAGGTCACAAAAAACCAACAGCCTGTACTGAATAGGGGCTGGAGAGAGAATGGCCATTTATAGTGTTTATTTTTAACATCTGTAAGGCACTTAAATGCCAGTGAGAAGCAGAAACAAGGTAATGTAATGGTAACAAGGTAATGTAATAGTAAGGTGAGGTAATATGTTATCAGACCAACTTCTGTTGGAAAATGTAAACTCAAAAGCTGCTCTCTCTCCCCAACAGAAGTTGGTCCAATAAAAGATATTACCTCACCACCACCCCTTGTCTCTCTAATATCTTGGGACAAACATGGCTACAACAAAAGTGCATACAATAGCGATAAGCAGGGAATCTTCCCTAGACAGACAGGAACTGATTTTACCTCTGACGCCTCAGATGGCCAGCCTGCCACAGAGATGGTCGTTTTGAACTGAGTGTTGCTGGAAAGAAGACACAAGAACATTAATTCATGGAGCTTTCCACTGCTCTTAAATCACCAAAACTTTAGCTCAATTTCAACCCCCCATAAAGGTCTGTTCAGATTTTAAGATCAGTGTTCAGTGAGGGATAAAACGCAGGATTCCCTCCACCTTGAGAGCTGCCAGAGAGAGTTTATTTACTTACTTGCATGTGTCCTTACAAGAGTCAATACAAGACTGCCTGTGTCCTATACTTGACCTCAGTGAAGAATAGCAATATGCTGTTTGGTGAAAACAAAAAGCAAACAATCCAGTCAGATAAGAACTTTACTGCTGCAGATTTGCTTCCCCCATAACCTTCTGAAACTTTGACAATCCATTGATAAAAACAATCAAACTCTTAGACGATGTAACACCTTTTGCAGGGCCTAGTGGACTGGCTTTCATCAACACTGACAGGTGTGGTGGGCTGTCGATGGTCCTACACCTCACTTACTGCAGTCCCTTCTGCAGGAAACATTCAGCTGGATGCTTGAGCAGTGCAGAATCTTGTCAGTGATGCACCCGCCGATGAATACAGGGTGACTTCTAAAACATTTGTTGCAAGAGAACTGCAGCACTCAGAAACGTTCAGAGCAGACATAAGTGTGCTGAGGATTGCATCAGGTCTGTGCCACCTTGTACTGAAGGGGGGGAATTTATCTGGGGATCTGTACAAACCTGTGGAGAAGTGCTGACCTTTCCGTGCTAGGACACCTGAAATGCTGAGACTGGTGGTTTCTGTTCACTCCATAACCCAAAGTAGAAAACCTTGTCATCCCATATGGTGTTGGTGTTACCAGCTGGCCATTCCTCTGTGAGAAGCCTTCATTCAGCTAAGCTGCTATGGCAGCTGATATTCCTTAGCCTTAGGCCAGAGCTGAGAGCTCTGCCTCCCTCCTCACTGTCCACCTTGTTAGCAAACAGAGCCCCTGCTGCAAAAACGTTTAACTCCCAGCTACTTAAAGTGCCCCTGACAAAGCCATTATGTTTCCAACCCCTTCCCGTACGTATTATGGGGCCTTGCTATTTCACACTCTGTTCGTGTTCTTACCCCAGTCTGGATCATCTTCACTGTTGCAATAATTTACCCCTTCAGGTAAAGGAAACAGATAGTGACCACACCCACAATTTTCGAACATCTGAGCTTGGAAACAGGAGCGCAGACAAGCCTGCAAAAAGGGGACAAGGAGCCATTTAGAACTGGGACATGCTCTCACGCTGATCAGTGCATCAAAGAGTGCAGAGACTGCTCCCAGATGCCTTCCTACCAGGCTCCCAAAGGGCCGACTCCTTCAACACTGGTTGCCGGTGTTTTACACTGTAACCTCACCCAGCTGAGAACAGGTGTTCATGTCACAATGGTAAAAATGCCACCAACAGCCAGTACTTTCTCTCCACTAGCATTCCCACCCGCTGCCCACAGCAGAGCTGCCCTGGGCTTAGCAACAACGGGAAAGATGTCAGACAAAAAGCCAAGCGTAGACCAGGCCGAAGGGGGATGCTCAGCTCTGAAGCAGAGAGAGGGTAATAGCATGCAGAGCAATAACCAAAACCAGACAAAGTTCACAAGTGCTGCCTGGATGGAGCTTTGGCCTCTGGATTTCTGCAGAATCACTTGTCCCTTGTGGTTCTCTGCTTTCCGAGGCCCTCCCTGTTTTTTCTCCAGCTCTCTGGTTCTTAAAACACATTTGTTTGGTTTTGTTCTGGCCAGTGAGTTCTTACCTGGGTGCATCTGCATGGTGCAGGATTAATGACATGATACTAAGTGCTCAGTCAGGGCCAGATTCTCCCCTGAAATCAATGTGGGGGTGGGGGCAAGGAGAACCAGGACTTAGCATCTCCCATCTACTTGCCCAGGGCTCCCCTCTCACTGTTTGATGGCCCAGGAACCTAGGGTGGTTCGTGGTGAAGAGCGGAAGACAGGCAACTTCACCTGGCTTGTTTGTAACAAGGTGCTGGGCTCTGGCCCACCAATTTGTTTTTATGGGGAAGAGAATCTGTCAGAGCCCAGCCTGCATCAGCTGACCCCCTTCCAACCTACAGACCTAGCAGCTGCGGAGCCCCCTCAAGGGGCTCTTCTAAGGTCAGGGAGGAGCATGCAGCACAGTCAGCTCTCCCCACTTCCACACCCTGCACTGGGATCCATCGTCCTCCGCTTTCAGGAACAGAGGGGTCACTTGGTTCCTTAGTCTGAGAAAAAAACGGTTACTTACCTCTCGTAACTGTTGTTCTTCGAGATGTGTTGCTCACGTCCATTCCAATAGGTGTGTGCGCGTGCCCTAGCGGAACCCGTCGGGTCGGCTGTGGAGACCCCTAGAGTGGCGCCTTCATGGCGGGGTATGTGTGTCCCTGCCGACCCGCCGCCTGCTCGGTTCCTTCTTGCTGGACACGCCGACAGTGGGGCGGCGGGCGGGATTTGGAATGGACGTGAGCAACACATCTCGAAGAACAAGTTACGAGGGGTAAGTAACCGTTTTTTCTTCTTCGAGTGGTTGCTCATGTGCACTCCAATAGGTGTATAGCAATGGAATAATAGCAATGTGACAGTACACATCCTTCAAGTCGAAGACAGTGTACCAGTCTCCCGGATCCAGGGCGGGAATGATGGCGGCCAGAGAGACCATGCGGAACTTCACCTTTTTTATGTATGTGTTGAGCTCTCATAGGTCCAGCATAGGCCGAAGCCCGCCCCTGGCCTTGGGGATGAGGAAATAGTGGGAGTAGAACCCCTTGCCCCTGAATTCCTGAGGAACCTCCTCTATTGCCCCTAGAGCTAGGAGTGATTGTACCTGTTGTACAAGGAGTTGCTCATGAGAGGGGTCCCTGAAGAGGGACGGGGAAGGGGCGTGGGAGGGCGGGAGGGAACAGAATTGGATTGAATATCCCGCCCCCACCGTGCTGAGGGCCCAGCGGTCTGATGCGATCTGAGACCAAGCACGGTAGAAGCAGAAGAGTCGATTCACAGAGTGGGGGAAGGATCCAAGAAGGCGACTGGTGTGCTGTCCTCGTGTGCATCTTCAAAAGTTGGGCTTGGGGCCGGGGGGCTGTTTGGTCGAACCCTGGCCTTGGCCCGAGGAGGATTGCGGTGGGTGCCTCCTGTTATTTCTGCCCCTCCTCCTAGGTGGATCCCACCTAGGGGCCCCCGAGTAGAAACGGGATGGGGGCTGAGGTCTAAAGGCCTTTCTCTGAGGCGCTGGGGTGTGTAGCCCCAGAGACTTCTGAGTCGCCCGCCAGTCCTTCAGGATATGCAGGCGTGTGTCCATATTTTGAGCAAACAGGCCCTCACAGTCAAAGGGGAGGTCCTGAATTGTATTTTGGACCTCAGGTGGGATCCCCGAAACCTGAAGCCATGCACTGCACCTCATAGTGATGGTGGTGGCCATGGTTCCAGCCGCAGAGTCCACTGCATCCAGGGCTGCTTGGAGGTCAGTCTTAGAGACCACTCTACGCTCCTCAAGGAGCGCACTGAACTCCCTGCAAGAATCAGCCGGAATTAACTCCTGGAACTTAGCCAACGAGCTCCAGGAATTGAAAGCGTATCGGCTAAGCACCGCCTGCTGATTCACTACCCGACTTTATGGCCAAAGAGATCCAGCTTCTTGGCGTCACGTGACTTAGGTGTGGGGCCGGGTTGACCCTGCCGCTCCTTGTGGTTTGCCTCGTCAACCACCAGAGTCCCCGGTTGGGGGTGTGTAAACAGGTGCTTATAGCCCTTTTGCGGCACAAAGTAGAGTCTCTCGACCCCTTTCGCCGTTGGTGGTTTGGAGGCCGGGGTTTGCCAGAGCACCTTCGTGGTGTTCTGAATTGTCCTTATGAGGGGCAAAGCTACTCTGGAAGGACCCTCGGGGGTGAGGACATCCACCATCGGATCTGAGTCCTCCATAACCTCCTCTGCCTGGAGGTTGAGGTTAACTGCTACCCTCCTAAGCAGGTCCTGGTGCCCTTTGGTATCCATTCGTGGTAGAGTGGTGGAGGTGCCCACCACTGCCTCATCCGGCAAAGAGGAGGAAGAGGTTCCTGGGACAGGGTCTTCCTGACCCTCGGGTTCTCTGGACGCTGGATCAGCTACCTCGGAGCACCCCGCGACTGGAGGTTCAGGTGCCACCGACGTCGGTGGCGGAGGGGCCGTGCTTGTCCGTGGCCGCTCAACAGCCCTGTCCCATAAGGGATCCTCAGGGGCCCTAGGGGTATAGCGTGCCATCGACATCGCTGATGGAGGGGCATGGGGGGCCGATACCACCGACACCAGCCTAGATCCCTGACCTTGAGCCTGGTGGTAGGCCCAGGGGGTCCAAAAAGGCCATTGCATTGGACCCTGCCACTGGGGTGGCCAAGTGGCGACTGGTGCTGATTGTTCCGCCGACCTTCAGTGCCGGGATCGGGGCCAGGACCGGGAGCAGTAGTGGATGCATTGGGACACAGACAATTCCGTGTCGGACTCTGACGAGTATTCTGTACCGGACCATGGGGGAGCGGAGCCCGATGGTGCTGGGGAGTGGTGCCGGGGAGACGGCGATTGGTGCCACAGCATCATGGGCCTTCCCCAATGATGAGTCAACGGCGGTGCTGCCATCAGTGCCGGTGCGGCCATCGGTGTCACGACTGGGGCTGTAATCACCCGCGGTGCCGGGCGTGACGCGGCAGTCGGTGCCGTCGCCGGTACTACTGGCCGTGCCTGAGTTTGCAAGGCCGGGTACTGCGCCGCCATATCAATGAGGTCTCGAGCCGCCTCGTGTGTCTGGAGTGGAGGGGAGATCAAGCTCTTCCTCCAAATCGTCGCGGGTAGGAGAGTCCGTTCTTGCCGGAGTCAACAGCGCCGGTTCTTGGGGGCCAGACCGAGGGTGTCCCACCAGAGGATGCAGCCCACTGGAAACCCCCTCAGCTTCCTGACAGGGGAACGACCCCTGTCTGGTTTCTTTTTCTCATGCGGCACTGGAGGCTGTGAACAGTGCCGCCGTGAGGCACTGGCCTTGAGGGCCAGGGAGAGGTACCGGTGCTCCCTGGTGGAGTCTTTCCTCGGTGCCGGGACATCCCACCCTGAGGCCGGTGTGCTGTGCACCGAGGGTGCCGGCATTGGCTCAGGCTGTGGCTGAAGGGCCGACTCCATCAAGAGGAGCTTCAGGAGATAGTCCCACTCCCTCTAAATCCTGGGTCTGAAGCTCCTGCAAATAGGGCACTTATCTGTCTGATGGCCCTCCCCAAGGCACTTGAGACAGGCGGCGTGCAGATCACTTGTTGGCATAGGTTTTGCACACCTCTCGCACGCGACCGAGGCATGCCCCGGTGCTGGGGAGAGTAGAACAGGGGAAACCCCCCCAAAGTACGCTAAACTAACCTGATCTACAACTATTAACAACTAACTAACAACTCTGTACACTAGAACCACTCGATAAGGCACTTGCAGAGCAAGAGACTAAGCTGTTCCAACAGGTAAGAAGGAACCGAGCAGGCGGCGGGTCGGCAGGGACATACATACGCCACCATGAAGGCGCCACTCTAGGGGTCTCCACAGCCGACCCGACGGGTACCGCTAGGGAAAAGCTTCCAGCGATCGTGCACGTGACATGTGCACACACCTATTGGAATGCACATGAGCAATCACTCGAAGAAGAAGTATTTATTGCATGATAATTAGTGCTAAGCCCCTGGTCTGTCACACACCAATATTCAGACTGTCCAGAAAGAGTGCAGAAAAAGAATCCAAATGGAGGATTTTTAAAAAAAAAAAATTCGATTTTTTAAATTACCTGTATGGAATAGGAAGTGTTGTACTTGTTATATAGATTTTTCACAGGGACATCAGAGCCATCTGTCGTGCAGTTGTTGTAAGGGTAACCCAGCTGCACCAATTCATCCTGAAAAATCCAACACTTGTATGTTGCAGTAAGAATCCACATGTATCTTGGCTTCTAGTTTATATGTAAATGGAATCCCTTCTCACTGCAGCTCTGGCACCTGGAGTGCAGAGGCAACACTTGCCCATGCAGAGGGAGTTATTTGGATTTAATAAAGCAATTTAACTTAAAATCAGAGTCGCTATGTGAATGCTTATGTTGCAAGTGCACAATTTGCTTTCTATTAATAGTCCCTAAGTGCCACATAAAGGTCTTAGTGTGTGCAAGCACTCCTGCCAAGATTGGCCAGTGTACATGCAGAAGGTGTACCCAAATGAGCACGCATGCATGCAGCCAACGCAAGTTCTGTTATTTTATTAAAGCAAATCTTGTGAAGAGTTAGCTCAGCTAAGACAGAAAGTGAACAGCAAACAGCGGAGAGGCTAACAGTGGGAGTTCGCCTGGGGACAACCCCCTGAGGCTTTCATCTTGCCGGCTTCTCTGAGTAATTACTACAGCTCCTGAAAAGAAAAGGAGTACTATTGGCACCTTAGAGACTAACCGATTTATTTGAGCATAAGCTTTCGTGAGCTACAGCTCACTTCATCGGATGCATTCAGCCACTAGCGGTCACCTTCAGCCCCCAACTAAAACCCCTCCAACGCATTATTAAGGATCTACAGCCTATCCTAAAGGATGACCCAATACTCTCACAAGTCTTGGGAGACAGGCCAGTCCTTGCCTACAGACAGCCCCGCAACCTAAAGCAAATACTCACCAACAACCACATACCACACAACAGAACCACTAACCCAGGAACTTATCCTTGCAACAAAGCCCGTTGCCAATTGTGCCCACAAATCTATTCAGGGGACACCATCACAGGGCCTAATAACATCAGCCACACTATCAGAGGCTCGTTCACCTGCACATCCACCAATGTGATATATGCCATCATGTGCCAGCAATGCCCCTCTGCCATGTACATTGGTCAAACTGGACAGTCTCTACGTAAAAGAATAAATGGACACAAATCAGATGTCAAGAATTATAACATTCATAAACCAGTCGGAGAACACTTCAATCTCTCTGGTCACGCAATCACAGACATGAACGTCGCTATCTTAAAACAAAAAAACTTCAAATCCAGACTCCAGCGAGAAACTGCTGAATTGGAATTCATTTGCAAATTGGATACTATTAATTTAGGCTTAAATAGAGACTGGGAGTGGCTAAGTCATTATGCAAGGTAGCCTGTTTCCTCTTGTTTTTTCCTACCCCCCCCCCCAGATATTCTGGTTTAACTTGGATTTAAACTTGGAGAGTGGTCAGTTTAGATGAGCTATTACCAGCAGGAGAGTGAGTTTGTGTGTGTATGGGGGTGGGGGGGAAGAGAGAAAACCTGGATCTATGCAGGAAATAGCCCGACTTGATTATGTAAAGAGTTGTCACTTTGGATGGGCTAGCACCAGCAGGAGAGTGAATTTGTGTGGGGGGGTGGAGGGTGAGAAAACCTGGATTTGTGCTGGAAATGGCCCACCTGCTGATCACTTTAGATAAGCTATTACCAGCAGGACAGTGGGGTGGGAGGAGGTATTGTTTCATATTCTCTGTGTGTATATAAAGTCTGCTGCAGTTTCCACGGTACACATCTGATGAAGTGAGCTGTGGCTCACGAAAGCTCATGCTCAAATAAATTGGTTAGTCTCTAAGGTGCCACAAGTACTCCTTTTCTTCATTCAGTGGAATGCATCCGATGAAGTGAGCTGTAGCTCACAAAAGCTTATGCTCAAATAAATCGGTTAGTCTCTAAGGTGCCAATAGTACTCCTTTTCTTTTTGCGAATACAGACTAACATGGCTGCTACTCTGAAACCTACAGCTCCTGAGGAAGCTCGTAGAAGGAAGGTGATATGGATGGGGGGTGTTCAGCTGTTGTTACCTGCACATGCTGTTTTTCTTCCACAGGACAAAAGCAACTTTGTCTGTACAAAGTGCAAGCTGGTCTCCACATTGGAAGAGAAGGTTCAAGGTCTGGAGAAACAGGTATCGACCCTGCATTGCACAAGAGAAACTGAAAATTTCCTGGACAGACGTCAGGATATGCTTCTACGGGCACAACGTTCTGAAGATTCAGAGCAGGCTGCGCAGCGGGGACAGGAGGATGGTGAAGAAATTTGGCAGCATGTGGCCTCCAGAAGAAGAAAGGGGAGCGTCCATGTACCAGCAATGCAGATACAGGTAAGCAACCATTTTCATGTTCTCTCCACAGG
Organism: Caretta caretta; assembly: GCF_965140235.1. Taxonomy (NCBI): domain Eukaryota; kingdom Metazoa; phylum Chordata; order Testudines; family Cheloniidae; genus Caretta; species Caretta caretta. The sequence goes on from NC_134215.1 coordinate 2,068,840, forward strand.
TACTAATGCGGAGAGTGGACTAGATGATACATCTGAGGGAAGGGAGCAGAAGGAGACTCCGCCGATTGGAAGGCATGAGATGCCCTGTCCTAGGGATGTGGTTCCACGACCACCGCTCCCAAGTGAAGGAGGCAGGTGGTGGTGGTCGGGGACTCCCTCCTCAAGAGGACTGAGTCATCTATCTGCCGCCCCAACCAGGAAAACCTAGAAGTCTGCTGCTTGCCAGGAGCTAGGATTCACGATGTGACGGAGAGACTGCCGAGACTCATCAAGCCCTCGGATCGCTACCCCTTCCTGCTTCTCCACGTGGGCACTAATGATACTGCCAAGAATGACCTTGAGTGGATCACTGCGGACTACGTGGCTCTGGGAAGAAGGATAAAGGAGTTTGAGGCGCAAGTGGCGTTCTCGTCCATCCTCCCCGTGGAAGGAAAAGGCCTGGGTAGGGACCGTCGAATGGTGGAAGTCAACGAATGGCTACACAGGTGGTGTCGGAGAGAAGGCTTTGGATTCTTTGACCATGGGATGGTGTTCCAAGAAGGAGGAGTGCTAGGCGGAGACGGGCTCCACCTAATGAAGAGAGGGAAGAGCATCTTCGCAAGCAGGCTGGCTAACCTAGTGAGGAGGGCTTTAAACTAGGTTCACAGGGGGAAGGAGACAAAAGCCCTGACGTAAGTCGGGAAGTGGGATACCAGGAGGAAGCACAAGCAGGAGAGCGCGAGAGGGGAGGGCTCCTGCCTCATACTGAGAAAGCAGGACGATCAGTGAGTTATCTTAAGTGCCTAGACACAACTGCAAGAAGCCTGGGAAACAAGCAGGGAGAACTGGAAGTCCTGGCACAGTCAAGGAATTATGATGTGATTGGAATAACAGAGACTTGGTGGGATAACTCACATGACTGGAGTACTGTCATGGGTGGATATAAATGGTTCAGGAAGGACAGGCAGGGCAGAAAAGGTGGGGGAGTTGCATTGTATGTAAGGGAGCAGTATGACTGCTCAGAGCTCAAGTATGAAACTGCAGAAAAACCTGAGTGTCTCTAGATTAAGTTTGGAAGTGTGAGCAACAAGGGTGATGTCGTGGTGGGAGTCTGCTATAGACCACCGGACTGGGGGGATGAGGTGGACGAGGCTTTCTTCCGGCAACTCACAGAAGTTACTAGATCGCAGGCCCTGGTTCTCATGGGAGACTTCAATCACCCTGATATCTGCTGGGAGAGCAATACAGCGGTGCACAGACAATCCAGGAAGTTTTTGGAAAATGTAGGGGACAATTTCCTGGTGCAAGTGCTGGAGGAACCAACTAGGGGCAGAGCTCTTCTTGACCTGCTGCTCACAAATGGGGAAGCAAAAGTGGATGGGAACCTGGGAGACAGTGACCATGAGATGGTCGAGTTCAGGATCCTGACACAAGGAAGAAAGGAGAGCAGCAGAATACGGACCCTGGACTTCAGAAAAGCAGACTTTGACTCCCTCAGGGAACCGATGGGCAGGATTCCCTGGGAGAACAACATGACGGGGAAAGGAGTCCAGGAGAGCTGGCTGTATTTTAAAAAATCCTTATTGAGATTACAGGGGCAAACCATTCCGATGTGTAAAAAGAATAGTAAATATGGCAAGCGACCAGCTTGGCTTAACAGTGAAATCCTTGCTGATCTTAAACACAAAAAAGAAGCTTACAAGAAGTGGAAGATTGGACAAATGACCAGGGAGGAGTATAAAAATATTGCTCAGGCATTCAGGAATTAAATCAGGAAGGCCAAATCACACCTGGAGTTGCAGCTAGCAAGAGATGGTAAGAGTAACCAGAAGGGTTTCTTCAGATATGTTATCAACAAGAAGAAAGTCAAGGAAAGTGTGGGCCCCTTACTGAATGAGGGAGGCAACCTAGTGACATCCGATGAAGTGAGCTGTAGCTCACGAAAGCTTATGCTCAAATAAATTGGTTAGTCTCTAAGGTGCCACTAGTACTCCTTTTCTTTTAACCTAGTGTCAGAGGATGTGGAAAAAGCTAATGTAGTCAATGTACTTTTTTCGCCTCTGTCTTCACGAACAAGGTCAGCTCCCAGACTGCGGCACTGGGCAGCACACCATGGGGAGGAGGTGACCAGCCCTCTGTGGAGAAAGAAGTGGTTCAGGACTATTTAGAAAAACTGGACGAGCACAAGTCCATGGGGCTGGATGCGCAGCATCCGAGAGTGCTAAAGGAGTTGGCGGAAGTTTTTGGAAAGCGTAGGGGACAATTTCCTGGTGCAAGTGCTAGAGGAGCCAACTGGGGGGGAGCTTTTCTTGACCTGCTGCTCACAAACCAGGAAGAATTAGTAGGGGAAGCAAAAGTGGATGGGAATCTGGGAGGCAGTGACCATGAGTTGGTTGAGTTCAGGATCCTGACACAGGGAAGAAAGGTAAGCAGCAGGATACGGACCCTGGACTTCAGGAAAGCAGACTTCGACTCCCTCAGGGAACGGATGGGTAGGATCCCCTGGGGGACTAACATGAAGGGGAAAGGAGTCCAGGAGAGCTGGCTGTATTTCAAGGAATTCCTGTTGAGGTTACAGGGACAAACCATCCCGATGAGTCGAAAGAATAGTAAATATGGCAGGCGACCAGCTTGGCTTAACAGTGAAATCCTAGCAGATCTTAAACATAAAAAAGAAGCTTACAAGAAGTGGAAGGTTGGACATATGACCAGGGAAGAGTATAAAAATATTGCTCGGGCATGTAGGAATGAAATCAGGAGGGCCAAATCGCACCTGGAGCTGCAGCTAGCAAGAGATGTCAAGAGTAACAAGAAGGGTTTCTTCAGGTATGTTGGCAACAAGAAGAAAGCCAAGGAAAGTGTGGGCCCCTTAATGAATGAGGGAGGCAACCTAGTGACAGAGGATGTGGAAAAAGCTAATGTACTCAATGCTTTTTTTGCCTCTGTCTTCACTAACAAGGTCAGCTCCCAGACTGCTGCGCTGGGCATCACAACATGGGGAATAAATGGCCAGCCCTCTGTGGAGAAAGAGGTGGTTAGGGACTATTTAGAAAAGCTGGACATGCACAAGTCCATGGGGCCGGACGAGTTGCATCCGAGAGTGCTAAAGGAATTGGCGGCTGTGATTGCAGAGCCATTGGCCGTTATCTTTGAAAACTCGTGGCGAACGGGGGAAGTCCTGGATGACTGGAAAAAGGCTAATGTAGTGCCCATCTTTAAAAAAGGGAAGAAGGAGGATCCTGGGAACTACTGGCCAGTCAGCCTCACCTCAGTCCCCGGAAAAATCATGGAGCAGGTCCTCAAAGAATCAATCCTGAAGCACTTACATGAGAGGAAAGTGATCAGGAACAGTCAGCATGGATTCACCAAGGGAAGGTCATGCCTGACTAATCTAATTGCCTTCTATGATGAGATTACTGGTTCTGTGGATGAAGGGAAAGCAGTGGATGTATTGTTTCTTGACTTTAGCAAAGCTTTTGACATGGTCTCCCACAGTATTCTTGTCAGCAAGTTAAAGAAGTACGGGCTGGATGAATGCACTATAAGATGGGTAGAAAGTTGGCTAGATTGTCGGGCTCAACGGGTAGTGATCAATGGCTCCATGTCTAATTGGCAGCCGGTGTCAAGTGGAGTGCCTCAGGGGTCGGTCCTGGGGCCGGTTTTGTTCAATATCTTCATAAATGATCTGGAGGATGGTGTGGATTGCACTCTCAGCAAATTTGCGGATGATACTAAACTGGGAGGAGTGGTAGATACGCTGGAGGGGAGGGATAGGATACAGAGGGCCCTAGACAAATTGGAGGATTGGGCCAAAAGAAATCTGATGAGGTTCAACAAGGACAAGTGCAGAGTCCTGCACTTAGGACAGAAGAATCCCATGCACCGCTACAGACTAGGGACCGAATGGCTTGGCAGCAGTTCTGCAGAAAAGGACCTAGGGGTTACAGTGGACGAGAAGCTGGATATGAGTCAACAGTGTGCCCTTGTTGCCAAGAAGGCCAATGGCATTTTGGGCTGTATAAATAGGGGCATTGCCAGCAGATCGAGGGACATGATCATTCCCCTCTATTCGACATTGGTGAGGCCTCAGCTGGAGTACTGTGTCCAGTTTTGGGCCCCACACTACAAGAAGGATGTGGACAAATTGGAGAGAGTCCAGCAGAGGGCAACAAAAATGAGGAGGGGACTGGAACATATGACTTATGAGGAGAGGCTGAGGGAACTGGGATTGTTTAGTCTGCAGAAGAGAAGAATGAGGGGTGATTTGGTAGCTGCTTTCAACTACCTGAAAGGGGGTTCCAAAGAGGATGGATCTAGACTGTTCTCAGTGGTAGCGGATGACAGAACAAGGAGTAATGGTCTCAAGTTGAAGTGGGGGAGGTTTAGGTTGGATATTAGGAAAAACTTTTTCACTAGGAGGGTGGTGAAGCACTGGAATGCGTTACCTAGGGAGGTGGTGGAATCTCCTTCCTTAGGGGTTTTTAAGGTCTGGCTTGACAAAGCCCTGGCTGGGCTGTTTTAGTTGGGGATTGGTCCTGCTTTGAGCAGGGGGTTGGACTAGATGACCTCCTGAGGTCCCTTCCAACCCTGATATTCTATGATTCTAGGATTCTATGAAGTGTGTAACTCAGTTCATTCAGATTGGCCAAGACAAACTTGGCTGCTGTCCCATCAGAGGGTCTTACTTTCCAATGATTTGTTCTGATGAGATGTCACACATACCACTAATACGCTGATAGAGGTTTCTGTCCCAGACATGGCATAGATGCCCTGGTCTTTAAGAAACGGGAAACTCTTCTGCTTATGCAGCATAAGCCTGGCCCCAGCAGTAGATGTGAGGTAGGGAATGTAGTCTTGTTGGCCAATGTCCAGAATTAACTGCAGCCCTGTGGGCACCAAACACAATATTCAAAAACCCACAACATGAAGTGCAGGGTTTATATATAAACGTGAGTGTTTAGAGGAACAACAGGGAGTCCGGTGGCACCTTAAAGACTAACAGATTTATTTGGGCATAAGTTTTAATGGGTAAAAAACCCACTTCTTCAGATGTAATGTTTAGATGAACTCTCTTACTCTGCAGGGAAATCCCTCTCCACTGAGAGAGGAGAACAGACCCTTCATCCTTAGATTGACCATTGTTACACCTGTTAATGCTTTGAAAAGGACTCTTACACTCAGCCAATGTGTGGAAAGGAAAAACCTGATTCTGTGGGTGTTTTCCCAGGTATTCAGATGAGATGCACTTTTCTTAAAGTCATCCCATTATTCTGTGTTATACCCTTTGCCATTGCATATGTAATCCATGTCCCTTTTGGGGGTTTACCCCCCCTTTCTAATCCTGCACCTCTAAGAACTCAATCATAGCCCTACAGAGGAACATAAATCAACAGTCTCTGTATGATGTGCAGTAGAACTTGCTGTCTGCAGGAGGAACATTTCCCAGCCTTCCCAGTTCCTTTGTTCTGTCTCTTTTAGGAGGGGTTTTAGTACTTACCAAACTTTGCTCGAGGCTTGGAAGAAATCAGGGCTTCCTCATCCATGCCCCAGTTAAAGATGTAGCAGTTGCCATGGTCAGGATGATAGATCTGGGTGAAATTTCTGAAAGAATCACGTACAAGCCGTGACCCTCCAGGGAGAGCTAAAGGGTGGTAGGCTAATTGATCATATGTTTTGCTATCCTGCAGTTAATACTTGGTCCTCCTGCTTCATGGTGTAAGCCAATCTCTGACTATTAGATAGCAGGATAAGTCCTAACATGGGGGCAGATTATTCCACATCTGCTAGTTGGGGGTTCTGACAGCTTCGTCTGAAGCATCTGGTGCCGTACACTGTCAGAGGCAGGATACTGGGCTAGATGGACCTCAGGTCTGAGCCAAATTGGCAATTCTTAGGTTCCCATTGGCTACACACTTACCTGCCTATTTTATTTAGTAAAAAACCCCAAAAAGTACATTCACATGACACTATTATAGATCCCTACAAATGCTTTTCTTTAGCAGTCAATTGGAAGGACAAAACTGGCAGGTGACAATGCAGGATCACAGCATGTCTCATACACAATAGCGTGGGGACCATGTGGCACTGCGAAGCCCTCTGTGCCAATATAGTTTCAAGTGACACTGAGAATAAGTAGAAGTTCAGTGGGTTCCACATATCTGTAGCTGCAGGGCTCTGCCCCATACAGACATGCTAGGATCATGTCCTCTGGCTGGTAGCCCATCCTGATCCTCTCTTGCAGCGGGACTTTCGAGAGGATGCTAGTGGACTGTAGAACGTACCATTCTGTCACTGCTTGGGCTGCGCTGGTGAAATTCCTGTAGATGCACAGGGGGGTGTCCTTGTGGCTGCACTGAAGACACATGGAGTTAGATATTAATGTGTAACTAACAGACAACCTGAGACTAGGCCATCCTGATGGTGAGGGTGTGGGGAGAATGATCTGTACCCTTCAGTGAACACACAGAGGGTCATCTTCTTTTCTCTTCTCCCTCTGATCCGATGCCAGCCCTCCCTGCTTATTCCTATAGAGGTGAACAGAGATAAAGCCAGGAGTGGCCTGTAGAAATGAATGATCTGGAAAAAGGGGTAAACAGTGAGGTGGCAAAATTTGCAGATGATACAAAACTACTCAAGATAGTTAAGTCCCAGGCTGACTGCGAAGAGCTACAAAAGGATCTCTCAAAACTACGTAACTGGGCAACAAAATGGCAGATGAAATTCAGTGTTGATAAATGCAAAGTAATGCACATTGGAAAACATAATCTCAACTATACAAGCAAAATGATGGGGTGTAAATTAGCTGTTAGCACTCAGGAAAGAGATCTTGGCATTATTGTGGATAGTTCTCTGAAAACATCCCCTCAATGTGCAGCAGCAGACAAAAAGGCTAACAGAATGTTGGGAATCAATAAGAAAGGGGTAGATAATGAGACAGAAAATATCATAATGCCTCTATATAAATCCATGGTACGCCCACATCTTGAATACTGCATGCAAATGTGATCGCCCCATTTCAAAAAAGATATTAGAATTGGAAAAGGTTCAGAAAAGGGTAACAAAAATGATTAGGGGTATAGAACAGCTTCTATATGAGGAGAGATTAATAAGACTGGGACTTTTCAGCTTGGAAAAGAGACGACTAAGGCAGGAGATGATAGAGGTCTATAAAATCATGACTGGTGTGGAGAAAGTAAACAAGGAAGTGTTATTTACTTCTCATAACACAAAAACTAGGGGTCAGCAAATGAAATTAACAGGTAGCAGGTTTAAAACAAACAAAGGAAGTATTTCTTCATGCAACGCACAGTCAACCTGTGGAACTCTTTGCCAGAGGATGTTGTGAAGGCCAAGACAATAACAGGGTTCAAAAAAGAACTAGGTAAATACATGGAGGATAGGTCCATCGATGGCTATTAGCTAGGATGAGCAGGAATGGTGTCTCTAGCCCCTGTTTCCCAGAAGCTGGGAATGGGTGACAGGGGATAGATCACTTGATGATTCCCTGTTCTGTTCATCCCCCGCGGGGCACTTGGCATTGGCCACTGTTGGAAGACAAGATACTGGGCTAGATTGACCTTTGGTCTGACCCAGTATGGCCGTTCTTATGTTCTCATGACTCTAAAATCCTAAAGAATTTAATAGAGAATGATCCCCTTTCTACTGGGATTTTGAAGCACCCTAATGACTTCTGTAACAAGGACAGAATTCTCTGTTCATCCTGTGGGATGGCACAAGATGCCTATGGAATGTTCATTCCCTATTCCTGTATGCCCCCACCCAGGATCCTGCCATGCCTCAGTCTGCCTGGACCAAGGCGACCTGGGGGGAATTTCTTCAAGGAGCAATTCACATCAGCCAGTAAAACCCCATCACCGGGCTGGTTGTGGGTGAAGTGTGGCTGGGTAGGGAAGGGAAACCTGTACTGCAGCACAGGGCCAAAGACTGCTCAGAAGCTCCACGACAGCTGCTCTGGCAGCCTAAGGGCTGGGTAGCTGCTGTATTCGGAAGGGACTGGGGCCACAAGATCAGGCAGAGATTTTTAACAGAGAGGGTAATTAACTACTGGAGCAATTTACCAAGGGTTGTGGTGGATTCTCTGTCATCGGCAATTTTTAAATCAAATGTGGGTGTTTTTCTAGAAGCTTTGCTGTAGGAATGATTGTGGGGCCGTTCTCTGGTCTGAATTATACAGGAGAGCAGATGAGATGACGACAGTGGGCCCTTCTGGCTTGGCATCTATGAACCTGAATCCTGTGGTCCGTCCTAGCCCACCCTCCTCACCACTGCCCACAACAGCCTGCACACAGAGACACTTTCTGCAGAGCAAGGATGCCTGTAAGTGCAGCTTCGCCCATGGCTCCCAGTACAGCCGCAGGACAGGGCTTCAGTGGAGTGGGGCATCTGACACTGGCCTCTGAGCACAGGTGAATGTCACCTGGAAACCCCCCTGCTGTACACGTCACCTCATTCAGTTACCGTGCATCCCTGCAGAGCACTCCGAGGGTCTCCCCCTGCCAGGAGCTGAACCGCCTCTCGCCGGAGTGCTCCCAATAGCCCTCGCTGGGGGAGCAGGCCCAGCACAGACGCATACAGGCCGCACTACCCCACACAAACACAGGACACTGTCCTGGGACTGCTGACACCAGGGGAAACGCTCCGTCTTCATTGCAGCTAGCTGGGTTCTGGAGGGAATAACTCAGCCTGGCTCCTATCCGGGAATTGCAATGTGGGCCTGATCCTGGTGTGGGCACTGAGAATCCCTCATGACTGCAGCCAGAGCCCCAGGTGTGTCACCCAGGGCAGGATCAGGCCAAAAGGATTGGAAGTGTTTCTGTGAAATGAACTTTCTGTGTTGGTGTGATTAGAAAATCTCAAACCCAGCAGCCCCCCACTACACCAGTGTTACCAGCAAGTCCTATGGAACAACCCTCCAGAGATGCACCAGCCTGATGGAGCAGCCCCCAGCCATACACCCAGTGTGTCACTGTGCGGGAAATCATTTGACATGGGATCCATGCTCAGTTCCAACCAGCTCTAAACTGAGAGAAAATGACTGGAAATGATGCACAGAGCTGTGCCAGGGCCCCTTTATGAGCCAGCATGGACCACACGATACAGCTTTTCAAGAGAGAAACCCGGTGGAGAAACAAAATCCAGAGGCCCCATTTGTGCTTTATGTTCTAGCAGAGGCTATGTCAATGGATACAGCCCTATCTGCCTTACTCCCACGGCTTAACTCTCCTCCCCAAATGTTTGTGTAACTCCCATTTGTGTCCTTGAACGAAGTGCAGAGCACGTCTGCATGGAGCCATAAACCTACACTTACCAGCTTCACTGCCACTTTGTGTTTCTTTGCTTCTGACGTCACGTTGGACAGGGCGGGAGAGGAACTGTTGGGTCGGGTTCCTGAGCCGCTTTGGTCGGTCTCAAAGAGATCGATAATGACGGGATGGACTGGGTCACTCTCGTCCATCAGAACCAAGGGGATTTGGTTCCAGAGCTTGAGGTCTAACCTCTGAGAAACAGTCTCACTGGAGCTTAGTGGGGGAGCTGAGATTGCGTCCCCATGCTTGGACTGCAGGATCCTTTCCAGGGCTGCCTCGGTGAGCGCATCCAACTCTTTCAATAGATGCCTCACCTTGGAGTATCTGAAGGACAAAGAGCAGTTAGCAGGTGCTGGGAAGGTGGCAGTGGCTTGCAGTAGATTGAATGTCTATAGGGAACACGGGCCTTAGGTAGCTTCATAAAGAGTTACTGAAAAATGAATGCAGTCCATGTACAAAGTGTGATCTAGGCTAGAATGTGTATCCTGGCGGCCAGACCCTGGAGCAAGAACCAGATATAAAATTAGCCAGGAGCCCTGTACCTGGGCAGTCATTTTCACCATTGCACAGTGGGCATAAAATGGTCCCACTCTGGTTTAATCAGCAGTTTACATGATCTTTGTGCTGGTGCAAATAACTTCACAAGGTGCCAGGATTCAGAGAATGAAGCCAGCTGTGTTCTACTGATGAATGTGCTTTCTACTGATGAATGTACCCGATGGCCACTGTCTTTCAGGTGATTTTCTGGGATCCTGCTCAATACATAGGAGCTGCTGTGGAAGGAAGAGATGCACCAAAATCGGTCAGCACCCCTGGTACTACCCCACTTCTTTCTCTGCCCTGATCCAGAGAACTTTCCTGGAGAAAGAGGGCGTGCCTAGTGGGCCATGGCAAGCCACAGGTGCCAGAACAGCCTGGGGGGAAACTGGCACCCAACATAGGTTTGAACAGCCAGCTTTGTCAGCGTAAGAAGGGCCCATCTCCCTCGTAACTTTACCTGCATTTATCAGCAGCAGCTGGCATGGCTGGCTCCTAACATGCCGTGCGTACCCAAACCCATGCTTAGGAACAGTGTTACTGCTGGCAGTGTTTCACCCCCGCCGGTGGCCTAAATGGGAGCCTATAGTTTTCTTCCTGTACATGATTCATACCCAGTTGTTTTGCGGCGTGAACAGGGCCCACTGAGCGTGCCCGTATAGCAGACTCCCGTCAAGCACGGCCCGCGGCTGCTCTGTGTGTGGGGCTGCTGGGCACTATGTTCCCTGCTGAGTTATTGGCAGGATAGAGCTGTGCAGATTTTCCCAAGATTTTCTCATACAAACAAAACTAGGCAGCCCCTTTGCGTCAACTTGGGTGACCCAACGAGGGGGCTGGAACACTTTGTACAGTGGGGGTGCAAACCCTGGATATGATGGAAACCACTTCACACCAGGGGGTGCGACTGCCCCCTCAGCACCCCGAGCTCCAGCACCTATGGATACACGGTTGCACTGTGACAAAATCTGCTGCATGGACAAAATGCAAACATATTTGTTATAACTGGGCCCGGTGGCAGAGTCCCAAAGGGGCAGCAGCCACTCCCCCGGACTTGTCGAGTGCAGAGGCCCTAAGGAGCTCACTTGAAGGGGCTGGCATTGCAGTCTGTGACCGCTGGGAATGCCATGGCTTTAAATCCCACCGAGAGTGATGGAGTGACACCATAGGAGAAATATCCCTGCACAACTGTCCCCCAGTGCAGAATAAGCAGCGACACTGAGAGCAGCACCAGGAAGAACCAGAACACTCTTTTCTTCGGCCCCTCTCGGATGATGCGCTTGGGTCCATGCGTGTTGGTGTTATCGCAGTACCAGACCAGCAGCTCTTTGTATGTGTATCCCGGCCCCTTCTGGAGACGATGCAGCACACCAATGAAATACTGCTTCAAGGGCATTGCACTGCCTGCTAAAGAGACAGGAAACAATTCAGAGCAGGAGCATCCCGGGCAGCCAGGATGGGATTTTCCAGACAGACAAAAGGAACAAGGTTCCCAACTCCCCCTGAAATTCAGAGGGAGCTGGGCACCTAACAGGTGCCTTTGAAACTTCTGGCCCTCCAGCTTCAGTTCCACTGGACAGATGAGCTACAGGACACATGGAACATTACTGACATTTTAGTGTAAACGTGATTTCACAACATCCCCAAGAGGACTCTTCCTCGAGAATGGAGCTCCCCTCCCTGAGCTTGGGTGGGTGAGTGGGACATACTGGTGGGACATTGGAACCTCCTTTGTTTGCTGGGATTTACACCGGTAGCACGCACAATGGGTGAGGCAGTTCCCAGACAAGGTGAGTGCGTGGACCTTGACCTGGGCAACTCACAAAGGTTTGGATCCCATAATGTCAGGCACCTCCTAAATGCATCCCAGCTCGGGAGAATCCTCTGGGGGCCTGCCAGCTGCAAAAGGACCTGCTTCCTGTGAAAATGGCTTGTTTATTGTGTGTCTAACTGGGGAGTGGGGAGTTGTGGATGGAGCTAGGAGACTAAACATGGGGAAGAACACAGAAAATAACTCAGGGCTCCACCAAACCTCTCACTGTCACTGTGATCCTAGAGCCCTGCCCCCCCCAAACCTCTCACTGTGATCCCAGAGCCTGCCCCCGCAAACCTCTCACTGTGATCCCAGAGCCCTGGCCCCCAAACCTCTCACTGTGATCCCAGAACCCTGCCCCCCAAAACCTCTCACTGTGATCCCAGAGCCCTGGCCCCCAAAACCTCTCACTGTGATCCCAGAGCCCTGGCCACCAAACCTCTCACTGTGATCCCAGAGCCCCGGTCATGCCTCCTTCCCCCGAACCTCTCACTCTGTCTCAGAGCCCCAGACACCCTCCCATACACCTCCACCCCACCCCTCTCACTGCATCCCAGGGCCCCAGCCCCAAACCGCACTGCATCACAGAGCCCTGGCCACCCCACACACCTGCCCCAAACCTCTCACTGTGTCACAGATCCCCAGCCACCCCCCACCCCTCTCACTGTATCCCAGGGCCCCAGCACCTCCCCCCCCCCCCCCCCGCAAGTCTCACTGCATCCCAGAGCTCCAGCTACCCCACCCACCTACCCCAAACCTGTCTGCATGTTCCTGGAGGTCAGATGCCAGCACTGCTCTTGGTGCCCATGAGCCTTGAGTACCTTCTAGCCATCCTCTCGAAAGCCTGAGCATTGCACCCTTCAGTGCCATGAGACACTGGTACTCACGTCAGGCCTCCCAGCTGGCATCAGGCCGCTGCTGACTTGGGGCAAGGGAAGGTGGGGGTTAGTCTCTCTCTCTCTCACTTTTGGATGAAAATCCCAGGATCCTCGTCCACCCCACTCTGGCTGCTGACTCTGTGCTTCAGTGTCCTGCACCTGGCTGCGCGGTACAAGCTGTTTGGGGCCAGGGTTTTATGGTCAATATAGTTCACCTGTTGTACAGCACAGGTAGGGCTGTGAGCTGTGTGCACGGCAGAGCGGCTGCAGGGCGGGAGTGGCCGCTCTGTTAAGCATTGCTGCTCCTTCAGGTAACATAAGAGCAGTAAACGCCTGGCTCCTAAACCCAGCACGCAGCAAGCTCAGCTTGGTGCTTCCGATATGCCGTCAGGCGATGAAATGGGGAGGATTCCATTCAGTTTAATTCAATTGAGTGTATTGGCCTGACAAGCTACCAGAGCAGGGTTGCTAAAATGAAAGAAAGAGGCAGGCCCGTGAGGTCTGGGGGCTGGTCCCCCCGACCCGTCCAGGCGAGGGCTGCAGCTTGTCTGGGGGTTGGTCCCCCCCGGCCCGTCCAGGCGAGGGCTGCAGCCTGTCTGGGGGTTGGTCCCCCCGGCCCGTCCAGGCGAGGGCTGCAGCTTGTCTGGGGGTTGGTCCCCCCCGGCCCGTCCAGGCGAGGGCTGCAGCCTGTCTGGGGGTTGGTCCCCCCCGGCCCGTCCAGGCGAGGGCTGCAGCCTGTCTGGGGGTTGGTCCCCCCGGCCCATTCCCAATCTGGTGGCTCCACAGCACCATGCCATCTCTTTCCTCTGGCCTGGGCAGGCCCTATTGTCCCTCGTAGCTTGTTTTCCTGAGCCCTGGTAACTGGAAGCCAATCTGGATTAATGCCAGGGCTTTAGGGGTGCAGGCCACGGTCTCGGGCTCTGGTGGCCCTGGTGCAACGGGGCTCAGGTAGGCTGTCTGCATGCGGTGGCCCCACGCCGCTCCCAGAAGGGGCCAGCTGCTGGCACGTCTCTGCAGCCTCTGGCAAGCAGGGTGGGGAGGGGGTTCTTGGTCTCCTGAATCCCAGCCTGGAGCCCCCTCCTGCACCCAAACTCCCTCCCAGAAAGAAACTAATATAACAGCTGTTCTCAAGTAAGTAGTAGGCTATTTTGAATTAACTTAACTATATTCTACATGTTTTAAAACTCAAATGTAACCACAGAATGGCTTTATGTTAAATAAGAGGCAAGTTTAGTATAGTGTTAATAGCCTCGATGCCATAATTGTGATCATTTTGTTTTAAATTAGGAAAAAGACTTGGATACAGGGGCCCCACAAAATCTAATAGCCCTAGGCCCGCAGAAGAGTTAATCTGGCCCTGAGTGGAGGAAATACCTTTCTCACACTTGTCTATTGGACAGTGGAGTAGGAAGGGTCTGTGCTGTACACTCACACTTAAAACGTAGCTGGATAAATGGTAAGAGTCTGGGGTCAGGCTAGATCATTACAATGGGCCCTTTGGGTCTTAAAATCAATGGAAGATTAATTTAGCCCGACAATTGTTACATTTTCTCCAACGGCCTTGGAGAACATGTTGGTAGAATTTGAAGAAAGCTACTCTAAGTGTTATTTGAGTTATGTTGTTAGAAAAAGACCCAATTTTAAATTGTGTGTGTGAGAGAGAGAGAGAGAGATGGACTTAGCCCTTCCTACCCAGTGGCCAGGCGCGGCCTCCTGGCCTCACTATACATTAACTTTATGATGGTTCCTAAGCCCACAGGCAGCAGCCCCACCCAGCTCTGAGCTGCTCTCCCTCATTCCTGGGCGCTGGAGAGGCAGAATTGCACATGAATTGCACAGCTGGGAACAGGCCCTTGGTTTCCTGAATCCCAGCCAGGGGCTCTATTTATGCCTTATTGAAATAACCTGCAGTGGATCCTATTTCAGGGGTCCCTGCAGCAGCTCAAGAGCTGAGGGCGGGGCAGTGGTGGGTGTTATCCCTTCCCACATTTTCAGCACCGTGGGAGTCCTTGGACTAGCTCCTGGGACTAGTCTGTGACAATAGCTCCTTTCAGGGCATTAGGTAGCACATTTCTCACTATGAAACTGTTTAATCTTGAGCTGCGGACCAGCCCAACATACCTTCTGACCAGCCTGCACAGGGCAACACCCATCCAGCTGGCAAAGCTCAATCTCCGTTTCTTCCAAGGGCTGTAATGATTTCTCTGCTACTCTTGGTTTAGTCCAGTTCTGTGTGAACCCAGTGATGACACTGATCAGCGATTGCCTTCTGTTTCGCTGGAGTTGGCCATGGAATGTATTGGTACAAAACTCGCATCGAGAGGATATTCACCGTGATGATTTCCATTCTCCTTTACCCTCTACAGAACCCCACCTTAAAACCTACCCGTGCTGTGATCCCCGCCATTCCCTCCTGCCTGCCAATGGCCAGCCAAGAGACTAGCCAGGAAGTCTGGTCTTCTCCTACCTCTGGTCATTTTATTCTTCCAAACCACCCCAATTTATTGTCTTTTTCATCCACCTGTTGCACCCTGATGCCCAAGACTATGAGGATGCTGAGGCAGGACTGCCTTAGCTGTTACTTCTCTGTGCAGCACCTGGCTCAGCAGGGCCCTGATCCTTGATTGGGATTCCCAGGTGCCACCGTAATATAAACAACTACAAACATATGGACAGGACATCCCCCCTTTTTTGCATCGTCTTCTATCTTCTGGAGCCACGTGCTGCCAAGGAGTGTAACTGATGCCAGTTCTAAAAGCCGTGTGTAAGACAGTTCCAGTCAGGGTGAACTTAGAAGCGGGCGTCAGGTTTTCATAAAGATGCCCGTTTACTGCTCTTCAACAGCGACAATGAGAGCAATTCCTGAACCCTGGCTGCCCAGCCGCACAGGAACAGACAGGAGGCACAGTTCTGCTCTGAATTCCAGTGACTCAGCTTCCCCTCCCCGCATCATGGCACCAAAAGAAAAAACGGCACCTGCAAGTCCATGTCCAGTAACTGGCACAAGCGCCAAGTTCTGGGACCTCTCTTCCTAGCTGGGCGCCTGCCCAGAGTTATTTGCTCTGTAAAGAGCAGTAACATCTACAGGCCGGAAACGAAAGGCAAAGAGCAGCCGCAAGAATCCCAACTGTTTAATTACAAAACAGAGAGGACGGGAGAGGCACAAACAGCGAGATTCACCCCCATGTATACTAAGGGAAATCAGAACAGCTGACAGCATGTTCTTTCGCCAGCGGTGGGAAGTTACCGCGGAGACAGGCGTTTGCTAAGCTGGAGATTGGAAAGTGTCACAGGCACTAGGCAGCTGCTCTCTAATGTGGTTAATAAAGGGTTGGGGGGGGGGGGTGTTGAGTTGTGAAGTGTTTGTGCCTTAAAGAATTTGGGGACAGAGGAAGAGTCAGGTGGAAAAACATGCTAGTAAGTCAGGGGAGGAGCATAGCGTTTCAGGCCAGAAGGAACCAGATCATCCAGTCAGACCTCCTGCATAGCCCAGGCCACCAGCAGCACCCACCACCTGCAACCCAACAACCAAAGTCACACCAAACTATGACAGCCCACAAGGAATGAGACTATGATGTGCCACAAGCAGAGAGCAGGAGGGGCCCATGTACCCCTGGGCACCGGGTCCCTGCAAATGGCAGGGAAGTGATTGAGATAGACCCAGATAATCCTGACAAGTGATCCACACCCCAACGCTGCGCAGGAAAGCAAAACCCCCCAAGGTCACCCCCAATTCCTTCCTGCCCCTACACATGGTGATCAGTTAGACCCTGAGCATGGGAGCAAGAACCAGCCAGCCCAGCATCTGAGAGAGAGCTTGCTCAGAGCCACCTCGGAGCCCTGGCCCTCCCTGTCCAACCTCCCATCTCCAGCTAGAGCCATCAGAGGAAGGTGATGATAAAACCCCACAACCAACCCAAAAGAGGGGGAGGAAACTCTTCTAGACCCCTACAGGTGGTGGCTGAAGCCTGAAGCTGTTGGCCAGGCCAGAGGTTGGCTGGGCAGGGCCTGACCCAGTGCTCTGGGACAACCGCACCTTCCACGGAGGTTTGATGGGCACTTCAGTGACAATATTGACACTGGTCTCAGAGGAGCAGCCGTGTTAGTCTGTATCCGCAAAAAGAACAGGAGGACTTGCGGCACCTTAGAGACTAACACATTTATTTAAGGTTTCAGAGGAACAGCCGTGTTAGTCTGTATTCGCAAAAAGAAAAGGAGTACTTGTGGCACCTTAGAGACTAACCAATTTATTTGAGCATGAGCTTTCGTGAGCTACAGCTCAGCTCATGCTCAAATAAATTGGTTAGTCTCTAAGGTGCCACAAGTACTCCTTTTCTTTTTACATTTATTTAAGCATAAGCTTTCATGAGCTACAGCTCGCTAACACTGACCTCTGAAAAGGGAGGGCTTTGCAAGGTGGGGCAGGGGAGTGGCACAGAGGGAGGAGCTTGGATACCCCAGGGATGGTCTGGGTGTGAGACCTGAGACAGATCCCAGGCTACTTTGGTGAAGAGCAAGGGTGTGAACGAGGCACAGGGCCATGAGGGAGATGGGAAGACAGAGGACAGGAGGGATATGCCACACAGAGCAGGGGAGAGTCTGTCCCTCTTCCAGCCCCTGGGGATGGCTAACAAGCTCCGTACCTGACAACCACCGCGCAGACACAGATCCTGTCATGAACCAGACATCTGCTGTCTGCTTCCAGCTCTCTCTCCTCCGCCCGTTCCTAGCTACGGCAGACGATCCTTGCAGCAGGAGCCTTGCCTTCACTTCTGGCTGTGAAGTGCCATTGAACAGGTTTGAATAAAATGCGGAAGCTAAAGCCCAAGTGCCCCTCATCCCCCTCACTCAGCCATTCTCCTGAGCAGCAGAGGGACCTTGCATGCACACCCAGGAACCACCAGCAAGCAGCCCCAGTCAAAGCAAACACTGTTTATTCGGGTTCTGCCTGGGAACCCAGTGCTCTGTACAGGAAAAAAAAGCTCAGACAGCGAGCGCCCTACGTGGCCAGACTCCACCGAGCTGGGGATGAATAACACTCTGGCATTTCAGGCACCAGCAGCAACAATGACAACCAGGAGTCAAAAATACTTTGATTTAAAAATGCGCAAGTCCAGCATCATATAAAACCTGACGCTCAGGACGCTGGGTTTGCTGGCTGGCTGGGCACGTTCCACCAATAACAGCGCAGGGGGTCCTTTCTCCTCTGCTTCCCAGCACAGGGGGAACAAGGGGAGAGCTGGCCTAAGCAGAGGTTTGTCTAGACATGGATGTACAAAGTGATTTCTCCAGACACGCTCTCCCCGTGGAGCAGCTCAGGTGCCTTAGGACTTGATCCACATTTCCACTTGTGCAGCAGTGAAATTCTTTATACATTTCCCCCCTTAAGTTTTGAGTGACCAGGAAGGAAACGTAAGCTTTGCATAGACACAAACCCACATGCTGCAGTGGGCCCTGCCCATGAGAGCTCCCCGCAGGATGCTCCCCAGCATGGAGGCTGCCTCAGGAATCACGGTGAGGCTGAGAAGACACCAAGGGTCCCAGGGAAGGAGCGAGGACACAGCGCCTTGCAGTGCTGAGGCTGTGGTAACACCCAAGAGGTTTGGCTTATGGATCCACCCCCTTTCAAGCCACAGTCGTTCCGTTCTATACCCAGTGGTTCACACCACGCCCATCACTGCGAGGTCAGAGCATTGATCCCCAGATACTGCGGACACCAGCATCAAGAGCTGCTCCGCCCTGGGAGCAAACCGGGCCTGAATCAGGGAATTGTTTTCAAAGAGGCCAGAGGGTGAAACGGCTCAACAAGCAGGAGAAAGCAGAAATGCTGGTAGGAAAGGAGCATCCAGCCACTGGAGGGATGAACGCTGCAGTAAGGCAAAGAGCAGGAGCAGCTGGTTTGCACTCCCTCCTACCAGGTGCCCACAAGGAAAACCCGAGCAGGAGTGGGAGACTGGGCCCCGAGGAGAGCAGCCAGCCTGGAGCCCACCCTGGCTTTCTGGGTGCTGGGCGCCTCCCCCAGCCACACACACAGGGCAGAGGCTCTCGCTGCCCTTCACAGGCGACTCCCCACAGAGCGGTGCTAAGGCGATGCGGCAATGTCCACGTTCCATCAAAGCAGCAGTTCAGCTCCGGCCCCACAGCTCGGCCTCCGGGAAGCCAGTCACCTCCCCCACTTCGCTGAAGGGCCGCTCGCCCTGCGTGAACATGAGCTTGTACCGTAATCGGATGGGGTCCTGGACAGGGGCGAGAGGAACGTTAGACAGGCAGGTTACGTGGCCTGCTCCCCTCCACCCCACCTCTGCTAATGCCGAGGGGCTGATGGGTCCTGCAAGGGGAGGGCAACACCCTGAAGCAATGGACACAGCAGTTGTAACGCTATGGGGGGGGGAAGCGGGGGAGCTGTCCCACAGGCCACCCAAGGGAGTTCCCAGACAGCTGTGCCTGGCCACATTCCCTCTCTGAGGAACCCACAGTCTACCCCATAACCATTAACCGCAGTCACCCTCCAGGGCCTGGCCAGCTTGAAGAACACATCTAGGGTGCCTCATGTTCCAGCAGGAATAGCCATCAGTGTTCCCATGCATGTCAGCACCAGAGAGCCCTCCAGGTCCCACCACTGCATACAGGCTGCGGCGGGGTAAGGCAGTGAAGGGGTTAAAGCTGCAGCCCGCAACGGCCACGCACACCTCAAGATCACCAAGCCCATCAGCTGGAGTCTCTCTCCTCTGGCTCATCCCCTGCCCCCCCCGAAAGCTCCACTCTTACTGCAGCTTCAGCTATCGCGGATTTCCCACAGGATTCAGAGCTCTGCCCTGCTAGGAGAGCTCCCCAATGCTGCTGCCTTGCTGGCAGAACCCAGATGGCCCTGCCTCTCCTAGCATCAGCTCCCCATACACACGTCAAAGGCGAGCGCTTAGCAGGGTCACTGCCACGTACTTTGTGTGGGTTGGCGAGCAGCAGAACCTGGGATATCACAGCTGGAGGGAGCAAAGGGCTGAAGGCAGGAAGCTCAGAACCAGTCGCCGGCTGCAACTTTACTCTCATAACCTGCCATGAGAGAGAGATCACAAGACACATGTTCTAATCACCACTGGAGATGGGCTGGGAGCACTCAGAGCCCCAGAGCCAGTCCTGGGTATATATATGCCAGCCACGCCTTGTCATCCACAAGACTAGTGCACCACGAGCGAAGAGTAAGTGCTGAGAGGAGCATGCAATGGATCCTTACAATGCAAACCACCTTCCGTGTCCGGAGGAAGGAAAGCTGCTACTATCGCCATAAAACCCAGGGGGCAGGGGAGTCCTGGTTCTGTGCCTGGGTGCCTGATGCTGCCACACAGGCTCAGGACAGAGGCTTGCTCATGGTCTCTGGAGGGCGTGGTCAGTGCAAGGGGCTGGCTGTACGTGTGAGCAAAAAGCTACAGGAGTTCAAGGACAGGGACATCCCGGTGATACTGGGAGGGCACCATGATGCAGAGAGCTCCAGGGGACAAAGGTAGTTGGGGGGTTTGGTACATGCATAAACCGGGTGTAACTGAGCACAGAGCCAGTGTGTCAAACCCCTGGATTCTCGGTTACACTGCTCTGTTCACACAGGTGTATAACATGCCTGGGCTTTCCCCAAAGCCTAGTCCAGTGAGGGGGGCATGCAGAGGCTCTAAGCAAATGCATGCCCCTTCAGTAGGATTTTAATGAAAGGCTTTTAATTGAGCACAGGTACAAAGACAGGACATGTGGCTTCCTCGTGAAGTTATTATCCTCCAGTTAAGTAATGCACCCAGGCTAGCCCTCAGGCCAGGTCTCCTGTGAAGCAGGGGGCAGGGCTGTATATTAAGCAGCCAGTGAATACATTACTAGAAACGAGCAGCTTGGTTACTTTGTTATTTCAAGTATTCGAGGAAACCCCTAAGCCAGAAACGGCAGTGCTTTCATTCAGGATAATTTTCCCAGGTCCCACTCCCACGTTCTCACCTTTGGGACCGCAGCCTGGAACACAATGTCCTTAATTGGCTGAGTGGATGTGCTCAGCATGGAGAGCACCATCACCAGTACATCTGGTCGCCCAGGGGCTAGGTCTCTGGAGAAATGGATCATGACCTTGAAACCATCTTGATCATACACTGTAACTGGAGGGATATGGCCTGTCAGAGACAAAACAGAGTCAGGAGAGGATGCAAAGGCCACCTGGGAACAGGAACCGCCCCTTCCTTCTGAGAGAGAACAGAAGAGAGACAGAATGAGGAACAAAGAAAGGGAAACGCTCTCACAAACTGTCGTCTTCCTCAGTAACATCAGAGGTCAGTGCAAAGCCCAAAGGTGTCTGTGTGCACCTGTCCTGCTCCTTTGTGACAGAGCACAGGGAACCTGAGCCTGCCTAAAGTTAGGGCCGGGAGAGCAGCTGCTCCAATTTTACCATCCAGCTGGGACAGCTCTGTCCAGGCCCTCCAAAGTCTGCTGAAGTCCCTCACGTAAAAGAGGGAAGGCAGACAAGGAGGTAATGAAGTCTTTGAGTCTATCTTTATAGCTCAAGGAGCAGTAACAGGCTGAGACTTTAACACGACATTGACATGCTTCAGCCGTACCTTGCTTTGCTGGGCCCAGTAACACAGGGAAAAGGCAGAGGGAAAGGAGCACAGTTCTGTTTAGGGAAGAGAGATAACCTGCTGATGACCAGTTAAGGCAGACTCTGGCATAGCTGGTGCCCAGGCCTGGCAGAGCTGCTCAGAGCTATGCGGGGGATGATACTACCTGTAGGTTTCGAAGCCCACTGTACAGTTCACATATCTGTATCATGAGAGTGGGAGGCAACCTGGCCATGGGTAGGGAGGGCTAAGTACATCTCCATGGCCGGGCTCCCGGAGTTCAGACATAGTAAGTACTAGGCAGAGTTACCCTAAAATCTGTCCAGCTTCCCCGCCCCATGAGCAATCCCAGCCTTCAATGCCATAAAGAAGCTGCACTGAGCAGAGCTGGGACACAGAGATCAGTGCACTTACTCGGTGTAATTGAAGTGAGTGGGACAAAAAGGTTTGCCAAAGCAGCATCGTGGGCAGCTGGCTGCGAAGGAGCAGCAGGTTTCAACTCATAGGCTGGGTCAGAGAACAAAGCGTCTGCAGCTAAGCTGCTTGGAAGGCCTGCCGGGGACAGTTGCACTGGTGGTAAGTTCCTGGAAGGAAAAACATTCAGATAACTGACATTAACTGAAGAGATCACATATGGGATCTCATCCCGTCCTCTCCAGCATCTGCCCTGCCCTCAGAATCATCCACCCCCTTTAGGGTACAAAGAACCTACTGTCCGAAGACTTAAGGGAGTTATCAAGTTTGGAGGCAGGCACTATGTTACACTGAAGATGCTGCTGCTTCTGTGTTCATTAGGCTGAACTTTTGTCTCTGTTGCAGTGAGTAGATTTTGTTACAAGGTGCTGGCAGTTGCTCTCCATGACAGCTGCAGCCAGGCTCTAATACAAACCCTGCTCTCAGTCTCCCTGTAATGCTGGAGCAAGATTAAAGTACGCTCCCGCTCAGCCACAAAGTAAGGAGTTGAGGCAGGAATCACTGTGTGAAATCCCTTGGCCAGGGGTCAGGCTAGATCATTACAATGGGCCCTTTGGGGCTTAAAATCGATGGAAGATTAATTTAGCCCAACAATTGTGATATTTTCTCCAAAGGCCTTGGAGAACATGTTGGCAAAATTTGAAGAAAACTGCTCCAAGTGTTATTTGAGTTACAGTGTTATAAAAAGACCCAATTTATAAATTGTGTGCGTGTGTGCATGCGTGTGTGGGACCGACCGAACAACCGCTGGTCCATCTAGTCCAGTATTCTGTCTTCCAACAGCAGACAGTGCCCAATGCTTCAAAGGGAATGAACAGAACAGGGCAATTTTGAGTGATCCATCCCCAGTCATCCAGTCCCAGCTTCTGGCAGCTGGAGGTTTAGGGACGCCCAGAGCACAAAGTTACATTCCTGACCATCTTGGCTACTCGCCACGGGTTGACGGTGAGCTGTGAGAAGAAGCACTTCCTTTTGTTTGTTCTAAACTTGCTGCCCATTGATTTCATTGGGTGACCCCTGGTTCCTGTGTTGTGTGAAGGGGTAAATGACACTTCCTGATTCATGCTCTCCGCACCCCTCATGATTTTACGGACTTCAATCATCTCCCCCGAGTTGTCTCTTTTCTAAGTTGAACCGTCCCCGTCTCTTTTTAATTGCTTGCTACCAACTCTTGGGATTGTCCTTCAAGTTAAGAACTCCTTGAAAACGTGGTGCTGGCTGTATCTGAAGACCCTGGCTTGCCATTCAGCAAAGCTAGAAATGACTGTTGTAACCAACTATAAGAAGTTACAGTGAGCCATCGAGCAGCTTGCCCTTTACTGGCAGGTTGCAGTTTAACAGATGATAAGGGGTTTTCCGTACTTCAGTGCCAGAGCAGAGGACTCCCCTTTTCCAAACCAGTGTGCTGTACAGTCTGCTTACATTGGAAATGGCCTGGTCACAGGAGGTGGAGACAGCTGCCCTGCCAAATCCTGAAGCGCACTCCTCTCTGGTGAGCCACCCTGCCAGCTATCCCCCAGCACCATGGTTTGATGGGTATCGGCATTTCCGGTTTGATTATATCCATTGTGCCCAGCACTCTGCCAAATAAAGAGGTTCTGATTCACCAAGCAGCTACAGAACACCCGCAGAAGCCACACACATCCTGCTGAAACAACCTGTTTTTAAACACAGGCTGAAATGGGACGATTATAGACAACCTAGTGGCAAGTCCCACCCCAACAACACTGCCACTCTCAGACTAGGGCTGGGACAAAAATGAGTGCTCCTGCCTCCCCAGCCTGCATCCTGGTGGCTCTGCATCCGCAGATACCTACAAACCCCAGGAGTGTCCCCTGACCTCCTGTGTTACAAGGCACAGGGACCACATGGCACAGCCTTCTGCTACAGAAACAGAGGCCTTTACTACCTAAGCTGAAGGAGAATCTCCCATAGCTGCCTACAGTATTAGGGCTCAGAGCATCTTCTAATCTCTCCAACCCTTGCAGGAAGATCAGAGCACTTGCAGATCTGATTCTTTCCAATAGGGGTCAGTGGTGCACGCACCAATCAACTCTCCCAGTGGATGGACTTCCACAAATATTGATCAACACATTATTGCCAACCTCTCATTGGGGGAATGGGGGGCAGCCATTAGTATTTGTAATTCTAAGCCCCCCAAATATGTGTATGTGGGGGAGCAATAGAACCTGCAGCTAATGCACGTTGGGGCAAGCTAGGTCAGCAGAAAACTGTAAATGGTATATGGAGGACTACGCTACCAGGGGACCACTCACCTGTACTGAGCTGAAATCAGGTGACGGCCTCTGTCCAACAGGGGATTCATTGAGACCTACGGTAGGGAACCAAAGTACAGACCAATCAGAGCAGGTAGGGCACTCCCATTTGCCAAGTACCTATGAGGTCTAATAGCAGAGCTGGACTGTGATTGGACTCCCTGAAAACTCCCAGCATTTGCCCTGGCTCAGAGGGCTCTGGTTAAAAAGAAAGCTACCGAACCTGCAATATACACAGTCATCCCTAAGGATCAAGGACAGCCCCATCCCTGAGCCCCAAGGACAGACCTAATGACATTAGTTCCTCGTCGAGCAGGCAGGCGGAGGTGCTGCTGTGCTGAGTGGCAGCTGTCGCGTTCACGCTCTGCTCCGAGAGAGACTCCAACGTGGAACCCAGCTCGGAGAAGTCGATCAGTGTGTAACTCTTCGTACTGCCCAGCGGGGACCGAGGTGCTTTGGGAGTGAGAGAGAGCGTTAAAGAGCTGCCGTCTCGTGTGCCACGCCCCAGCCGCTCTGACCCAGCCGCTAGCTCAGTGGTGTTTGGATTTTTTGGTTTAGTGACCCCTTTCACACAGCAAGCCTCTGAGTGTGATTCCCCCCTTATAAATCAAAAACAAAGGAGTTAATTTAATTTAATGGGGGCTTGGGGCTGTCAGTCCCATGGAGCTGACCACTCACGATCCTGAGGGATCACAACCCCCCGTTTGAGAACCCCTGTGAGCTGATCCACAGTGAGAGGGGAGGGCTTTCCTGAACATTTTTTTAAACACATTTATTGAAAATCCTACGGCTGGAAAAACCCTAGAAAATCTTAACTGGACCAGCATTTTCCTAGGAGCACCAGGCCTCTTTCAGCTCTTAGGCTCCATCAATACTGGGCTTTGAATCGTATCTGAAAGCAGGATTTGAACATGGTTAAAACATGGCTCAGGTTAGCATGCTTTCACAAGGGACTGGGCTGACCAGGGTCGATGGAGCAAACCTATTTCAAACTCTTCACAAGAGCCAGGCATGAGCCAGTGACACTCCTGAGTGCCGTTAACCAGCTGTCTTAACACCGCTCCAGCTACGTACAGCCCGCCTCATGGTCGAGAACGGACATAAGTGACCTGTGCAGCACCATAACAAGTCAGAGAGAATGGGGGGGCCACATGGTGCCACTTCTCTACAGTGTCAGGGGTCGTTTCCCAGGTCGGGCGTAGCTGTTTAAGGGCAGCGTCCTGCAAAAGATTTTGTAAGAATTGGGATTGGGCCCTTTTCTGCTTCTTTCTGGCGTAGAAAGAAACCTAAAAGGGTTTCCTGATTGTTTTATACCTTGGAAATATCGGGAATATCAAGTCAAGTTCCCCCTGGTTTTGCTGGAGGACGCAGAGCAGGTTACTTGTGTACTCTCACCTTAATAGAAGGATAGCTCTTTAACAAACACTTCCTTTCTCCTGGGTTAGTCTTTGACGTTAAAGAGATATTAGCAAACCAAACTCTGTTCGAGTCTAACTAGCGACCCTTTCCCCTCTCAAGGGCACAGTCTTCACTCTCTGGGCAATGGTGATGTCACCATCTGACTATGTCTCCAGCCACCACGGAGTCTGCCAGCCTGGAATTTCTACTGTAACACACATAACGCTTCAGGCCACTTGGATACAGCAGAAAGAAGCAGAAGGAGGCACAAACCCATTTTTGTTTTCCTTTTCAGGTCTCCTTGTAAATACACAAAGAGCTCGAGTAGCCACCTTCCCACATAACTGCTTAGCCTGAGGCAAGGGGGAGGCCTAATACAGCCACACTCCAGTACCCTCCCTGGCCCCCAGCGAACTCACTGAAAGGCCTGGCAGTGGGAATCTCGTGTGCTGTTCTGGGCATTTCAGGGCCTTCCCCACGTTTGGTCTCCAGGCCCCACCCCGCCTTCCTTCCAAGCCCCATTCAGACACCGTAAACCAGCAAGGAAGCAGGTTCCTTTGCGGCTGTGGGGGACCCTTTCTACCTGAGGCATCCGTGGAGATGGTCACCGAACTCCTCCTGCCCTGGTCACAGCCCACTCCAACCTGCCTGTACAAGTCGAGCGCCTGGGTGAGTTTGTCATTGGCCTGGAGAATCTCTGCTGGAGAAAGAGGAAGACAAACAAATTAATTATACTCCAACAGGAGGGCAATGGAGGGCCACACTCCGTGCTGGTCACGACAGAGCCAGTCTGTGTCTGGGAACCCGCCACACGCCGGTCCAAGCCCAGCTGGCCACTCGGCTTTTGTTGCAGGGGTTGAGGATAGGTCCATTGAATACCAGCTTCCTTCTCAGACTGACCCATGTGTATCTAGCTGAGATGCTGTGATGTCACACACACAGCTGAGATGCTGTGATGTCACACACATGCCCCGTGAGCCCTGCCTAGAGGCTGCAGCCTGGAGCTGGGATTCTCAGCTTTGCCACTGTTTAAAACAAACAAAAGGGACAACGCACAGTCAATCTGTGAAACTCCTTGCCAGAGGATGTTGTGAAGGCCAAGACTATAACAGGGTTCAAAAAAGAATGAGCTAAGTTCATGAAGGATAGGTCCATCAATGGCTATTAGCCAGGATGGGCAGGGGTGGTGTCCCTGGCCTCTGTTTGCCAGAAGCTGGGAATGGGTGACAGGGGATGGATCACTTGCTGATTACTGTTCTGTTCATTCCCTCTGGGGCACCTAGCATTGGCCACTGTCAGAACACAGGATACTGGTCTGGATGGACCTTTGGTCTGACCCAGTGTGGACATTCTTATGTTTAGGCCTGTCACTTGTAAAACAGGGATACCAATAGCAGCCTATCTCCCAGGAAGAGCATGAAGTGACATTCAGTCTGTTACCTCAGAGGGAAGTGCTAGAGAGATGCAAAGTAGTGTTATCTCAGGCCTAGGGACTGGGACAGCAAAGTGGACAATAAGAAAATGGCTTTGACTTATGTATCTGAATGGGGATTTAGTGGGCTCTAGACACTGTATTTTGTTGCATGTTCTCTTAAACTGCCACTTTCTTTGTTACTATCTGGTTCGCTTAGATCTGAGCCTGACTGAAGTGCTGGGTGCGTGGGACACAGGGATACAGTGCCTGTGTCTGAGACATGGGGGCAGGGAGTCAGATATCCTTAGGTGGGAAGGTAGAGTCCTGATGGACGGAGCAAAGGGCCTACTCTCCTCCCGACTCCAGCAGTGCCATCCCCACGACCCAAAACGAAGATGAGAGACATTAAATGGAACTCCTCAGGATAGAGATGGCTCTTGGTTAGATCCTGTCCTTAAAAGCCCAGGGAGTTTGGGGCTCTTGATCTAGTTGCTGGGGGGATTAGTTTACACTTCACCCAAATCGCAGCCTTTGATATGTTTGCTCCCAGGCTCAGGGGGCTGAACAGCAGGGGCTGGTGCGGCAGGTGAGGAAGGAGGTACATTTCCAAAGCTGGTGGGCTCTGAAGTGTAACAGCAGGGATGCTGCTGGTTAGGAACGGGTGGGCCACTCCAGTAACATCAGGAGAGTCCCACAGTCCCTGCTTGCACTAAAACCCAGAGTTCAGACAGTAGGACGGGGAGTGAGAGAGGTGAGGAAAGAGCAGCAACAGCATATTTTGTTAGATACCCAAAGCCTCGTCATCTTCAGTAGTCTCGCTGGCAAGGCGGAAGAGCAGTGGCCTGAGCTTCTCACAGCGTTCAAACAGGCTCTGGAGAAGAGAACAAGAGAGTCAAGCTATTTGCTTGTTAGATCACGGGTCCTCAGAACCCCGGCCCAGCCTCTGGGGCCACAAAACCCAGAGAGGAAAGGAAGTTAGCTATACAGGCAGCCCTGGTAAAATGCAGCCACGCTTTCTGCTCAGTTCCAGACGCTGGCTTTGTCAAAGCCAGAGAAGACAGTTCAGCGCGTTACTTCCCCTTTAAAATGTGCAATAAGTAAGGCCATGATTTAGTCACAAAAAGAAAAGGAGTACTTGTGGCACCTTAGAGACTAATCAATTTATTTGAGCATAAGCTTTCGTGAGCTACAGCTCACTTCATCGGAATATGCATCCGATGAAGTGAGCTGTAGCTCACGAAAGCTTATGCTCAAATAAATTGATTAGTCTCTAAGGTGCCACAAGTACTCCTTTTCTTTTTGCGAATACAGGCTAACACGGCTGTTACTCTGAAACCTGGATTTAGTCACAGGTATTTTTAGTAAAAGTCATGGACAGGTCACGGGCAATAACCAAAAAGCCACGGCCTGTGACCTGTCTGAGACATTTACTAAAAATATCCCTCACTAAATCTTAGGTGCTGGGGTGGGGCAGGCGCTCCCATGGATGCTGCTGCTCTGGGGGGGAGGGAGGGGTGTTTTCCAGGGGACGCTGCCTCTGCTGGAGGGGGGTGGCCTGGGGCCCCGCAGCTGCTGCCAGGTTGGGGGGGAGGGGAGATCCACCCCCTGAGCGGGGGGAATCCCCCCCCACCAGTCACAACACTCACATATACAGATTAATAGGCAGCTCTGCCCCCAGTTTTCACATCCCGTCACTGCTAGACGCCATCAGTGATACCAAATCAATGAGCCTCAAGGCAGGAGGTGTCATTCACCTGCAGAATCTGTAGGTCAGATTTGGGTAACTCCTGCCTCTTGTAGCTGGTCAGCATTTCACCCAGAAGCTTAACGCTGTTGTGAACCTCATCAATTGCATTCAGTCTTTTGGACACCTTGGCAGATTTTTCTTGTTCCTTTGAGACAAAATAAAACAAAGGGCGAAGGGGATGAAATCCCTGATTTAGCCAATAACCTCATCACACATTATGCTGATAGCTTGGACTTCTGCAATATCCCACTGCCTGGCCAGTAATTTCTACTTGTATTCCATAAAACAGAAAACAATGCTAGAAAGGACACACAATGCACCTCAGTGCTAGAAGCTGGGGTGAAATTCACCTCGTCGGAGTGCAGCACAAGGCTCGCGCCTCCCTGAAGTGCCAAGGACTGAGCCAGACTCCCCAGAACACATGGGCCTTGCGCTGGTCCCCTGCACGGGGCGAATTTCACCCCAGCTGCACCAGCTTGTGCTGCAGAGTCTCCAAACTCTCATCTCCGTTACAGCTAAACAAGTTGCAAACCCGTGAGCTGCCAACGGCAAGTCCAGCCAAGCTCTGCCTCGCTCTGAGCAGTGGCAGACATTATGCACTCCGTGCTTCAGAGGATCACTGTTGAAACCAAACTGTGAAACTGCCTCCCCTGCCCCACTCCCCTCCCGCCTCTCCCCCCAACTGCCAGCAGAAGCTTCTTTGACACTCAGAGCTGTGAGCTTCTCATGATGCCTACCTCTTTAATCATGCTCTTGATCAGCCTGTTGGCTGCCTGCAGGTCCTCAGGGTGGTTGCTCTTTAGAAGTCTTGCTAAGAGCTGTTGAGTGGAGACCATTAGAAGACAGACAGCATGAGCAACAGCCCCAGGCACCATAATGCAGCCACTCACCCAATAAATGCAGATGTGTCCAGGGCCCTACTGCCATAGCTGGGCTATAGCTCTATGGACATGTGGACTCACATCTCACAATCTGATCAGGGTCACACTGCTGCCACACAGGCTGCCAGCCTCACTGAGCTTGTAATGCTGCCTGCATATGTCAGCAAGAGGACAGAAGGAAACTGTAGTCAACAGTGCGGAAGGAAAATAGGTGACAAATACAAGCCAGATGTTAGAAAAATGAATCCTGGTTCTGAAACAGACTCTCTCTGTGGCATAGAGCAAGTTACATAATCCTCGGTGCCTCTGTTTCCCCATCTCCAAACAGAGATAATGATACTCACCTGTCTGACTAGGGGGCGATAGGGTTACTTATTAGCTAGCCTTTGTGCAGCATGGAATGTGATAAGTATTAGCATTATTCTAAGGAGATCTTCTCCCTGGAACCATAAAGGCCCAAAATACGACCACACACACTCTCCTGACAATACAACCTAATCAGAGGAGGACACAGATTTGAAAACATGAGATTTACCTTGGATTTCTCTTCATCAACATCAAAAATAGAATTCTTAGGTCTCGGAGAAGGAGGTGGTAAAATTTTGTCTTCTAGGAGTTTGGGGTCTTGTTTTATGACTCCTGAAATGAGTAACAGAGAGAGAGATTCTACCAGCCCCCATGCAGCTTTGCACAATGCTCAGCCGGGTACCGAACCCTGTTGACCTCTACCACGTCTGCTGGCAATTAAGTACCCCCAACACAATTTTAAGGAATGAGGGGAAGAAGGAACCAGTGGGCTTAGCATGTACCCCAAAAGCAGGTACATGCTAAGATGAGAAATACACGACTCAACTGGCTGTCTGAGATCAAGCAAAAGGGTGGGGGAGGTTTTCAGGACAGGAAGATGAGGAATAAAAGCCTGGCAGTTTCCCTACAGGGGAATCTGTGGCACCATCTCCCAGAAAGGACTCTGTTCTCCATTAGTTCATAGTTAGGCAGGTCAGAAATCCTTTCTGAGGCTGCTTAGCCCTGCAGGGTCATCTGCCAGTGCCCAGAGCCATAAAACACAGGCAGCTCACTAACATGAACACACAGCAGAGGCAGTCTCAGAGCTTCTGTGAAATTCTCCTTCGCTCCTTCCTAGACACACTGCCTCTGCATGCGTGACAGGCTGTCGTCTTCAGATGTCACCAGAGTGGTGGTCTGCTCTGTTCAATGTTGATAACACTCGGCTGCGTGCATATGTTTCCTCTGTGTACTGCCCTGGCTCTGCAGATCGCTGACACAGCAGACCCCGAGAGAACGCCCAATGACCACAGGCTCCGATAAGGTACGAAGGCACCTGGCCAGGTTTATTGTCAAATGAAGCACAGTAATAGTTTCCTGCAGACTCTACAGGACATACTACGAATATGTGCCCCTGACAATGGACCAGGTCAGTAAGTGGCAGGATTCTCCACTGCCCACAGGCCACACAAAGACAACCCCTCAGAGGTACACTTCTATACACAGGTACAAACAAGTTACACATCACTCCTGACGTACAGAGGTACAACCCCTCTACGTATTAGGGTGCCGCCTCTCACCTTGTACATGTTGGTTTGAACAAAACAACTCTACCCATCATATTACCCTCCTGCCCTGTCTTTAGGATGGGTCAGCCTGTTCCTTGTTATCTATGTGGAACGTGCTAGTACCGGAATGTTCTGGTACCATCCTGGCATGTGTTTATATTACCAGTGCTTAGTACCTGTTAGGTAGGTGTATTTTTGCAACATCAGCCTTCTTCTTGCCAGCTCCTGTGAGCAGGGCCTGCCTCTGGCTCACAGCTTAACTTTGCTTTACGTTAGCAAAATCTTGACCATTCCTTTAGTTCAGGCCTTAGGCCTCACACCGGGCCTCTGATACAAGCGCTTACGTTTCAGGGCCTCCTCTTACCACTGCTGCTTGCAGGAGACACTGCAGCCAGTCACACACAAGGCTGCTGACTGGTTTTGTGAAGATCTGTACTGTCCAGCCAACTGTCTGATTTACTGCCCACCTGACCTCTGCGGGGCACCCAGTCTGGTACCTCCAGGCCCTGCCCAGGGGGCTGGCTTCCTAACAAATCTAAACCTTCCCCATCAAACAAATCTAAACCTTCCCTGGCCTCCGAACAAGTCAGGATTCGACAAAGTGGTCCATGCCAGCTTGGTATAACCAGCCCGTCTGGGCAGCTGCCATATCCATCAGTGCTAGCCCTGCACTGGGACAGACAAACCCAAGCTCCTGGCTGCGCACGTCCCCATCTGAAAGAGGCTTTGGTTGCCACTGGCAGGTCTGGGTTATTCTTATTCTCAGGGCTGGGTACAGTTCCTCTGATCTCCCCACTGAAGCTCTGTGGACAGACACCTTGTCTGTCCTATGCTTCCCATCCATCCAATAAGGTAGCACTTTTTTTACCCCCACCTAGTCTTGCAGCACGTTCTATACTAACCTACTTCTCTCTACCCCTACCAAATAGCTAACAGTGGTGGGTTCTCCTATTCCAGCCATCCAATCCCTGGGCATTTCCACACCCTCCTCATCTCATTAATATACATGCTTTCCTCTGACAGCGTTGTAGTGTGCCGTTCACTGAAAGAGAGCAAGGGTATCTAGCACATGACAAAATCACACAAATGACTTCACAACAGGACAGCATTTTAATGTTCCTGTCAAGCATACAAAAGATGTTTGTTGCCAGAGCACAGGGCCAACCAGTAGCCAAATATTTACAACTAAAGCAGAAGCTTCTTGTAGCAGGAGTCAGGGCCAGATTTACAGACCTGTGTAGGCACAATGGTCTTTAGGAAGCTATTTATTTAGGATGGTATTCAGACACGGAGGAAGGATGGGCATGGATATGATACTAGGCTAATATTTGGGAGATGAGAACTTCACTTTGATTTCCTGCTCTGCCACAGACTTCCTGTGTGCCCTTGGGCAAGTCACTGAACCTCTCTGTGCCTCAGTTTCCCATCTGTACAATGGGCATAACAGCCCTGCACTGCCTCCCAGGGGTGTTGTGAAGATAAATACATTAAAAGACTTTGAGGTGCTTTAAGATCAACTGATGAAAAGTCACTATGTAAGAGCTACAGATTTATTAATTATTATTATTATAAGTTTGCAGGTAGGCATCTAATAGGATTTAACCTCCTGAGGTGCTTTTATTGATCCCACTTGTCGTTTATTGGCATCTTTAGGTGCCTACATCCCTCTGTAAATCTGACCTTTAAACCTTCATCTTGTACAAATAATCATTTTTGGAAAAGTCAAATCACATGGAATGAGCTTTAAAACAACTACTCAGCTATTCGTGGTTTGAATCCACATGACTTTGATGTGACAAAAGGAAACTGAAATAACAGAACTAAACCTTGTTTCTTCAGCATCTGATAAGCGTCCCGGATTTTAACTTCCTGAGGAAACCAAACGGTCCAACTGAACATTATTTCTATGACTCTCGATTTGACCTTTTCTGCAGACCAGGTTCCAAGATACTGGGGGAAAAAAAAGTGATTACAACCAGCAAGTTACTGTCAGTTAGGAGTCAGGGATTCTGCCCAGAACGTTCATGCTGAAAGACTGGGATGAAAATGGGTTCTCAATGCATTATTCAGAGTGCTGTCAACTGTACACCTTACAGAAGATACATATATAGCACTATAATTTATGTGGAATTGTAAGTGCTACATTATTAAATGTGTAGAATTTCATATAAATAATCTGTCACTACAAAAATAATGGCCCATTCAGTGCTGCTTTGGTCAGGTTTTACTAAATCCAGGATCAATATAAAGTATTCTTTCTAATTTGTTTTTAATTACACTGAAAATAGTTTCCTG
The DNA here is from genome assembly GCF_965140235.1 of Caretta caretta. Lineage (NCBI taxonomy): Eukaryota > Metazoa > Chordata > Testudines > Cheloniidae > Caretta > Caretta caretta. The sequence goes on from NC_134215.1 coordinate 2,102,014, forward strand.
CTTGGATTTAAACATCCCCCTTCTCCATTACAACCTAGCCAGAACCAGAGTGAAACAAACTGAAAACTGACCATATAGAAAAGTAAAACTACATAGTATGTTTTCAGTGCTCAAGTTTTATCTTTCTACACACTTGTAGGTCCCGATCACCACAGTATCTGAACATCTTGCTGAATAAAATGCAAAACCAACCAGGATGAATGGTGAAAGGTAAATGTGAGTTTTAAAATTCTTTTAGTTTCAATAATCTTGGACATTACTATGAACCCAGAGACAGACACCTGGTGTTTAAAATACGAGGCTTGATTCTTCATGACTTTACCCCAGCTGTGAACTGGGATAGCACCACTAAAGCCAGGCTTTCCTAAATCCAAACTCAACAAAAGCATTTGCTTTAACCTATTTCGTTTTTAACTACAATGAAAACAGCTTCATTAGATTTAAACATTCCCATGAAACCAATGGAGGTCATCCTCTGCCACAGAGTTGGGGTGATGCAGAGCAAACCAAGCCCATGATATTTAACCTGGCTGTGTCCCTGTAATTATTAAATAAATCATCAGGCTGAGAAAAAGGTCCCAGTTTTACTAGTTGATCCAAAGGACGGAGAGAAATGTGGCAATCATGCACAGTAAGTGATGTAAATTGCTCTCTATTTCCCACTATTGCACGAGGTATCAGTGCACTGGAGAGGTTATTCTCTCTGCATATTGAGCTTGTTTAGCATTTCAAGCTAAAATTCCTATTCCTATCGGTTACTTTTCCAAGGAGACGAACCCCAGGAAGCTGAGTGGGAGCAGGGTGTAGCGCACACCCCAAAAAGAGAGATGAGCAGCAGAGATAGCATACTGCAGAACTCAAATTAGGTCCCCCCAATCTCTCACTTGAAGCAAGTCAGGGCAGAGTCTCCAGCGCCACATTCTTCCCCAGGTTCCTCCTGAGAGTTCACAGTTCCCTATCTGGGCTCTTGGGATGTTCCCAGGGAGAGGTACCTGTGGGGCTCTCATGGGCTTGTGCTGTGTGTAGGCACTGAAGACAAGAGCCTAAGAAGAACAGTTCCAAAGGCTGGAATTTGAAGCGAGAGCAGGAAGGTGGGGGAAGGGCCTATGATACAAGGCCAAAATGTGGCCCATGAGCCACTCCTCCCTCTTACTGTGCGGGGCAAAGGGTCCAACCCAGCGAAGCGCAAGCTGGGGAATGACAAGAGCAGATTGGCTCTTCGAGGGTCACTGCCACATTGTGGTGGAGTTCAGAGCAGTAAAAAGGAGGAAAGGTCCCCCAGAAAGAGGCAACTAGGAATAAAACCTTCTGTATTTACCAACACAAGACCTGGGCCCTAGAACACCAAACACCTTCCTCACACTGGCCTTCTGGCGAAGTCTGCCAAGTTGTTCAATGCTTTCACCCCTACTCTGTACCCATCTCCCTTCCCCCTTTGAATTCTAAAGAGACGTTTCAATTATTATCCTTGTTGCTGGGAAATTCATAGCCTGTCCCCGCCATTCATTGTCCCAGGGAACCACAGCAAAACAGTCACACTCAGTTCCTATGTGGAATTGGTATGAAGTTTGCATTTTCTCATCTGCCTGCTAGATCGGGGTGGCTGGGCACTTACCTTCGGGGACAGCACTTTAATCAGTTCATTCAGAAATCTGAATTTTGCCACTTCATTGTGAAACCTTTCTCCACAGTTATTCACACATGTCTCCAGCACCTAGGACGAGGTGGGAAAGCATGAGACATAAAACAAACTTTCCAGGCAATTTTAAAACCTCTTCCATCAAGACAAAGATCTAAGAACCTGTTAGCGGCATGGACACAGATAACGGATAGTACCCTAGGTGAAACTGCTAATTAGGCAACACGTGTCATTTTTACCCACATCCATCATTCATTTTCACCCGTTTAAAACAAATGAGCAAGAGTGAACTGGCAGAGCTTCATAGGTATAAATACAGACATTGACAATGGCTAAGACATTCCCTGTCATAATCACCACACACAACATTCAGGCTGTAAGCTTCAGGGACTGAGTGGCAAAGGGAGCTGATGTGTGATGGCTTCTAACTTCCAGGAGCCAGGCTCCAAATCTGTGCTTGGCCACCGGTAGGAAAGGAGGGCAGAGCCTCAGTCTAGTCCCTGTCAAACATTTGTTCACATGAGGAAAAGCAAAAGACATTCTGGCAGAACCAGAAATCTCCGCTCAAGAGGGGCCTAGGACTGGAATAGCAAGGGGTGCTGTAAGTCAGGAATGAGGGGTGGGAGGAGCTGGGACAGATCAGATAGTAATTTGGGAAATTATATTAGATATGAAAAAAGAAAAGGAGGACTTGTGGCACCTTAGAGACTAACCAATTTATTTGAGCATAAGTTTTCATGAGCTGTAGCTCACGAAAGCTTATGCTCAAATAAATTGGTTAGTCTCTAAGGTGCCACAAGTACTCCTTTTCTTTTTGCAAATACAGACTAACAAGGCTGTTACTCTGAAACCTGTCATTAGATATGAAGGGGATTATCGAGGCATAGGGAATCACTGGGATGGGTGACGGGAACCTTACGGCTGTGAATGCACAAGGAATCCCGGTGACCAAGATGAGTGACAGGAACAGCATTACAAATTTGAACGCAGTGAAGGGTTAAAAGCGAGAAACACTAATTTTTTTAAAAAGCGGTAGACACAAAAATCTACCACAAGAGATACATTTCCAGCTTATCCCAGCCCATGTCTGTGTGCTGATGAAAGCACTCACTGTTAAGGCATGAAGAGCTTCCATCTCCTGAGGCGACTGTATCTTATGCGCTAGCAGTCTGGGTGCAATGGACGGGCTAGGGAGAAGAAGCAGCAAGTCAGACCAGGCAGGAAGTCTCAGGAAAAGCAAACACGGCGACTTTTCATGCAAAGAAAAGGGCAGTTACCATGTTCACAGACACACAAATCGGGGGTTGGACTAGGTGACCTCCTGAGGTCCCTTCCAACCCTGATATCCTAGGATTCTATGACCGCATCACAGCAACCCTCCCCTTGGCACAATGCTGGGATTATACACCCAAGAAGTAAGGAAGAGATTAATGCAGGCCAGGAAGCCAGAAGTGTCCCGCAAGTGCTGATTACTGCTGCTCTAGGAGCTGTCCCCTGCAATGGAAAAGGGGGGGAGGGAGAGAGGGAGCGGTGTATTCTTTGCAGAAGCATCACACCAACTGGGTCACTCAGCATTTAGCAGAAGTGCTCCACTTTGCTGTTCATCACGGCTGGCCCTTTGGCTCAAAGTCTCCCACAGCAGGAATGTTCATTAGACAACAAGTGCAAGTTCTACAGACAGAAATTGTGAGCATCTGCTCAACAGAAATGCTAGCTCAGGGACCTTTATCAGCCCTTTTACTCAGGGCTGTCCCTAGCTATTCTGGGGCCCTACACAGCCTCCGCCGGAGGGGGGCGGGGGGGAGAGCGGGAGGGCTGTGGGCCCAGCCCCACTGCAGAGCTCAGGGCAGTAGGGGCGGGGCAGAGCAGGGGCCCTGGTGAAGAGCCAGAGCAGGGGCTGGAGCAGCACGCAGCTGCATCCTTTTTATAGGTAAGGACGGCCCTGCTTTCACTTTATCAGTGCGTACGCTTTGCTGCATATTGGAGACAATCCCATGAGCTGCAGGGGTGGGGAAAGCCCGGGTGGAGACCTCACCTCCCAGAGAACAGCAGCTAACGCCACACCAATAGCTACGGACGCTCAGGTCTTCTCTGAAACACAGCCCAGAAGAAACCAGCATCCCACTCATGGCACAGGGATGGGATCTGACCACCTCTGAGACCGTGAGGGGGAGAAGGTGCAGGCTCATGCTAAACGAAAAGTCCTTTCCTCTAGATCTGCCATGTTACCACAATGTCGCAATAATCTGGCCACTCTTTATCTACCCACTTCTTGCACAGGCATCTCCAGGAGTCACAGAAATTAGCCACTCCCTGCCATTCCTCCTAAGGTTTTACAAAACTGCAATTTACAGATTATCCTTTCCCCTCTGAGATCAGAAAAGCTCAGAGCCAGATGCACAGTGCAGAGAGAATACAAAGAGTCTTTCTGTCCAGCTTACCCTTCCGGGTCTGCATTCACCTGGTCACAGAACCGCTGGATACATTCCCAGTTTTCTTCAGAGATGCTTGGGTCCGTGGCTTTATCTTACAGGGAAGAGAACAAAAGATCATCTCAGTGTGAGATGTATACAAGTGACTGACTGATGAGACAGTTCAAAATACATTCTTCCCCACTGCAATTCCTCCAGGCTCCATACTCACTCCCACTGGACCAGCTGCTCCAGAACTGTTATCAAACAGGCAGAACTGCTGGTTAATACAGGGCTGGACTCACAGCATCACTGGGACTAACACATACAAGTCTCAGACAATCATTAACTATGAGGCAGATGTTAAAGTCGTGATATTACCCTTTGCAGAAAGAGGTGGGGCTATTAAACTCCCAGAGGTGTTGGACAGGCTTCTGCCCCCTACCTAGGGCCCATCTATGGACAGTTACATTACATTCAGCTATGTGCCCTCAGGGCAGTCTAGGCACCTTCCAAGCTCATCCAGACTGTTCTCCTTTCTCTCGCTGCCTGATTTCTTTCTGGCGTGAGTGGGTGCCACCCAGAGATGTCAACCAGGTCGCACCTACTTAAACCAGTGATTAATTTGGCCCCCATCGTCTAGGGGAATGTGACAGCAGCTGGATTCCAGCAGTACCACATTTCTGGGAGATGAAGTTTGCTTTAATTAAAGTTCCAAAATCATAGAAGATCAGGTCCTCTAGTCCCACCCCCTGCTCAAAGCAGGGCCAATCCCCAATTTTTTCCCCAGATCCCTAAATGGCCCCCTCAAGGATTGACTTCACAACCCTGGGTTTAGCAGGCCAATGCTCAAACCACTAAGCTATCTCTCCCCTTCAGTGCAACAGATGTAAACCAAAGACAGAGGATAGATCCCTACGCTGAGGAACATTCCCTGGCTAATCATGATACCATCCTTTGCATTTGGCCCAGAAAAGCCGGACTGTACACTCAACTCAATGGCCCTTCTCTGTCTGTAATGCAGCAACTTTTGAAAACCACATCTGATGTATTAAAACATTTCAGAGAATACTCAAAGTATCAATGGTCAGAACCCTATAAATTCTGGTGAAAATCTGAAAGCCAGAAAAGCCTGATTTCCACTAATCAAACTGTTTTGATTTCGCCTGGATCCGGGCGCGAAGCAGTGACCTCAGGGTTAGATTTAGGGCTAGGGCACCAGACTCCTTGGCCTACAGCAAAACACAGGTATTCTATGAGCCTGATTCTAGTGGACAGCAGGCTGCTGAAAGCCTCTTGCATCCCTCCACCAGGCATATGGTGACCAGTCAGCAAGTGTGAAAAATCGGGACGGGGGTAGGGGTAATAGGAACCTATATAAGAAAAAGACCCCAAAATTGGGACTGTCCCTATAAAATCAGGACATCTGGTCACCCT